>NC_053498.1:117412564-117718052 GCF_905171775.1 Rana temporaria | reverse complement strand
AAAAACGCAAAGGTGATCAAATACCACCAAATGAAAGCTCTATTTGTGGGGAAAAAAGGACGCCAATTTTGTTTGGGAGCCACGTCGCACGACCGCGCAATTGTCAGTTAAAGCGGAGGTTCACCCGCACATTACACTTTTTCCCCATAGCTGGATGCTCGTTTTGTCTAGGGGAATCGGCTAGTTGTTTTAAAATATGAGCCGTACTTACCGTTTTCGAGATGCATCTTCTCCGTCGCTTCCGGGGTATGGGTCTTCGGGAGCGGGCGTTCCTTCTTGATTGACAGTCTTCCGAGAGGCTTCCGACGGTCGCATCCATCGCGTCACGATTTTTCGAAAGTAGCTGAACGTCGGTGCGCAGGCGCAGTATAGAGCCGCACCGACGTTCAGCTTCTTTCGGCTACTAGTGACGCGATGGATGCGACCGTCGGAAGCCTCTCGGAAGACTGTCAATCAAGAAGGAACGCCCGCTCCCGAAGACCCATACCCGGAAGTGGCGGAGAAGATGCATCTCGAAAACGGTAAGTACAGCTCATATTTTAAAACAACTAGCCGATTCCCCTAGACAAAACCAGCATCCATCTAAGGTGAAAAGAGAAAAAAAAAATGGGTGAACTCCCGCTTTAAAGCAACACAGTGCCGAATCGCAAAAAGGGGCCAGGTCCTTTACCTGCATAATGGTCCGAGTCTTAAGCGGTTAAATTGTGGCCAACTAAAATGTGTAGTTTGTTGGTACACCATGACGAACAGCTTTTATTTAGCATATGCATATTATTATAGAAGAAAAACGACAGGACAGTTAGCAGAAGTACATTGTAGATTATAATGTTTATTACAAGATCAAATCGTGAATTTTTAATACACCAAAGTAGTAGTACAATTTTCCATGACACACTTTATTTTACAATTTTGTAACTTATGCTTTTTAATATTTTATTTCAAAATTATACTTAGAACCGTGTATTCAATTTCCAGTTTCAAATCAGAGCTTTGCTTCCACCTTGTGGTAAGTAATAGGTAATGACCTGCCAGCTAGGCTTTCCCTACATCTTTGACCTTGCGTGCCAGGATAAAAATGCCAGAGGTATGATTGCAGATATCAAACATGGCTTTGTCAAACTCTCTAGATAGAACTTCTAAGTCCTCAATAACAAAGCCTGTATCAGTTATGACTTTCCTAAGGAAAGCTTCACTCAGATTTATGAGAGAGAACTGCTTGTTTCCACATCTGAATATGGTGCTCCCTAATATACTGCCAATGATTAGGTGGCCTCCTACTTTAATCAGGGAGGAGAGGTTCTTGATAACATTTCCATAAGCCGCCTCATCTTTACAGGCACATTCCAGGCAGCCAACGGTCAGGACACAATCCACTTTGGGTAGAAGGAGTGGATGGAGAGGATTACTTTTGGTGACATCACACGCTACCACTTTTTTTAGTGTCTTCCTCAGCTTTTCCTCCTTCTCAGCCAGCTTTCCACTACGGAAATAAAAAGGGAGATAGCATGTAAGAAACAAGTCTGCCTTGTTGCACAAACCAACTTGCTATGGATTCTGTTAAAGTGTCTTCAAAGAAAAAACTTATAAAAAAATTGGATAGGGTAATGAGGATTACATCCCCTGTCATTTTTTATTTTTTTTCCTTTGTGTCCCATTGGGGAGATTTGGCTTCACTTCCTGCCCGATAGCCAAAACAGGAAGTGAGAGGAAATAGGGTTGCCACCTGTCCGAGATTCACCCCGACAGTCCAGATTTTGAATCATGTGTCAGTCCGACTGAAAACCGGACACAATATTCAGATAGGAATGTGTTTCGGACAAGAACCTGACAGTAGGGTGAGGGGGCACTATGCACGCCGCATTACTATTCTCTTTGGAGTGCCCAAAGGTGTCCCAGGTCTGTTACAATCCTATAGTGTATACAACAAAAAAAAAGAGGAAATCCCACCAAAGTAAGGGAATCCTGGGGTGTCTCCATGGTCACCACATCTAGGCCCAGATTCACATACATTGGCGCATATTTATGCCAGCGTAGCGTATCGAATATACGCTACGCCAACGCAGCGCAGAGAGGCAAGCACTGGATTCAGGAAGCCAGTGCTCCCACTCGCTCTCAAATCTACGCTGGGTTTCCTCGGCGTAAGCCAGCGTAGGTGGAAGTGGGCGTGAGCCATGCTAATGAGGCGTGACCCCATGCAAATGATGGGCCAAGCGCCATAGAAGTACTTAAAATGAACGGCGCATGCCCAGTGCGCATGCTCAGAACGTCGGAACTACTCCCTAAGATACGACGGATCACTGCCTACCACGTGAACGTAACCTACGCCCAGCACTATTCACGTACTACGTTAACGACGTAAAATACGACGGCTGTGTTCCCTGGTCCATACCTCAGCATGAGTTGCGCCTCATATATGGGGAATAACTTTACGCCGGACGTACGACTTACGCAAACCGCGTATATTATGCGCCGGGCGCAAGTACGTTCGTGAATCAGCGTATCTCCCTCATTTGCATATGTGCATAGAAAATCAATGGGAGCGGCAAATGCACCCAGCGTAAATATGCGCCCACGATACGACGGCGTAGGCAAGTTACGTCGGTCGCAGGAAGCCTATTTTTAGGCGTATCTCAGATTGTGGGCACGGCGCACAGATAAGACGGCGTATAGTTACACTTACGTGGCGTATCTCGAGATACGTCGACGTAAGTGCTTTGTGAATCCGGGCCCTAGTGTCCCCATTGGAAGATTTTCCCACTATTCCTGTTTTGAGATCATCCCAAAATTTGGGATTTTCTTTTATTTTCGCTTTCGATGGTAATGGTTACCAGAACAAATAGAGAGGGCAAATCCCCTTAATGGGGCACCGACAGCAATAAAAAACTGACAGGTGTTCTAATCCCTCTCCATTCCATCTAAAACAAAAAAGTGCCTTTAGAGACACTTGGAGCTCTTAATAGGCCATTTGAAATATGCAAATAATTGAAGGTTTTATTCCAGCAATAATTTGCTCACTTAGCTCCAACAAACCCAGTACTTTAGGCTCATGCTACCCCCTGCTATGGTAGTACCAACTTATAAGTCCTTATGCACTAGGGTGACCACATTTCCAAACTTCTATTCAGGGACCCCGCCCCCCTCCCAAAAATCATCTAGTGGTGTGTCAAATCACAGCACAGTCGGTGCGGCGGGTGCGCGCTCTAACCAGATACACTGATCACGCCACGAAAAAGGCCGCCGCATCACCACTTCACTCACTGACAGTACTTGTCCTGGCCGGCCGAGACCTGTGGAGGCCTTTTTTGGGGCATCAGATGGTCCTGTGGGGGTGGCTGTGTCAGTTTCATTCTGGGACACAAAATGCGGGACTGTCCCAGGCAATCCGTGACACGTGGTCACCCTATGAGTGAGTGTTTCAAAAAGTGGCTTACCCAAAAAAAGAACAAAGGGCCAGATCCTCAAAAGGGATACGCCGGCGTATCTACTGATACGCCGTCATATCCCTGTTTCTATCTATGGAACTGATCCACAGAATCAGTTTCCAATAGATAGGCAGAAGATCCGATATGTGTAAGGGACTTACACTGTTGGATCTTAGGATGTAGTACCTTGGCCGCCGCTGGGGGCATTTCTCGTTGAAATGCCGCTTCGGGTATGCAAATTAGCACTTACGGAGATCCACGCTTTTACGCTTTCCAGATTTTACACTTCGTTTTTTCTCCGTAAGTATTAGTTTGCAAACGCAAAATTAGGGCTGCTTTTACAAAGTGTAAACTGTTTACACCTTGTAAAAGTAGACCCTTCTTTCCCGCGACGCTGTTTTTTTTTTTCTTTTTTCGCCGTATCTTTTTTTTTTCCCGACACAACTTTTTTTACCCGGCGCGATTCACAAAACTCGGCGTAACGTAATTTTGCGCAATGCACGTCGGGAAAATGACGTCGGGAGCATGCGCAGTACGTCCTGCGCGGGAGCGCGCCTAATTTAAATGGGACTCGCCCCATTAAATTAGGAACGCATTGCGCCAGACGGATTTAAGTTACACCGCTGCAAATTTCCAGGTAAGTGCTTTGTGGATCGGGCACTAACTTGGGAAATTTGCGGCGGTGTAACTTAAATGGGAAAAGTTAAGTTACACCGCCTGGCTGTGGATCTGGCCCAAAGTCTCCTTATTTAGAAAAGGGGAAAAATAAAGACTTCTTGTACAAGTGAATTAGTAAATAGGATCTTTAGATCTCTTACCTGTTCATCGTAAAAAAAAAAGTAAAAAGCAAAAGTTCAAAAACAGATTTAAACATAAATGTTATAAAAATGAATTGAATGCTCCCTTCTTCGCTATCTACTTTATTAAAATAACTACATGTAGGTCTTCTATATCTCTGTTCAGCACCAAGTTTTCTTCACAATGACAACCACGTCCACGGTTCATTTTGAGGGACTTAAAGCTGAGCTACACCTATTTTTCTGCTAATTAGGCACTGCGCTACTTTAACTGGTAATTGCACGGTTATGCAATGCTATACCCAAATTAAATTTAGATTAAAAAAATTCATACAAATAAAGCTTTTTTTTAAAATGTGTGCCTAACAATGTGTAATGTGTGCTGCCTTTTTCAGGGATGAAAAACAGAGAGATGGTTTCCTCTGTACAGAGCCCTGTGTTGACACGGGGCTCTGGGCCGTGATTGCACACAGCCGATCAGCAGGTCCCAGCCCTGAATCATTGGTCAGAACTTGCTGAAAGGTTCCCGCTTTATCCAATCACAGTGGGTGTTGGCCGGGGGGGCAAGCTTGCACGTGCCCTAAACCCGGAAGCAGGTGGTAACATATGGGTAAATCCAGGGGAGGGCTGACAGCCTTAGGCCTGAGGGGCAAGTCCAGTCAAGTGGCCCATTGAGCGTGGAAAAGTGATGGATCGAGGAAAACAGTCTAAGATTTTTTTATGATCACAAGAGTCCGCACAGAGGCCCCCCTTACATCAGAGTCCGCACAGAGGCCCCCCTTACATCAGAGTCCGCACAGAGGCCCCCCTTACATCAGAGTCCGCACAGAGGCCCCCTTACATCAGAGTCCGCACAGAGGCCCCCCTTATATCAGAGTCTGCACAGAGGCCCCCCTTACATCAGAGTCCGCACAGAGGCCCCCCTTACATCAGAGTCCGCACAGAGGCCCCCCTTACATCAGAGTCCGCACAGAGGCCCCCTTTACATCAGATCTGATGTAAGGGGTGTTCTGGGAAACTCGATTTAAGGGTGCATACTGTGGACTATTGTGTAAAGAGGGTCTCTGCTCACCAAAGCCTGCCCCCTCCCCTTTATCAAAGTCCACAAAGCACCCCTTTTTATACACTGGGAGGCAGGAGAGACTAGAGAGGGCGAGCTTACCAGGATGGAGGCTGTGGCGCAGGCAGGCTGTCTGATGCTTTTTTGGGTTCAAACATCCTGTCCAGTGCCCACACATGCCCGGGGAGTGTGGGCAGGGCAGACTCAGAAGGAGGAGGAGCAGATGAGCTCTATCTCTCCTCATGTCTGTGCAGAGAGAGAAAGGGGATGTCAGCGCTGGTGTGCGCTGAGGCTGAGCTATGTGTGAGACGAGACATAGCTCAGCTCTGCAGCCATCTACCTCTGAGCTGACACAGGCACAGCTGCACAGTGGAAGGTGAGCAGCGGCCGTGACCTGTGTTAACAGAGCTCCAGCAGGCATTCCTGCTCTGCAAAAACAGCATTTGGTAGTGGCGGCCGGTGGCTGTGCATAGTGTCACCAGCCCGGGGGGAGATTTCCACCCTGCCCACCATGCCAGCCCTCCCCTGGGTAAATCGCTTTGCCTGTGTGGGCCACTGGTCTGCAGTACATTGCGGGCTTTTCCCTACCCCCTCCCCCATCTACCACAGCTCCCAACTGTCCCTGATTTGGAGGGACTGTCCCTAATTGGGAGCAATGTCCCTCATTCCTCCTCATTTGTCCCTCATTTTGGTCTGATCCATATAGATGTATGTAAAATGCACTTTTTATCTATCAAAAAGTGTTTCCCAGTGCTAAACCTTTCATCTGATTTCTAAATTGCTGCATTTGTAAATTCCAAAAGCCAATATAAAGGAATAGTAGTGGTAAAAAAAAGCACTTGTGGGTTTAACTAATCTTGTTTTTTGTACAATTGTCCTTTAAGGGGGTGGGGCAAGGGGTGTGTCCTATGCCTGCATACTTTTGCTGATAGGTGTCCCTCATTCCCATCTCAAAGAGTTGGGAGGTATGAATCTACCTATCCTACCTACCCTGTGTAACAAAGATCTGTATACATTTATTCAGTCCAGTCACCTGATCCTGCACCTCCAGCTTTCCTAAGTCAATGACCGGAGCTGCAGATAAAATAAAAGGTTCTCAATGGAAAATTTACCAGAACAAAAGGAACTCATTTAGCTAGATTCAGATAGACTTAGTCTGGCGTATCAGTAGATACGCCAGCCTAAGTCTGAATTTGTGCCGGCGCTAATTTAAGCGTATTCTGGTAACCAGATACGCTTAAATTAGGCTCAGATACGAGCGGCGTAAGTGTCTTACACCGTCGTATCCTAAAGTGTAATTTTTAGGCTGACCTCTAGGTGGCGCTTCCATTGCGGTCGGCGTAGAATATGTAAATCACTAGATATGCCTATTCACGAATGTACACCCGGCCGACGCAGTACAGATACGCCGTTTACGTAACGCATTATCAGGCCTAACGTTATTCCATCAAATAGCTGGAATAGTAATGTTAAGTATGGCCGCCATTCCCGCGTCGAAATTCGAAAATTTTACGTTGTTTGTGTGAGGCCTCGTACACACGGCCGAGGAACTCGACGTGCCAAACACATCGAGTTCCTCGGCCAGTTCAGCCCTGAAGCCGCCGAGGAGCTCGGCGGGACGAGAGCTCCCATAGAACAACGAGGAAATAGAGAACATGTTCTCTATTTCCTCGTCGAGCTCCTCGTCGGCTTCCTCGGCCGAAAGTGTACACACGACCAGTTTCCTCGGCAGAATTCAGCCAGAAACTCGGTCGGAAGCTGAATTCTGCCGAGGAAACTGGTCGTGTGTACGGGGCCTGAGTCGTCGGTGAATAGGGATTTACGTCATTTACGTCCACGTCGAAACCAATAGGACCGTGCGGCATACTTTGCCGCAATGCACACTGGGATATGTACACGGACGGCGCATGCGCCGTTCGTAAAATACGTCAATCATGTCAGGTCAACCCCCATTAACATAAAACACGCCCCCTTAGCCGAATTTGAATAAGGGCCCTTACGCCCGCCCGATTTGCCTCGCTAACTTACGGCGGCGTAGTGTAAATGCCATACGCTACGCCGCCGCAACTATGCGCTCGCCATCCTGAATCTAGCTAATTGAGAGAAGTTTATTGTTAGGATTTACATATATCTTAAAGCACATTTACTTTCATACCTGCGACCTTCTAGATCACAAACAAGCTTCAAAGCTGGTGTCCAGTCGAATAGCCCTGGCTCATTTTTCCTCCATTTCTCCAGGTATTCTCTGTTGCGGTCAGTGAAATCAGCTGCAGTGATCTCCTTAAAAGCCTCACAGGCAGACAACTCTTGGTAAATAGCAGGGCCAGGACCAATATCAACCATCGACTCCCCTCTAACACCACCTTGTGCAACAGAACAAAACATGAGTGTGGAACACAAAAGAAATGACGGAAATATAAACAGAAGTCATTATATAAAGTTTGGGGGTTAATGAAAAATCATTGAGGGTCCGTTTCTAAAAGATTTTTGGAGAAAAAGTATTTAGGCAAGCTGGCTGAAATGTTCTCGTACTTTTTCAAATAGATTATTTTGTCAGATCCATCTGTGGTAGGGTGACCACATTTCCAAACTGCCATTCAGGGACACACCCCCTCTCTCACCTGCCCCCCAAAAAATTAGGGGGGCGGGGGGAAATGTGGTCTTGGGGTTGATTGGGAATTTGGCGGGTGAATGTGCCACTTGACACCAGATGCAGTGCCGCTTGCCACCCATAGCCTGCCACCAGATGCAGTGCTGCTGTCACTCCCTCTGCATGAGCCACGTGCGTAGAAGGAAAGGAGTGGCTTCACTATCTGGAGAGTGAAGATCACCGCCGGAGGAGGTGCCAAGGTGGCTAGGCGCACGCCTCGCTCCCGGTCTCACTGTCTGAGAGTAAATTGTCACTGGTTGCAAGACGCCAGGCAGCGCTGGCCCTAGCAACCAGTTCCGGAAATGTAGTTATTAGTTAGTAGGGGGTGGCTGTATCTTCTATTCCATTCTGGGACATTGTATTGTCCCGGAATGAAGGTGCCCGGGACCCAGGACAGACATGTCAATTGCGGAACAGTCCCGGGCAATCTGGGACACATGGGCACCCTAATCTCTGGACATCTGGTAGACATGTGCATTTGTTTTCGTCCGAATGCATTTTCGTCCAAATTTCAGGTATTTTCGTTATTGATTTAACAAACGAAAACGAACGCGTAGAATTCGAAATCCTAAAGATCCGACATAAAAAAATGCTTTATTTACGTTTTCGTTGCTACAACAGTTCGATATAGATAGGAGATTTGACATGACGCTGACAATAGCAATCTGTGTCTATAGAACCTGCGGTTGAATGTGCCTAACTTTAAAGTGGTAGTAAACTCTTTACATACAGCAAGAAACCAACACACAAAGATAGGGGCAGCACTATGTATGCCAGGAAAGATCTCTTGCATTGCACTGTGCTGCCAGTTTGATATTGGGGGTTTGCTGACTGGCACAAAACACATGATGGAGATGAAGGATTACTGGAACCAAAGACAGAATTAGTTGCTAGTTCAAAATTCCAATTAACCGGTTGCCGACCGCCGCATGTATATGTACGTCTACAGAATGGCAGGTACAGGCATATGGGCGTACATGTACGTCCCCGCCTTTCCGCGGGGCGGGGGTCCGAATGGGACCCCCCGTAACATGCAGCGGTCGGAAACCCGCGGGGAGCGATCCGGGACGAGGGTGCGGCTATTCGTTTCTAGCCCCCCTCGGGATCGGTCCCCAGACCTGAAGAACGGCGAGAGCGCTATGTAAACACGGCTTCCCCGTGCTTCACTGTGGCGGCTGCATTGATCGAGTGATCCCTTTTTTAGGGAGACACAATCGATGACGTCAGACCTACAGCCACACCTCCCTACAGTTGTAAACACACACTAGATGAAGCATAACTCCTTCAGCGCCCCCTGTGGTTAACTCCCAAACTGCAACTGTCATTTTCACAAAAAAAGAATGCAATTTAAATGCATTTTTTGCTGTGAAAATGACAATGGTCCCAAAAATGTGTCAAAATTGTCCGAAGTGTCCGCCATAATGTCGCAGTCACGAAAAAAATCACTGATCGCCGCCATTAGTAGTAAAAAAAAAATAATAATAAAAATGCAATAAAAATATCCCCTATTTTGTAAACGCTATAAATTTTGCGCAAACCAATCGATAAACGCTTATTGCGATTTTTTTTACCAAAAATATGTAGAAGAATACGTATCGGCCTAAACTGAGGAAAAAAAATATTTTTATATATGTTTTTGGGGGATATTTATTACAGCAAAAAGTAAAAAATATAGCGCAAAAAATAAAAACCGCAGAGGTGATCAAATACCACCAAAAGAAAGCTCTATTTGTGGGGGAAAAAAGGACGCCAATTTTGTTTGGGAGCCACGTCGCACGACCGCGCAATTGTCTGTTAAAGCGACGCAGTGCCGAATCGCAAAACCTGGCTTGGGCATTTAGCTGCCTAAAGGTCCGGGGCTTAACCGGTTAAGGAATTTTTTTAAGGATACATAACTGAAAAAAATCTGCAGTTTTGCTTTGAAGAGATGATCTGGTCACTCTACTTTAATGCTTCTCCATAAAGACACCACCCTAGGACATTTCTGACCTAATGTGCCTGCAGATGGATGGGAACATTCAGATTATGAACACTTTATGCTCCCAGTCCCAAGGACATGTCTCTCGCACAGCTGACTCCTATTACAATCACTATCAACACATAAAAGAATGTTCAGCTCCAGCCAAACTTTATATTTATTTTCCTGGAGTCAATGGTTTGGGCACAGAGACGGCTCACTTGGCTTAGTAAATAGGTTACGCTAACTTTGAATAAGCAATCATGTGGAAAAATTTTTTTTTTTTTTTTTTGCTTGCACGTGATTGGATCTTTGAAGAAAACAAAGATTCTTTCTACAGTAGGGTGCCCACATGTCCCAGATTGCCCGGGACTGTCCCGCAGTTGACATGTCTGTCCCGGGTCCCGGGGCACCTTCATTCCGGGACAATACAATGTCCCGGAATAAAACAGAGGACACAGCCACCCCCTACTAACTAACAACTACATTTCCGGAACTGGTCGCTGCCTGGCGTCTTGCAACCAGTGACAATTTACTCTCAGACAGTGAGACCGGGAGCGAGGCCTGCACCTAGTGCAGCACTGCTGTCCCCACCCACCTCGGCACCTCCTCCGGCACCCAGCGTCAAACAGCAGGGACCGGTGTGATCTTCACTCTCCAGATAGCGACGCCACTCCTTTCCTTCTACGCACGTGGCTCATGTAGAGTGAGTGACAGCGGCACTGCATCTGGTGGCACGCTATGGGCAGCAAGCGGCACTGCATCTGGTGGCAGGCTATGGGCGGCAAGCAGCACTGCATCTGGTGGCAGGCCATGGGCGGCAAGTGGCACTGCCTCTGGTGGCAGGCTATGGGTGGCAAGTGGCACATTCACCTGACAAGTAACCCGCCGCCAAATTCCCCATCAACCCTGAGACTACATTTCCCCCCGCCCCTCTCTCCTTTCTTTTGGGAAGGTGAGAGAGGGGGTGTCCCTGAATGGCAGTTTGGTAATTTGGTCACCCTATTCTACAGTATTTACTAAGCCAAGTGAACAATCTCTACTTATTTAGTAAATCAACCCCATAAGAATGAACATCTGTTTCCTTCATTTATATGGAGCTGCCTTATTATGTGATTAGAACTGTTCTTAGTTGTTCCTGCCCTTAAGCGTTGCTCCCAACTGTCCCTGATTTGGAACAAAGTCCCTCTGTTTCTTTTTCCACCTCATTTGTCCCTCATTTTGGTCTGATGTACATAGTTGTATATAAAATGCACTATTTATCTTTCAAGAAGGGTTTCCCAGTGCTAAACTTCTAAATTGCTGCATTTGTAAAGGTCAAAAGCCAATATAAAGGAATAGTAGATGTAAAAAAAAAGCACTTGTGGGTTTAACCAACCAATAATTCTCCTTTAAGGGGGCGTGACAGGGGGTGTGTCCTATGCCTACATATTTTTGCTAATAGGTGTCCCTCATTCCCATCTCAAAAAGTTGGGAGGTATGCTTATAGGACTTTCAGTTAGCTGCCCCACTCACATATTTACACACCTTAACCACTTAAGACCCGGACCAAAATGCAGGTATAGGACCCGACCAGTTTTTGCGATTCGGAGCTTTAACTGACAATTGCTCAGTTGTGCGACGTGGCTCCCAAACAAAATTGGCGTCCTTTTTTTCCCACAAATAGAGCTTTCTTTTGGTGGTATTTGATCACCTCTGCGGTTTTTATTTTATGCGCTATAAACAAAAATAGAGCGACAATTTTGAAAAAAAATCAATATTTTTTCCTTTTTGCTATAATAAATATCCCCCAAAAATATAGAAAAAAAAGTTTTTTTCTGCAGTTTAGGCCGATACGTATTCTTCTACATATTTTTGGTAAATAAAATCGCAATAAGCTTTTATCGATTGGTTTGCGCACAATTTATAGCATTTACAAAATAGGGGATAGTTTTATTGCATTTTTATTAATAATTTTTTTTTACTACTAATGGCGGCGATCAGCGATTTTTTTTCGTGACCGCGACATTATGGCGGACACATCAGACAATTTTGACACTTTTTTGGGACAATTGTCATTTTCACAGCAAAAAATGCTATAAAAATGCATTGTTTACTGTGAAAATGACAATTGCAGTTTGGGAGTTAACCACAGGCGGCGCTGAAGGGGTTAAGTGTGACCTCATATGTGTTTCTAACTGTAGGGGGGTGGGGCTGGACGTGTGACATCATTGATCGGGTTTCCCTATATTAGGGAACACACGATCAATGACAGCGCCACAGTGAAGAACGGGGAAGCTGTGTTTACACACACCTCTCCTCGTTCTTCAGCTCCGGGGACCGATCACGGGACTCCAGCGGCGATTGGGTCCGCTGGTCCCACGGTCACGGAGCTTCGGACCGGTTCTCGTGCACACGCCAGCGGCTTTAAGGGCCACGTACAGGTACGTGGATGTGCCCAGCCGTGTCATTCTGCCGACGTATATCGGCGTGAAGGGGTCCTTAAGTGGTTAAAGCCGAATTCCAGGTATGGCAAATTTTACATCTAGCTTGGACCAGTGAAAGTTTGTATGTTCGTCCTCTAGGATCCACGTGGAAGCTGGAAATCACTGTACACTGCTACTACAGTGATCGCTGCTAACGTTCAGGTCCTGTGCCCAGTAGCTTCACTGCTGCATTGTCAATGTAGGAGTTTGCTCGCTTGGCATGGGGGCCAATCAGGAAACACTTTACATTTTTTCAGTGAATGCAAAGCATTCCCTGATTGGATGAGGTGGATCAGTGAAGTGGGAATCTCCAACTTTTCAAACCAGAGAACACTTTGCATTCATTGGGAAAATGCAAAGTGTTCTTTGAAAGGCACTCGCGCTGAACAGGTGACATCCTGAATTTACTATGAAACAGGGCAGGCAGTCGTCACAGGACCTAGAAGCTGGTGGAGTTCACTGTAGTAGAGAAGCCCATGGATCCACAGGGATCCCACAGGTATGGCGCATAAATACTTGCATTGGCTGAAGCTGGACCAATGCAACTATGTAAAATGGAAATCAGCCTTACACCCCATTCACACTTGTACAACTTATCATGTGACTTTGGACATCAAAGTCACATGACAAATCGTACCTCATGTTTTCCATTGATTGATTGACTTGAAGTCGCAGGGACTATAAAGTAATTCATGCACTGCTTTGGTCCGACTTTCATGCAACTTGAGGGCCATAGACTTTAAAGGGGTTGTAAAGCTTCCTGTTTTTTTCACCTTAATACACCCTATGCATTAAAGTGGTTGTAAAGGTACAATTTTTTTTCCCTAAATAGTTTCCTTTACCTTAGTGCAGTCCTCCTTCACTTACCTCATCCTTCTATTTTGCTTTTAAATGTCCTTATTTCTTCTGAGAAATCTCACTTCCTGTTCTTCTGTCTGTAACTCCACACAGTAATGTGAGGCTTTCTCCCTGGTGTGGAGTGTCGTGCTCCCCCTCTCCCTTGGACTACAGGAGAGTCAGGACGCCCACTAACACACAGCTCCTTTCTCTATCTGCAACGTAGAGAGTATCCTGACTCTCAAGTAGTCCAAGGAAGAAGGCAAGCACGACACTCCACACCAGGGAGAAAGCCTTGCATTACTGTGTGGAGTTACAGACAGAAGAACAGGAAGTGAGGATTTCTCAGAAGAAATAAGGACATTTAGGCTCCATTCACATCCATGCGACAAAACGCCCGACGCCGGACGCTTCTGCCGCTAGAGGGGGGAATTCCCATTGCTGTCTATGGAGATGGTTCACATCTCATAGACGCCGAACGCCTGTCGCCTGAAAAAAAGTCCTGGACCCTTTTTTTCAGGCGACATTGGCGTTCGCCCATTGACAGCAATGGGAAGAATCTGAAAAAAAAAAAAAAGATACACACTCGCGGCAAAATACGCCGCGTACGCCGTACGCCGATGTCGCATAGATGTGAATGGAGCCTTAGGCTTAATTTCTACTGGCGTTTTTACAGCCACTTTTCTGAACGTTTTTTACAGCTTAAAAACGCCTGTCCATGTTATTCTATGGCATCATGCCCACATAGGCGTAAGTTGCAAATGGCATAGGCGTTTTTGAGCTGTAAAAAAAATGCGGGACCAGGGCGTTCTGTGGCTCCAGCAATAGAGCTGTAAAAATGCCAGACATTAAAAAACGCTCAAAAACGCGCAAAAACGTGCAAAAACGCTACCGCTGTGTTTTTGAGCTCACAAAAAAATAAACATGGACAGGCGTTTTTAAGCTGTAAAAAAGGCTAAAAAAAGTGGCTGTAAAAACGCCAGTGGAAATGAAGCCTAAAAAGCAAAATGGAAGGATGAGGTAAGTGAAGGAGGACTGCACTAAGGTAAAGGAAGCTATTTAGGGAAAAAAAATGTACCTTTACAACCCCTTTAACATAAAAGGACAAACTATACAAAATAACAAAACAATATAATGTGGTCAACAATACTTACAGTAGGCTTGATTAAACTGACATAAAATAATTTGTAGTATAAATATGATAACGCACATTTAAAACTGCACCTGAAATGCATTACCTGTAGTGAAAGTTTTATGTAGTTTTTTCAAAATAAAGTCCATGTAGCCATCTTTAATGAAGACGCCTGTGACAGCACCATAATAGGTGTCTAAGTAGACCCGAGGATCAAAGTTTTCTTGGTAGACCTGAGGACCAGTGAAGGAAGATGCCATCGTTCAGAGGTGGTGTTCTAGTAGTATGTGGCACGATATGTGCTGGACAGTTCCTTTTATTCACCTCTCCCAGCTGCTATCAAATGGGCTGGTCCTAGTAAAGCTGTTAATAAGTAAATACAGCGACACGTATCTTAGCACTTTATGGGTATACATAGAAGACAACGAGTACTCTCTACAGAAAGAGAGCCATCTCCAACCAATCCTACCCATTTACCTGCCATCTATACCCATCGTTGTAGTCCTATGTACTGGGGTTACACACAAATACCTAGATTCACGTAGGGCGGCGTATGTTTGATCCGGCGTAGTGTATCGTATTTACGCTACGCCGCCACAAGTTAAAGAGGCAAGTGCTGTATTCACGAAGCAATTGCGTCCTAAGTTACGGTGGCGTAGCGTAAATGTGCTGGCGTAAGCGCGCCTAATTCAAATTGGGAAGAGGTGGGCGTGTTTTATGTTAATAAGGCATGACCCTACGTAATTGACGTTTTGAACGTACGGCGCATGCGCCGTCCGTGGACGTAACCCAGTGCGCATGCTCCAAATTTACGCCGCAAAGACTTATTGGTTTCGACATGAACGTAACTTACGGCCAGCCCTATTCACAGACGACTTATGCAAACGACGTAAAAATGTCAAAATTCGACGCGGTTCCGACGTCCATACTTAACATTGGCTGCGCCATCTTTTTGGTGGTTTATCTACAGGCACTATGTTTAGCGCTAAAACGCCTAAAAACTGCCTCAGTGTGAAAGGGTTCTAAAGCGTTTTTTACAATAATATAATAAACATGTTATAGTTACCTGTTCTGTGCAGCAGTTTTGCACAGAGCAGCCCTGATCCTCCTCTTATCTCTCTCCTGCCGCGTGCCCCCAGAGCAAGCAGCTTGCAATGGGGGCACTCAGGCAGGCTCGCTCCCAAGCTGCTGCTCTGTGTGTCCATTCACACACAGAGCCTCTATCTCCTCATTGGATCACTGGCCAATAGCTCCCGCTGCTGTCTCAGACAATGAGGAGGGAGAGTCCCTGAAGAGCCAAGGATGAAGATCGAGTTTAGGTAAGTATTGGTTGGTGGGCTGGGGGGATGCTGCACAGAGAAGGATTTTGACCTTCATGCGTAGAATGCATGAAGGAAAAAAACTTTAGCCTTTACAACCTATTAAATAATTGTTTGTAGTGTCCCGCTGGGGAGATTTTATTTTCTGTTGCTGAGACTTAAAGGGATTGTAAAGGTTTGTTTTTTATTTTCTAAATAGGTTCCTTTAAGCTAGTGCATTGTTGGTTCACTTACCTTTTCCTTCCATTTCCCTTCTAAATATTATTTTTCTTTGTCTGAATTTCTCACTTCCTGTTTCTCCTCAGTAAGCTTCCCACCATCATCCGAGCCGTTCTGGCTGGGGGTACTCCCCGCAGGGATGTAGTCCCAAGGGAGGGGGCAAACACGCTGACTAACCCCCACCCAGAACGGCTCGGATGATGGGGGCAAGCTTACTGGGGAGGAACAGGAAGTGAGAAAATCAGACAAAGAAAAAAAAAACATTTAGAAGGGAAATGGAAGGAAAAGGTAAGTGAACCAACAATGCACTAGCTTAAAGGAACCTATTTAGAAAAAAAAAAAAAAAAACCTTTACAACCCCTACTTAAGCCCCAGACCATATTGCTGGTCAAAGACCAGAGCACTTTTTGCGATTCGGCCTTTACGTCGCTTTAACTGACAATTGCGCGGTCGTGCGACGTGGCTCCAGAACAAAATTGGCATCCTTTTTTTTCTACAAATAGAGCTTTCTTTTGGTGGTTAAATTTGATTACCTCTGCAGTTTTTAGTTTTTGCGCTATAAACAAAAATAGAGCGACAATTTTGAAAAAAAATTATATTTTTTACTTTTTACCATAATACATATCCCCCAAAAATATATAAAAAAACTATTTTTTTTCCCTCAGTTTAGGCCGATATGTATTCTTCTACATATTTTTCATTAAATAAAAACCCGCAAAATAGGGCATAGTTTAATGGCATTTTTATTAATATTTTTTTTTTACTAGTAATGGCGGCGATCAGCAATTTTTTTTCGGTACTGCGACATTATGGCGGACACTTTTGACAAATTTTTGGGACCATTGGCATTTTTATAGCGATAAAAATGCATTGATTACTATAAAAATGCCACTGGCAGGGAAGGGGTTAACACTAGGGGGCGGGGAAGGGGTTAAGTATGTTCCCTGGGTGTGTTCTAACCATAGGGTGGGGGGTGGACTCACTAGGGGAAATGACTGATCGCTGTTCATACATTGTATGAACAGACGGTCAGTCATTTCTCCCCTGACAGGACCGGGAGCTGTGTGTTTACACACACAGCTCCCGGTTCTCGCTCTGTAACGAGCGATCGCGGGTGCCCCGCGGTGATCGCGACCGCCGGGCACGCGCGCGGTAATCAGGAGCGAGCGGGGGGCGCGCGCGCTCCCCTATTGGCTGCTGGGAGAGATGACGTAGATCTACGTGATCTCGCCCAGCAGAGCCGACCTGCCGCCGTAAAACTGAGGCGGCTGGTCGGCAAGCAGTTAAAGGAACCTATTTAGAAAATAAAAAACAAACCTTTACAACTCCTTTAAAGTGGAACTAAATCTAAAAAATAAAAAAATGCGAACAGGCAGGCTTCTTCTATTGCAGAAGAGACATGCATGCACAAAAGTGAGCTGCGGTGGCTCAACGCGATTGGCACTGCACTGACAAGCCATTCACCTCTGCAGCTAGAGGTTCGGATCCCGGTCTCGGCTTCATGTGAATTGAGTTTGGTGGTCTCAGCCCGGCTCCCGGTGGGTGTGCTATGCAGGGTAAGCCTGTGCTTAGTACGCCCACCCCCCTCCCACAAAAACCACCACACCTACACACGCACTCTAAATTGGGTTAACACACGCACTTTGACCACGCGGTCTCTAAAAGAGAGGCGAAGGACTAATGGGGCTGTGTTGAGCTGGCTAATCCTCCAGCTGGATTGCCTCTGGGGGAGGCCTGCCTACTCCCAACTCCTGCAGTCCGGCTCCTCTCTCGAGTACACGCACAAAATACACTTTAAAAAAATAAATAAAAAAAAAATATTTAAAAAAAAAAAAAAAGTGACATCTACCCATGCCGGCCATTTAAAACGGCCGAAGGCTGTCACCTGTAAGAACTCAGGGAGAAATGCCAGCAATGGCGAGGGACCTTGTAGGCATAGGACCATTGGAACAAAGTATTCAAACAAGCATTTGTGCCTTTGGTTCCGCTTTAACAGGAAATTAGAGGAAAGTGACGCCCAATTCAAATCTAGCAATTTGGGATCGCAGGCGGATTCGCCGCGAACAAGCGGAGCGAATGCACAAAGGTAAAAACGGTTTAGGTTTAGAACCACTTTAAAGCGGGAGTTCACCCGAAATGTTTTCTTTAACATTAGATTGATGCTCATTTTGTCAAGGGGAATCGGGTAGTTTTTTCTAAAATCGAAGCAGTACTTACCGTTTTAGAGAGCGATCTTCTCCGCCGCTTCCGGGTATGGTCTTCGGGACTGGGCGTTCCTATTTGATTGACACGCTTCCGACGGTCGCATACATCGCGTCACGAGTAGCCGAAAGAAGCCGAACGTCGGTGCGACTCTATACGGCGCCTGCGCACCGACGTTCGGCTACTTTCGGAAAATCGTGACGCGATGTATGCGACCGTCGGAAGCCTGTCGGAAGCCTGTCAATCAAATAGGAACACCCAGTCCCGCAGCCCATACCCGGAAGCGGCGCAGAAGATCTAAACGGTAAGTACAGCTTCGATTTAAAAAAAACTACCCGATTCCCCTTGACAAAATGAGCATCAATCTAATGTTAAAAATTAAGAGCCAGATTCACATAGAATTGCGGCCGTGTAACGTAACCCGTTTATGTTACACCGCCGCAAGTTTTCAGTGTTAGTGCCTGATCCACAAAGCACTTACCTGTGTATCGTAAACACGTCCGGCGCAAGCCCGCCCAATTCAAATGGGGCGGGTACCATTTAAATTAGGCGCGCTCCAGCGCCGGACATACTGCGCATGCTCCGTTTGCAATTTTCCCGACGTGCTTTGCGCGAAATTACGGCGGCGCAACGTGTTTGTGAATCGCGACGTGCGTAACATACTTACGCCGGGGAAAAAAAAATTCAAAAACAACGCGGGAACGACGGGCATGCTTTAACATGGTGGAGTAATTTTAAACCATGTTAATAGCAGCCCTAACTTTGCGACGGGAAACTAAGACTTGCGCCGACGTAACGACGGAAAAAACCTTTGTGGATCGCCGTAACTGCTAATTTGCATACCCGACGCTGGAATACGACGCAAACTCCACCCAGCGGCGGCCGAGGTACTGCATCCTAAGATCCGACAGTGTAAGTCAATTACACCTGTCGGATCTAAGGGCTATCTATGCATAACTGATTCTATGAATCAGTCGCATAGATACTCTGAGAGATACTCCGTCGTATCTCTTCTGTGAATCTGGCCCTAAGTTTTCGGGTGAACCTCCACTTTAAGGCTCCTGGTGCATCCAGGGACAATTGATTTCACAAGAAGCTTATTATCTAAAACTTTTCAAATTGCTGCAACTATATTTTTGGCCTATCAGAGATTAGTCAATCATTGCACATCTTTATCTTTTGGCTTACATTAGAGTCTAGTGTCCCGTAGACCAAAAATCAATAGTAGCCTGAGTGAGAGCCCGTTCAGCACTTGTCAGGTGATTTAGCGAATGAACTAAAGTGATATTAAACTCAAAACCAAAAATGTAATATATAACAGCTTACCAATCATTAGATCTATTTGCTGCATTTGTTTTTTTTTTAGCTTTTTTTCCCTCTCTCTTCATCTGGCCAGTAACACAGTGGTGCCTGTATTATATAGACACCACTCTGGATGAATGAGCACAGTGGGTAGATTTGAACAGCTGAATTGTCACTCGGCGTGGAGGGGAGTGTTAGAAGTACTAGCAGGTTTAAATACACAAACACATTGAAGCCAAACTGCAGCTAACATTTTATATTCAGTTACAGCAAACAGTTTTTTTTTGCCTTTTGGGATAAAGGTTTTACATAAATAAATAAAAGATGATCATTTTAGCACCCCTGCCCGTGTGAAATGATCTGAAATGATCTGGTGGGCAGCGATTCTCCCAGGCTTCACTGGCGACTTCTCTTGCTAGGCGGCGGTGACCTTTTTTCCCTTCCCCTGCACTCCCCGGGCATCGTGGCGGCTTCTGTTTCCTCCCTTCTCCTCGGCGGACAATTGGGACTCTTCTCTATTTGGCCAATCAGAAAACAAGTCTCAGACCTACTTCTGATTGGTCGGATTGAAGATCAGTGTTATCACATACAATACTTCATAAATAGTGGTGGAAACCTCCAATCTCTTCCCACATACACTACTGTGCAAAATTATAGTCAGATGTAAAAAATGCTCTAAATTAAAGCGGGGGTTCACCCTAAAAAAAAACGTCTGGTGAAAATCTTCCCATGGCGCATAAGGCGCGTCACCAGTTTTCCGTAAATAGCCGACCTGCGAGTCGGCTCTATATGGCGCCTGCACAGTCAGCTCTACATGGCGGGCACAGGCGCCGTATAGCGCCGACTTGCATGTCGGCTATTTACAGAAAACTGGTGATACGCTTTATGCGCCATGGGAAGATTTTCACCAGACGTCAATCAGCTAAGCTTTCAATAGGAACGCCCAGTCCCGCGGGAATCAGAACCCGGAAGCCGGGGCGAAAATAACAATTAAACGGTATGTACAGCGAAAAAAAAAATACCAGCATACTGTACATGTCGTTAGTATGCTGGATGTAATGTTAGAATTGTTTTATAGGTGAACCTCCACTTTAAGAATGCTTTTAAAAAAAGAAAGTGTTAATAGTTCATTTTTTTTATTAATTAACAAAATGGAAAGTAAACGCACAGAAGAGAAATCCAAATGAAATCAATATTTGATGTGACCACCCTTTGCCTTCAAAACAACATAAATTCTTCTAGATTCACTTGCACGTAGTTTTTGAAGGACCTCGGTAGGTAGGTTGTTCATAACATCTTGGAGAACTAACCACGGGTCTTCTTTCGATGTAGTCTTCCTCACATCCTTCTGTCTCTTCAGGTAATCCCAAACAGACTCAATGATGTTGAGATCAGGGCTCTGTGAGGGCCAAACCATCACTTCCAGGACTCCTTGTTCTTCATTACACTGAAGATGGTTATTAATGACATTGGCTGTATGTTTGGGTTCATTGTCCTACTACAGAATAAATATGGGGCCAATCACTGATGGTATGGCATGATGGATAAGTATCTGCCTGTATTTCTCAACATTGAAGACACCATTGATCCTGACCAAATCTCTACTTCATTTGCAGAAATGCAACCCCAAACTTGCAAGGGACCTTCACCATGCTTCACTGTTGCAGACACTCATCATTGTACCGCACTCCAGCCCTTTGTGAAGAAACTGCCTCCTTCTACAGCTAAATAATTCAAATTTTGTCTGGAGCACCTGCTGCCATTTTTTTGTACCCCAATTCTTATGTTCCAAGGCCATCATTGTACATACCTATCAAAAACCATACATTTTAATAAAAGCCACTAAGAAATACAAACACTCACATTCAAAAGTGCACAGATTCTAGTGCACTGCAGTGAAATCTGCTTAAAAAAACATTGGACCGTTAAAGGAGAAGTAGGATCAAAGCTTTTTTGGTCTTACTTCTCCTATGGATCACAGAAGTGCAGTTCATTCTGTGACGTCACTCAGCCGGTCCAGGCTCTGGATCTATCCCGACTTTACAGTCAGGATCCACCCAGATGCTTGGAGTAGAAGCTGGCTCAGCCTCCAGTGAGAGCTGGAGGGGCAGCGCAGAGAGACAGTTTTCTGCTCACTGAAGACTGAGATCCAAGCGATCAGTGGTCTTTGATCATCTGCATCCGCCTAGGTCAGGCATGTCCAAAGTCCGGCCCGTGGGCCGACTGTGGCCCCCGTTCCAGTTTAATGTGGCCCCCCCTGGTAAATTGGAAATATATATTTTGTGGTCCCCAGGGCCACAAAAGAGATATACTGTATTTATCGGCGCTGCCTCAGAGGGGACCAGGAGGGGATGAGTGCCATCAGATTACATACAGGAGAATTTTCTGGTTACTCGGCAGCGTCTGTATTAAAGAGGCCTCCGTGTAAACAGGAGATTCTCCTGTATGTAATCTGGCACTCGTCCTGCCCCTCTCTCTGCCCCCTCTGAGGCTGCAGATGAGCATCGATCAGGCTGCACTGGTGGCAATGGAGAGACTGTGTTTGTGACAATGGAGAGGCTGCAATGGTGGGCAATGGAGAGGCTGCACTGGTGGAGCAATGGAGAGCCTGCACTGATTAGGCTGCATTTGTGGGCACTGACCCTTATTTTGCTTTACAGTTCTTTTATTTAAAATTCCTGAAACTTCCCTCTTAAAGTGAAGGTGTGTGTTATACGCTGATAAATACGGTATATCCAAATAACATGCCTGAGCACATCTCTTCACCACACACAGCCACAAAGGCAAGATAATTCTTGTTGGGCAGTGTATTAGTTGCTCGGAGGAACACACTTAGACCGAATTTTAATGGTTCAAAGAATGTCAGGCAATGGTGGCCCTCAAGCATGTTCACTTTACCAAATCTGGCCCTCTCTGAAAAACGTTTGGACACCCCTGGCCTAGGTGAATATCATAAAAAGAAAAAAAAAAAGAACCAATACTTCTGTTTTAGGGAGCTAAGGCACCTCCATCACCTCTGTTCTATTGTATCCAACGCTACCTCCAGATTGCGTGTTGTCGCAGTCACATGACTTTTCTTAAGGTCACAGTTACATGACTTCCCTTGCAAAATGTCATGACATAAATACACTGCTTCATGTTGGTGCTGATAAGTGTCAACTACCAGCATAGCCATTTCCCCAGCCCACAAATACAGGACAAAAGGCCGTATTTAAATGTACCTTAAAACAAAACTAAAGTCCACTATGCTCAACTCCTCCAACAATGTCACTCCCTCCTGGCACCAACATCTTAGCCTGGTCTTTTGTTGGGTTTGGCATCTTTGGCTATCTCTTGATTGGTCAGTTATTAATTTATATGAAGGCTACAGATTTGAAAAATACTGAATATGGCTTTTAAAAAGAGGTTAACATGCTTAAGATTACATAGGGCGTCAGTGATCAGGTTCACATATACTTAAAGTGGAATTCCGACCTAAATTTCTTTTTTAAAAGTCAGCAGCTACAAATACTGCAGCTGCTGACTTATAAGTGAAAATTGGAAATGTGGTATACACTGCGCTGCCTAAGATGCACAGCTGCTAACACGGCTAATCTGAATAAAAAAGCAAAAAGACAAAAAGGACAATAAAGTGTAGCGCTTAAACCATGTGGATTATGACAATATACTTGGATGTGAATAAGATAAAAATCAGATATTAAATTAAACTCAAATATAATTGTGAATGCAACTCAATGAAAATGTTTATCTTATTCACATCCAAGTATATTGTCATAATCTACATGGTTCAAGCGCTACACTTTATTGTCCTCCTTGCTGACTTATAAGGCCTCATACACACTGGACGTTAAAATAACATTATAAAAACGCCAGTGATTTTTTAAATTTTTTCAGCTTTTTACATTCTTAGAATACAGTTTTTTAGCGTTTATTTGCGTTTCTTAGCGTTTTTCCACGTTAGCATTTTTTTTTTTTTTAAAGAAAAAAAATATTTATTTTTTCAATGGATCAGAACATTTAAAAAAAAGCTGGTGAGCGAAGTTTTTGAGCGTTTATCTACGTTTATCTGCTTTTATCAGCGTTAGAGTGTTTTTACAGCTGAAAAACGTCTCTCAGATCCCATTGTTTATTTTTTTCTACTGCTCAAAAATGCCACTGCCCAAAACTGCTGATATCTGACTTGCATCTTAGTGCAGACTTCTGGGAAAATAAATGAGCCAATCACACAAGCAGGAAATTACATATCTGGGGGGCCTTCTGTACACATTCACTGTACAGAACACCTCCAGGTAGCCATATTGCATTGCATTTTACAGAAAATGACTGCGGCTGCAGATTGAAAAGGAAAGGTAATTTTTGATAACATTCAATCACAATATGACTTGCGTCGCAATTGTATACGCTATATTTTTTTTTTATTAGCTATATTATTATTTTTTCCACAAAAGTATAGTTACCCTTTTTTTTTTAAGTCCAATGCTATGATTTTGACTTACCGTATTTTAGGGCGTATAAGACAACCTTTTATACTTAAAAATATCCCCTACAAATCGGGGGTCGTCTTATACACAGGTATTATATACTGTATGTAGAGTCAGACTGCGGACGTCCATTGTTCAAAAACTGTGCTCATCCTTCTTACATACTTCTCATCCTGTTCCCTGATAGGCAGAACACTCAGTTTCCCAGCAGAGCCTGTGTTCAGTGTTCCGCCTATCACGGACGTCCTCGGCCTCGGATGGGAGGATGTCCGTGATAGGCGGAACACTGAACACAGGCTCTTCCTATCATGGAACAGGACGAGGAGGAGGCTTTTGAGCAATGGATGCCCGCAGTCTGACTCTGCATGTCAGGGATAAGGTATGGAGATTGGCAAAGTAAGGCATGCAATGGGCACAGTGAGGTGAGGCATGCAATGGCACAGTGAGGTGAGGCATGCAATGGGCACAGTGAGGTGAGGCATGCAATGGCACAGTGAGGTGAGGCATGCAATAGGCACAGTGAGATTTTTGTTCCTGTCAGCGGTTGTTCCTGTCAGCGGTTGTTCCTTTCAGCGGTTGTTCCTGTCAGCGGTTGTTCCGGCTACCCCTCAGCTTCTAGACAGACTAGTCGGAAGGGGGTCGTCTTATAAGGTGAGTATATCCCAAAACCAACCTTTTAGCTGGAAAATTAGGGGGTCGTCTTATACGCCCAGTTGCCTTATACGCCGGTAAATACGGTATACCAAGATGTGCAAAGTGTTTAGCTTATATCAACTATTCACATTTTGGTTTTAAGTCATCTGAGGAAAGATTTGGAAGGGTGGGCATAGGTACCTGCACTTTGCACAGCGTTCTTTGGCTTGATAAGCTTGCTTGTATTTTTCAAATTTTATGTAAAAGGTAGCATTAAAATTATTTGATATACTGTCTTGGCTCTGTCTTCAAAGTTCTAGACAGAGCCAAGTCAGTATATCAAATAATTTTTATGTTTGCAATACTGAATGCTATCAGTGGTTATAAAATAACATAGTTGTTTGCTACTATTTGCTTCTCATAAAAAGCCAAGCAGGTTAAGGGTAGAATCCAACTGTTGGAAAGATCAGACAATCATCGACCTGCAAAAATAGCAGACCATTCTGTTCTTTAAGGTTACAAGTCTATCTGTGAAGCCAAAGACCTTCTGATGTTAGATTAGGTTTACACTATTGTAGGGGAACCTGCGGCTCACTTTTGCATGGGCACAGCAGCCCAATCATTTGAATGTGCTGCTGTACCTGCGGGAAACGCAGAGAAAAAGTCATTTTTTTTAAACACGGCCACCTTTGGCACCATGCAGTTTCATGCATCCAAAAAAGTGCCATGTTTTCCAATGAGTGAGGGTGCTTTTAAGAATTATTGCTACCCTGTATATCTGTTAAATAGCAGTGCGTTTTGACTGCAGGGGAAAGCGCATGATTTACATGTATTTGAGCAAAAGTGTGAACCCAGCCTTAGTGTAGACCAGGGATTTGCAATTAGCGGTCCTCCAGCTGTTGCAGAACTACAAGTCCCATGAGCCAAAGCAAGACTCTGACAGCCACAAGGACAACACACAAAGGCAGAGGCATGAGCAGCTGGAGGTCCACTAATTGCATACCCCTGGTGTAGACTTTCCTAGTCAAGCCAAATACACTCCTGACCGTTAGACATGTGCGGTACGTTTCGTTGCGAATAACTGTTCGGGCGAATATTTTGTTATTTGGAGATTCCGATATATCCGAAAACCTGAATTACAATATAAACACATTTTACCGAATGCTCCGAATAATGTTTGAATTTCCGAAATTGGTCCCAAATTCGGACTGAAATTTGAATCAAATTTTACATCAAATTCCAGTCGAATACTAAGTGTACACATATTACTGAAATCAAAGACTGTGTGTGTTATTAGAGTACCATTTCATAATAATGCTGTTTTAGTTAAGCCAAAGGTGATTAAAAGAGTTATTGTAATCATTTGATGAAGATTTTTCTTTTGTTTGTTCACTTTGCCACATTCAAATCGAAAAAACAAAACAAAAGTTTTCCATTCAGCCGATTTAAAATGTATCATCTTTTCGAACGTTTCGAATAGAAAAAAAATTGGTAAGTTGTAAGAAAATCTGTAAAATTCTGAATAAAAATTCCGAATACGAATCCCAAATACGAATTGAATGAATCAACTGAATATCAAAGCGAATTTCCCCATAAGAGATGATGGAAGCTCGGATGATTCGTTCCACAACCATTTTATTCATAAGGCCTTCAGTTTATAGTCCATATAAAAAGATTATAGCAATGTAACCAGGTTGT
This sequence comes from Rana temporaria, assembly GCF_905171775.1. NCBI lineage: Eukaryota > Metazoa > Chordata > Amphibia > Anura > Ranidae > Rana > Rana temporaria. Next base: position 117,691,878 of record NC_053498.1, on the reverse strand, counting down.
GCATCCATAAAATTTTGATCCACAAAAAGAAGCCTCTACAAGAGGATTAGAAGCAAAATCCAGCAAGAGCTCCAGAGTATAAAAGAGAAGAGAGGAGCCTCTAAGTGTAACAATATGGTTACATTTAATGAAGGTACAACATTTATCAAATCACAAGGTTGATGATTAAAAGAGGCACATCTAAGCATGCAGGGATCCAGGGTAAAACTGTCCACATAGACCGCCCTTCGCACTGCCGGCTCTCACCGCTGTCAGTCTGCAATCATGACGGGAAGACTACTCTGCAGTAGAGTAATCTGAAAGCGAGGCTTGAAGCTCTAGTGGAGCGCAGCGGGGAAGGGATGATGGCGGTGGTGGTGCGGAGGATGGTCTATGTGGAAAGCTTTACCCCAGATGCCTGCATACTAAGATGTGCCTGTTTGTACCATATTCCTACACTTAGAGGCACCTCTCTTCTCTTTTATACTTAATTGTGACTTGATGCTACTTGTATATCAAGACATCGCTTGTATATAAAGTCAACATTTGAGATATTGATTAAAATCTTACTTTTCAAAAGGGGTGTGCTCATTTATGCTGAGCACTATATATATATATATATATATATATATATATATATATATATATATATATATATATATATATATATGTATATATATATATATATATATATATGTATATATGTGTACTGCACAAATATACTATATATACTATACTATACAAGCGTTTAAGGCAGATGTGAAGAACTGCTTTCAAAATACATTTTAATTGTTTATTGTATATATTTATTTATATAAATATTTAAAAATAAATAAAGATTTATTTATATAATTTATAAAAACGCAAAGTGAGCGAACAGAAGGAAATTCTAAATCATACCAATATTTGGTGTGATTGCCCCTTAGCTTTAAACCAGCATTAATTCTTAGGCCCCGTACACACGACAGAGGAACTCGACGTGCTTGGCACGTCGAGTTCCTCGTCGAGTTTTGGGATGAAGCCGCCGAGGAGCTCGGCGGGCCGCCTTCTCCTATAGAACAACGAGGACAACGAGAAAATAGAGAACATGTTCTCTATTTTCTCGTCGAGTTCCTCGGCGGCTCCATCGAGCCAAAACTGTACAGACGACAGAGTTTCTCGGCAGAATCCGGGTTTTGACCGAGTTTCTCGGTGAATTCTGCCGAGAAACTCTGTCGTGTGTACGAGGCCTCACACTTGCACAAAGCCATGTTATAAATCAGGGGTCTCCAAACTTTTCAAACCAAGGGTCAGTTTATTGTCTTTCAGACTTTAGGAGGTTCGGATTGTGGCCAGCGGGGGTAGAATATATCCTGGGCCCAGCATCAGTATAAAAAATATGGCCTTAAGGTTGGTGGTCAGTAGGAGGAGCAGTAGTGCACCTATTAGTAATAGGAATAGTATCCCTTCATTGGTATCAGTTTAAGAAATAGTGCCTTCTTGTTGGTGTCAGTGGGAGGAATAGTGCCTATATCGGTGTAAAGAATAGTGCCCCAAGGGTCAGATAAAGGCTAGCAAGGGCCACATCTGGCCCTCGGGTCGCAGTTTGCAGACCCCTGTTATAAATATATATAATTTCCTTTTAAATTACTATGATTTCATACCATCTTGGACCAGGCAAGGTAAGATAACTGGAGCTGAGGAACTGCTTTTAAGTGGAAAGGTAAGCACTATTCTGAAACTGTTATAGTGTATATTATTGTGATACATTCTTTTTTTATTGTGACATATCAGGAATTTAATCACACAGGCTTGTAGATTTATTGAGAGGTCAACCTTACAAAACTGTGTGAAACTATTGCATTCAATGCACCCATAATAGAGACTTTAGGGAAATTCCAGCAGGTATTTTGTGATCTTGACTGGACAAAGTGGTGTAAGAAAAAAACAGGATAATGAAGAACACGTCATCTTGACAGTGGCCACCATATAAGGCAGAATGGAGCAATGATGGTGGGTATCAGATTCTTCTCTGGTTACAGAGCCACATGTCCTCATGTCTCCTCTGCTTCAGGTAAGTAATTGATCACAACCATGTTCTTGTTTGAGATAAGTCTGTACCAAGGCATGTCATGTCTTCCCTCTCTGTTGTACAAAGTCATTTCCCCTCCTACTGATCATCGGTATAAAGAAGCATTTATTCTCCTACTGAGCATTAATGTAAGGAGGCACTTCAGTGACCACCAAAGTAAGGTTGGCACGTGTTATCTGACAACCAGTGTAAGGGGAGCACTTTTTCACTGACCACTCACATAAGATAGGAAGTTCTCCAATGACAACCAATTTAAAGAGGAAGTAAACCGAAAAAAAAATGTCCTAAAAAAAAAAACCTGCAAGAGAAAGGCATAATGAGCTCATTATGTGGATCTTACCTGAGATCGAAGCCTCCGAAGCGCTCCTCATTCCCCTCCGCCCCCATGTCCCCTTGGAGCGTCTTCATTGTATCGCTCCTCCGGCGCTGTGACTGGCCAGAGCAGGAATGACATCACTCCCAACGGCAGATCCCTGCGCATGCGCGGGAATATGGCATTAACCCCCATTATCCCACCGTAGACATCGGTGCAGTGTTTTCAGCAAATATCTCCTTAACTGTGTAGGTTAAGGAAATATTTCTTGCACCTACAGGTAAGCCTTAACCCCCTGAATGGTATTCCAGAGTCTGGCTCAGGGTGGAATTTCAGGACCAAAAGAGATAACCCTGAGCCAGACTCGGGACCACCTTGCAGTGTCCACAGGCAGAGTTACTTACCTTGTCCCTGGATCCTGCGATGCCTCCCCGCTGTGTGATCGAGCGGGTCCTCCTCGCTCGATTCACAGTGCCAAGTGCCGCCGAGCTCCGTTTCCTGCGACGTTACGACGCACGGGGGGTGGAGATCAGCGCCAAATTTAAAAAAGTAAATAAACACAATACATACAGTATACTGTAATCTTATAGATTACAGTACTGTATGAAAAAAATACACACCCCTTTGTCCCTAGTGGTCTGCCCAGTGCCCTACATGTACTTTTATATAATAAAAACTGTTCTTTCTGCCTGGAAACTGGAGATTGTCCATAGCAACCAAAAAGTGTCCCTTTATGTCAACTTTATCATACCCAGGATGTCTACTAGATTCTTGTTTGGACAGATTTAAGTGAGTTATTGAAGGCCTACAATATAAAAGGCCAAATTTCCATGCAAAATAATGGTACCGCATTCAGCACCAAAAATCTGAAAGAATCATACCACCAGGGAGGTTAATCTAGGCTTACCTGAAGATGCAAGTTGTGTGAATTGGTTGACAACCACTTTAAGGGGACACCTCCTTACTAACAAGCAAAGTAAAGGTGATGGTAGTGAGGGACATTTTTTAATTGGGCACTAATTTTCGGTGCAAACTTTTCCGCTGAATAAAAATGTCAGGGGGGTACTTATCCACTGATTACCATTGTTAGGGGGTACTTCTCCACTGATTACCATTGTTAGGGGGGTACTTCTCCACTGTGACCACCAATGCAGAAAGGAATTTTTTGTATTGGATACCTATATACATGTTTTATTGGGGGGGGGGGGGGGTCTGGTCTTCAGTGTAAATGTAGTGAAAGAAGTTGGGGTTCATAGAACCACACAGAAGTAAATAGGAGGTAAAAATAGGTAAACTATATAGGTCACTGACTACCAGCGGTATCAGGGTCTCATATTAGGGGCACACAATGCCAGCTGCTGCAGAGATTTCTCTGTGAGGGGCAGGGCACCAAGTGGTGGAGGAGCCTCATGAAAATGTAGTTATTGGATCCTGTAATATGTAATTACATCCCTGATATAACTGAATCTTGTTGTACATTGAAGGGTTGATTTACTAAAGGCAAAACGGCTGTGCGCTGTGCAGTTGCTCAAGAGCTTTGTAAATGAGGTAAAGCTTCACTTTTACAATAAATACTCAATCACACGCAAGGAAAATAAAAAACAGCACTTTTGCTTGTATATGATTGGATGATGGAAGTCAGCAGAGCTTCCCTTTGTTCACCAAGATCTGGAGCGTCTATTTGCCTTTAGTAAGTCAATCCCAGTATGTCTAAATTGGAATCTTCAAAGCAAGGTGAAGGCCATGCATGGGCCAATGACTGACAGAGACATTTTTAAATAGCCTTTTTTTGTCTGATTTGGTGTCCATGTTCGTTGATCTCATTCTATCTCTTTATCTTCCTATGACATATTTTTCTTTCTTTATTTTTTGTGCTTGGTGGTGATATTTAGCCTTGTCCTCAGTGCCTGAACCAGTTCCAGATCTTTTACACACATTTCAAAATTTATTTGCACACTACTGTGAAATAGACAAACAATTTTACAACTTGCTGGGTGAATCAGCCAATTACCTAAGTTCATCGTGCGCTTCTTACAAACACCAGACTACAGTGCTTTAAAGTGGTTCTAAAAGCTGAAGGTTTTTTTTTTTTTATTACCTTAATGTATTCTCTGCATTGTGGTAAAAAAAAATTTGAGTCCAGCTCCAGCCGCCAACTCCCCTAAGGCCTCGTACACACGACCGAGAAACTCGACGGGCGAAACACATCGTTTTGCTCGTCGAGTTCCCTGTGAAGCCGCCGAGAAACTCGACAAGACAATTTTCTCCATTCCCGTCAAGGAAATAGAGAACATGCTTTCTTTTTGGCTCGTCGAGTTTCTCGACAGTTTCCTCGACGAAAATGTACACACGACCGGTTTCCTCGGCAAAAAAATATCACCTAGCAAGTTTCTTGCTGGTTTTTGCCGAGAAACTCTGTCGTGTGTACGAGGCCTTATACTTAATTGAGCCTAGTCTCGATCCAGGGATGTGCATGAGAGCAGCAGCTCTCTTGGCTCTCTCCCTCCTCATAGGATCAATGACAGCACTGGGAGTCTTTGGCTCCTGCTGCTGTCAATCACAGACAGTAGTTGGGTATGGGATCATGTCATGTGCCCGAGACATGTTTTGTGTGTCAATGGAGACACAGAGCACAGCTTGGGAGGGAGCCAAGCCCGCAGAAGCGACCCCATTGCAAGTGGCTCTCTATGGTGGGCACTTAATGTGGGGGGGGGCAGGAGTGCAGGCGGGAGACTTGAGAAAAGGAGGATCGGGGCTGATATGTGCAAAACCATTGCACAGAGCAGAAAAATAAGAGCTTACAATCACTTTACTATGCAAAACCATGACAATGACTGCTTTGGGTTAATTTAGCACATGGCAACATATTTTCCAAAGACACTGGGGAATTCAGAAGCCACTCTTTAGAATTCCCTCACTGCTTAGCACAACTAATGTTGTTCCTGGTGATAGATTCATGTATCTTTGGCAGACATGCACATAAATCGGTCCCATAGATGAGGGAAACACTGAGGTTGGAGTATTCATACCATGAAAACTCCATCCTCAGGGTTAGATTCGACGCTGTCAGCTGTCAAACAAAAAGATGACCCATCCCTGGCCCCAGTGCTGCTGGCTAGGAGACTCCCTGGTCAACAGCTGAATTTAAACAAAAGGTCGGGATGCTAGCTAATGTCATTACCTAAATATGACCAGAGTCATATTTGGACAATAATGTCATCAGCCAGCATCCATTTTTTTTTACTTTTAGCATTTGGATGGGGAATCTCCCAGATGGCAATGAATGGGAGGAGCAGGGATAAGTCATTGGTTGCTAAAAAGCTGGTGGCCTGCCAGGATCCCAGCACCCACAATCCTGGTGCAAGAAGCTGTCACATTCAGGACAGCTTCCTACATACATGCCCCACTCTGAGCACTGGCGTCTCTCTCTACGCCATTTCTGAGTATTGATTATAACCGACTTCTTGGGCTTACCAAGTTGTGAATGGCCATGTGGCCCAAAATGTCAGCAACCTCATAGTCCATGGGTGGTTTACCTGTATTTATTTGAACAAAGGTTTAATGAGCTCTATGCTTCCATGGAACAGTCCCACTCTCCTACATTCTACCACAGCATCATAATAATCAGTATTCTGCCTCAAACCCCAAGGGCTACATGAAAAGACACCAGTGTACTTGCCCTTGTTTTGCTTCAGAACCCACAAGGGAACAAGAACTCTTCGCACCAGAAGGGGAAAAAAATGTACACGTATTATTTTGTTCACACCAAAAAAAATTCTGTGGACCATAGGAGCAATGTCAGGCTCCTGGAGACACTGCCTACACCTCTGTGTGGCTGTACCTCTGTATGGACTGTCAGTTTCAGAGCTGTAGGATGTGTGAATGGACTACGAGAATGCAGGATTGATTCTAGATAAGAGAAAGAATGATGGTGGGAGAGTATATCGTACAAAGTCATTCCAACAGGGAAGTAGGGGAGGGAGGGAATGGCTTTGTACAATATACTCTCCCACCATCATGATTTCTCTTATCTAAAATCAATCCCACATAATCCCCCTTGTCCGCCGCCGGGGGAGACTTTTTCGAGCGGCTTGGTTTTACACTTGGCCATTGACCCATTGGGTGAGCAACTCTTTCCTTTATGTTTTTCACTGAATTATAACTGCTTATGTTTCTTAATTGTAATATTATTGCTCTGCGTCTTATTTAATGATTTGTCTTATAGATTATTCCTCCTGAGGAAGCAGAGTGTGTACTGCGAAACTAGTTGAAGAAAGGCCAATTTATGAGATATTCAGATATCATCAACAGATACCTCTTGGGGGAACCCAGAGTATTTGTTTATTGATTTTTTAATTAATTTTGTATGTAATTTTTATATTTAAAAATATATTTTTGTAGCGCCCTGCTCCTGTTGGGTAGGCGCCATTTGTAAATTTAAGTTATCTGAGCTGTAGTTTAGCTCGGAATGATTATGTCAAATTGATGGTCTTTGTTCCAGTTCAGCTGCATTGCACACGGGTCAAGGTTGGAAACGCAGCGGGTGTATTGAGTGTTCTTTGCCCAGAAGCAGCCCAGTAGGCGTGGTCCCCGCCGCTGTGCATTCTGGGAGAGGGTACTTAAGGGACAGACACCTTTCTGGCGGGGTCTTCCGATCCTGACCCGATGGCCTTCCGATCCTGACCCGATGGCCTTCCTGGCCTCAGGGATGTGTTAGCATTTTTTTCTGGCCTCGGGGCCTGCTGGCCCGAGGCTCCGCTACTGAGAGTAGGTCCAGGAGTTTCTGGGGCCTACTGGTCCAGGGGTGGTCCTGTGCTGTCTTGCCTGCAGGAAGAAGCCGAACAATTGGGAACTCAATTGGAGGACACATCCTGGCCAATCTACCACACAGTGCTGCCGGCTGGTTGAAAGATCCTGGTACTGTGTAGCTGTGTCTTTGGAACTTTGCAAAGTGTGTGTGTGTGGTTACACTGTCCTGTGGCAGAGGACTGTGCAACGACTTGACTGCACTCATCAAGTCTGTGGCAGAGACTTTTAAAAGGAGCTTCGCACCGGCTGCTAGGTCAGTGAGAGAGGCCTATCTGGTGGTTGCTGATTCCAGTGTGGAAACAGTTTGACCTCTGGATCCAAGAACGTACCCACGGTCCGCAAAGCAAGGTACCTGAATCTCGCCTAACCCTGTCTGAGTTTGTTGAATAAAACCTTGAAGAAAAAGAAAAGTGTTGGTGCAAACATTTGTGAATCACTCTTCAAGGAGGATCCCTAAGACGAACGTGGTGAACAGTGAAGTAATAGCAGGCCCAAATTCAATTTAGCAGCTCCTGCAGGGGTAGTGCTACATAAGAATCGCATTGTTGTTGATCAGAACTGATATAGTCCATTATAACCAATTGGGAGTGAACAATTTGCTTCAGCAACTGCCCTCATATTCCCACCCCTCCTTGCTTCTCGATTTGGTATATAGAATGTTACTCCTGGCATACTAGAAGATTAACATATAACTTGTACGTGATCCTGCAATTCCAAGTCTATGGTGCACATACGTGCTTCCAGCCACCCGCTCCCACTCCGTCTGCGATTATACAGAGCTGAAGTATGTGGTAAAATAACGCACGGCATTTAAAAAAAAAAATAACTGTGTAATTTACAAAGAAACGCTCCTTAAAATCTTGCATGCGTTATGATGTAACCTGATGCAATAATATACACTCTATTGTAACCTATATAGCTATTGCATATGTGTATTAACTTGCCTAGTCACTATAATTAGCTAATATACCAGAATGTGCTAGGCCTAATGATATAATGTTAGCTATGAAGACAGACGCATTTGCTTAATAAATAAGTTACATTTATTTTCTTTAAAAATAGGAATGTCATATACTAACAACAGATATCTATAAAGTCTATATCAATAATATTAATAATGAAAGATACTTATCCCTCCTCTAGGTAAATCCTGTTGGAAAAAGAGGGCTCTCTCATTCAAACTGTCCTGTTTTAACTGTCAGTCAAAACTCATTCAAACTCCCCCCTATTGCCAGCCCATTTGCCTTTGGACCAATCATTGGATTCCCGGGACCATCGTCCTTGTTACTGACTGTCCTGTGATACTTCGCCTCTGGGGGCAGTATTGCCCATATCATCTCCAACAGATTTCTTGCCTTTGATCACTTCCAATTATGTTGGCAGTTACACTTCATTTTGTATGTGAAGGGACTAATCAAAGGATCTCGCAGACAGCTTGAAGCCTTTAGCATCATGTAAATGTAAAGGTTAAACGGGCTACATTCTATGGGGCAACTCGTTTTGATATGCAAGTGCTTTGGATTACAAGCATTCTCCTGGAACCGTGGTGCTCGTAACCCTTGGTTCCACTGTATATGTATATTATATTATATTTCATATATATATATATATATATATATATATATATATATATATATATATATATATATATATATATAGAGAGAGATACACACATACATTATATATACACAAAACTAACTTGAATAATTATTGAATGAAAAAAATAAATGCATGATATACTTTGGTAAACCACATATAGGAGAAGCTTTGCGGCGCTGCATTCATTTCAATGGGCAGGGAAGTTTTAGGGGAGCTGCAAAGATGCGGCTAACAGGACTTTGTTTTACCATCCTGCCAGCGCACCGCTCCAGTGTGAAAGCACTCAGGCTTTCACACTGGAGTGAAAGCAGAGGCTCTTTCAAGGCGCTTTGCAGGTGCTATTGTCAGCGCTATAGTGCCTGCAAAGCAGCCTTAAAAAAAGGTGAACTGATCGAACTGGAAAGTCAAGTATTGTACTTTATTGTATATGTGTCATGGGTTTTAGATCACAGATGTGCCCTTTAACACCAGCAGGTGGGAAATCTATCTGATTGATACCTTCTGTCATAAAATGAACATTTAAACTGTCACTTAAACGTCTCTTGTTAAATTACAATCTGTTGCCAGCAAAGGAGCATATAAGTGAGTGCAGGCTCAGGGCCTGTCACAGCTTGCATTAACTTGACTGACAATAGCACACAGCTAATCAGCAATACTTTACACCTGCCACTTAATTCACCTCTAATTCACCTCTAAACTGCTCAATCCACACAAAGCACAGGAGAAAATGATTCTAAATGCTCTCATTGTACAAAATATGTTCGCATGGTCGAGGTTCTGGCAGACAAATAATGGACTAAACGTTACCTGAGATATGGGACAGATGGCAGCCAGTTGTACTAATATACACCTCTGTTTTTTTTATTTGTAATTACTAGAAAATGCTAGGTTCAAATAACATAATACAAGCCTGCTAGCACACTCTTAGTAATGGTATTAGAGGAACGTAATGATGAAAATAATATAAATAGCAAAAAGAAGGAAAAATGTGGCTGTGTTATATGATGCACTCAAGGTGGTATATAAAGCTAGTAAATGCCAAGTGTATCCTGACTGGCTGATATCTTCTATCCCCACGTTCCCATCCTCCATGAGCCCTGACTGTTTTTGAATTATGTGAAAATTCATACATAATACTACTGAGGGATATATATATATATATATATATATATATACACATATATATATATAAATACACATCTATATATATATATATATATATATATATATATATATAGATAGGTATATATATTGTGTATAAGGATGAGCCGAACACCCCCCTGTTCGGTTCGCATCAGAACTTGCGAACACACCAAATGTTCGTGTGAACTTTAGAACCCCGTTAAAGTCTATGGGACTCGAACATTTGAAATCTAAAGTGTTAATTTTAAAGGCTAATATGCAAGTTATTGTCCTAAAAAGTGTTTGGGGACCTGGGTCCTGTCCCAGGAAACATGTATCAATGCAACAAAAAAGTTTTAAAAACTGCCGTTTTTTCAGGAGCAGTGAATTTAATAATGCTAAAAGTGAAACAATAAAAGTGTTATATTACTTTAAATTTCGTACCTGGGGGGGTGTAAAGTCATCATGTGAAAAAGCGCATGTTTCCCGTACATAGAACTGTCCCTGCACAAAGTGTCATTTCTGAAAGAAAAAAAGGCATTTAAAAGCGGCTTTGCGGCTCTAATGAATTGTCGGCTCTGGCAATTACAGAGATGATTAATTCATAAAAAATAAAAATAAAAAAGCTGGGGGTCCCCCTAAATTCCATTAACAGGCCCTTCAGGTGTGATATGGATATTAAGGGGAACCCCGCCGTCAATTAAAAAAAAAAATGACGTGGGGGTTCCCCCAAAAATCCACACCAGACCCTAATCCGAGCACGTTAACCTGGCCGGCCGCAGAAAAGAGGGGGGGACAGAGTGCGCCCCCCCTCTCCTGAACCGCACCAGGCCACATGCCCTCAACATGGGGAGGATGTCCCCATGTTGATGGGGACAAGGGCCTCATCCCCACAACCCTTGCCCGGTGGTTGTGGGGGTCTGCGGGCGGGGGGCTTATCAGAATCTGGAAGACCCCTTTAACAAAGGGGACCCCCAGATCCTGGCCCCCCCTATGTGAATTGGTAATGGGGTACACTGTACCTCTACCATTTCACGAAGGAAGTGAAAATAGTTAAAAAAAACACACAGACACCGTAGAAAAAAAATCCGTTATTAATAATAAAAAAAAAATCCAGCGATATGAATCCACTCTCGGCCCGGCCCCCCGCTCCAACGTGGTCTTCTATCCAGCGACAGATGATCTCTCCAGCGACGGGTGATCAGCGGTCCGGTCCAGCGATGAGAAGATCCATCCGTCCAGAGCGCAGCAGGCAGCTCCTCTCTCCGCTGAACACAGCCCAGCGGAATGACACGCTGGAGCTGTGACATTTCTTATATAGGGGAAGCGGCCACCCGTCACGTGACCCCGCCCCCTCTGACGCACCCTCGTACGTCACTGGGAAAGCCCGGTCTTTCCGTGTGTCCAATGTGTCTGCCACAAAATTAGTTACAATAAAAATCGCAGATCGCCGCCATTACTAGTAAAAAAAGAAATACTAATAAAAATTCCATAAAACTATCCCCTATTTTGTAGACGCAAATCAATCAATGTGTATAAAAATAAATACTGCGCAGGTCTAAACAATCTTAAATAGTGAGAAACCACTTGAATTGGTTCAAAAACAGTGAAAAAATTAAAAATAAATATAAATAAAATAAAAATAAAAAATGTGAAACAAAAAAGCTGCTGCTGCTCAAAATGTCAGATAAACATAAATTGCAAATAATAGTGGTAAAAGCAGCGTAGCTTTTACCACTATTATTTGCAAATCAATCAATATATGCTTATTACAATTTTTTTTAGCAAAAATATTTAGAAGAATACGTATCGGCCTAAACTGAGGAAAAAAATGTTTTTATATATTTTTGGGGGATATTTATTATAGCAAAAAGTAAAAAATATTTTTTTTTCAAAATTGTCGCTCTTTTTTTGTTTATAGAGCAAAAAAAAACAAAAAACGTAGAGGTGATCAAATATCACCAAACGAAAGCTCTATTTGTTGGGTTCCTACTTCGCACGACCGCGCAATTGTCAGTTAAAGCGACTTTGTGCCAATTTGCAAAAAATGGCCAGGTCATTGGGCAGCCAAATCTTCCGGGGCTGAAGTGGTTAATGTATTTATCAAAAATGCATTCGCTATACTATGTAACTGTTTAATGGTGTGAATCCTGTTATACTTTTTTTAATGTCTTTATTTGTTATTTTATCTTCTGATAACTAAATAAAAAATTGAATGGAAATATATATATATATATATTAACTCCTAAAATCCAGCAATTGTATCAATAAATACTACAGAAAAGATTATTTATTATTTACGGAGGCTAAATTGATAAAAGTTGTGTCTTTGTGCCCTCTTGTGTTTTTATAAGGAATTGTTATATATTAGCTATTGTGTAAATAAAGTTCTGCATAAAAAGCAATGCATATTAGCAACTTTTTACAGTCAAATATGGGCACAGAGCATACATACAAAAAAGAAATAAGCGCGCAACTCCAAACATTTAAATGTGCAATCACAAGGGAGTGAAATAATGTTATATCAAAACCATAAAGTGATGAAAAAATTATGTGTTGATGTGTTGATACACCCTGTAACAGGTGAACAAAAAAAGATATAAATAAACCCAAAATGAATAAAGAAAGGGGTAATTGAGTGATCAAAGTCCTCAAAAAAATATATCAAAGAAAATCCTGACCACCAGATACTTCGAAGCAATAGTTCATTAATCGCTGCAGACTTTGGGCCAGATCCACATACATTTAGTTCCGCGCAGCGTATCAGAGATACAATACGCCGCCGTACCTTACCTGGCGCATTTTTGAATCCTCAGTGAGTTCGCGCCGTAAGTTACGGTGGCGTAGTGTACTTCTGGCGGCGGATTTCAAATTGGGCGGGTTTCATTTAAATGAAGCGCGTCACCACGCCGAATGAAATGCGCATGCGTCGTCCAGAAATTTCCCACCGTGCTTTGCACGAAATGACGTCGCAACAACGTAATTTTTTGAACTTAGGCCTTGTACACACGGGCAAACATGTACGATGAAAACGGTCCGCCGGACCGTTTTCAGCGTACATGTCTGCCCGGGGATTTCTGTATGATGGCTGTACTCACCATCATACAGAAATCCACGCGTACTCGATGACGCGGCGACATGCGCGGCCCTGCCAGTCCAATGCTTCCACGCATGCGTCGAAGTCATTCGACGCATGCGAGGGATGGCGGCTGCTCGGACATGTACGGTAGGTCTGTACAGAGGACCGAACATGTCCGAGCGGACAGGATTCCAGCGGGCTGTTTCTAAACAAGTTTGGAAATATTTGCCCGCTGGAAAAAGGCCCGGCGGGAAAATGTATGCTGGAATCCTGTCTGTACGGGGCCTTAGACGTGAGTTACGTCCATCCCTATTCACGGACGACTTACGCAAAAAAAAATTTTTTTCAATTTCGACGCGGGAACGACGGCCATACTTAACATGGCAATTCTATCTATACGCCGCAAAATACCAGCTTTAACTATACGCCGGAAAAAGCCGACTACAGACGACATTAGAAAATGCGACGGCCGCGCGTACGTTCGTGGATCGTCATAAATCGCTAATTTGCATACCCGACGCGGAAAACGCCACCCAGCAGACGCCGAAGTATTGCATCTTAGATCCGAAGGCGTACGAAGACGTACACCTGTCGGATCTAACCCAGATGCCGTCGTATCTTGTTTTGAGGATTCAAAACAACGATACGACGCGGGAAATTTGAAAGTACGCCGGCGTATCAGTAGATACTGGATCTGGCCCTATAACCCAACATCTTGAAGAAACTTGAATCTTTATATTCAGCTGAAGAAATATAAATACTGACTCTTACCCAATCGTTGGACCCCGGTTTTAAGGAGGTCAGATGAGCTTGTGCATTAGGCTGGGTTCACACTACTACACTACTTTCATCCTACTTTGCTCTGCTACATTGGTCCTACTTTTATCCTACATTGGTCCTACATCCATCCTACTTTCATGAACAGGATACTACTTTGGTCCGACTTCAATGATATTCAATGGGCCTGAAGTAGGATCAATGTAGGACCAAAAGTAGTACAGGGAGCATTTTCAAAGTCGGACCGACTTGTGTAGGATGCTACAAGACGCTCTCATAGGGAAACATTGAACACAGAGCAAAGTAGGATGAAAGTAGTGTAGTAGGCCCCTTTCAGACTGGGGCGGGAGCTGCGGTGGCGGTATAACGCCGCTAAAAATAGCGGCGCTATACCGCCGGAATTGCCGCGGGTATCAGCCGCTAGCGGTGCGGTATTAACCCCCGCTAGCGGCCGATAAAGAGTTAATATCGCCCGCAATGCGCCTCTATAGAGGCGCATTGCGGGCGGTATTGCCGCGGTTCCCATTGTTTTCAATGGGAAGGAGCGGTGAAGGAGCGGTATACACGCCGCTCCTCTCACCGCTCCAAAGATGCTGCTGACAGGAGATTTTTTTGTCTCCCGCCAGCGCATCGCCTCAGTGTGAAAGCCCTCGGGCTTTCACATTGAGTCTGCAGTGAAGGAGTTTTTCAGGCGGGATAGCAGCGCTATTTTTAGCGCTTTACCGCCTGAAAAACTCCTCAATGTGAAAGGGGCCGTAGTGTGAACCCAGCCTAAGCCTGCCGGCCCCAGGTGTATAATCAACTATCTTGGAGAGGAGTGTTCTATCTTGCAAGAAGGAAGAGAAAAGGCTTCAGCTGTCTTTCCAGGCCGTATGACACAAGAAAAATGGTAGTCAGATTTCAGTTTTCAGCTTAGAAGATGCGGGATAATAAATTCTGAACACGTAAACTCAGTGGAAATGGAGGGAGAAAAAAAAATCCTCATAGTGTAGTATATCCAAAGAATTTATTAAAAAAACACTTTAAAAACTTCACAGCAGGCACCAATCCACTTTTAAAATTCTCACAGCAAGTCACTTCATCATAAAAAATATGTAAAAACTCAGGATAGAAAAGAAAAAAACAGCATAAAAAAAAAAATATTGTAAATAAAATATACAGCCAAGGAACGAACCAAAGAGCTGGAGTATATGAGTGTGATGGCGTTTTAAGAATAGCAGGTTTAGGCAATAGCAAGTCTGTGAAACAGGTCAAGGGTCATACACTGAGGATCAGGCTGGTTTAGGCAGTAGCAAAGTCCGTGAGCCAAGCCGGGGGTCGATGTCAGGAAAAGAGATCAGAGCAGGGAAGAGGGCAAGCCTGGGCACAACAGGAAGCATTAGGAAGCACAATGCAGGTACAGGAACAGGGTAGAGCTAAAGACAATCCAGCAATTTGGAGAGGATATGGGCAGCTTTTTATAGGCCAGCAAGGGATCCCATTTGTCAGACTATGCACGCGCCACGGCGCACCCAGCCCCCCATGTTGAGGGTATGCGGCCTGGTGCGGTTCAGGAGGGGAGAGGTGCTTGCTCGTCCCCACCCCCTGTCCTGACCTGCTGGGCTAAGTGCTCGGATAAGGGTCTGGTATGGATTTTGGGGGGACCTCACGCAGTTTTTTTTTTTTACATTTGTGTGAAGTTCCCCTTCAAGATCATCAGAGCACAAGTCGCATGCCAAAGTCGGATCAGTTAAGACGGCGATCTGACTTTGATCCAACTAGTGATATTGAATGGGCTGAAGTAGGATCAAAGTCAGACCAAAGTAGTGCAGGGACTACTTTGAAGTCGGCACGACTTGAAATCGTACTGATATTTATGGTTGTCATTGGAAATCATGGGGAATGACTTGTCGTGCGACTTTGCAGTCTGAGTTTTCTCATATGAAAACAGTACACAGTAAACAAAAATCTTTAGTTTTGTTCATGGAGGAGTACAATTTTGGAGTTGGTCTCTTTGGAAATTTTCATTTGGAAGCCCAGGTTAACACCGAGCTGCGGGAATGAAGCTTTCACTCCCGCTTGTCAGTCCCGATTTCAGACACGATTTCAGAGACATCTTTGCAGGTTTTGCCAAGATTTTTTACCACGATTTTGCCATGATTTTACTGCAATTATGTCAGGTCAAAAGGTTACCAATGTAAAAGAATGAAAAACGCCTGTAATCTGCCAAAAAATAAGCTCCTGTACTGTTTTGCTTTAGGTGACAGAACACTCAGATGTGAACAGGGGCCATTGAAATGAATGGGATTTGTCTTGTTGGGCGTTTTTAGAGCTGAGGCTTGTGCCGCGACCATTTTTCATGACGAGAAAAATTCTATTTTTTTAATTGGTCATTAAAAACGACTGTGTGTAGGCTCCAGAGCATTTTTATTGTCGTGAAAAATGGGCATTAAAAATTTAGGACATAATCAAATTTTTCTCTTCGTTATTCCCGTCGAGAAAAGCGGTCGTGTGTAGGCTTTAAAGACGGGGAAAAAATGTGCATGCTCAGAAGCAAGTTATGAGACGGGAGCACTCGTTCTGGTTAAACTAGCGTTTGTAATGGAGATAGCACATTCGTCATGCTGTAACAGACTGAAAAGCACGAAGACTGAAAAGTGCGAATCGTCTCTCACCAAACTTTTACTAACACTAAATTAGCAAAAGCAGCCCCAAGGGTGGCGCCATCCGAATGGAACTTCCCCTTTATAGTGCCGTTGTACGAGTTGTACGTCACCACGCTTTGCTCAAGCATTTTTTTTTTCACGATCATGTGTATGCAAGCAGGGCCGGTGCAAGGATTTTTGCCAACTAAGGCAAAGGAGCATTTTGCCGCCCCTCCCGGTGCGCGCACACGCATGCACACGCGCACACACGCACGCACACACAGACACACACACACACATACATTATATAAAATGCAATGCAGAATACCAGCAGTTACAAACCCCAGCAATAATACATTATACAGGCTGCTTAATATATTATTGCAAGGATTTTGAGTTTTTTTTAAACAGGAAACTTTAAAACAGATCCCCTTACCTGTTTCTGAAGCCTTGTAAGTCGCCGCGGTGGCTCTGCGGGGGTGTATCCGGCCTGTGTGGTGAGCGCAGCGTAGACTCGTCCTTCAGATCCCGCCTGCAGCGGCAGCCCACACACACTGCTGCCCGCCTGCCCCCCAGGACAAACCACCCCCCCTCCATTAATACAGACCCCCCCTCAGGACAAACCTCCCCCTCCATTAGTACAGACTCCCCCCCATTAGTACAGACCCCCCCTCCATTGGTACAGACTCTCCCCCCTCCATTGGTACAAACTCCCCCCCCTCCTTTGGTCCAAACTCCCCCCCCCTCCATTGGTACAAACTCTCCCCCTCCCTCCATTGGTACAAACTCTCCCCCCCCTCCATTGGTACAAACTCTCCCCCCCCTCCATTGGTACAGCCTCCCCCCTCCATGAGTACAGCTTCCCCCCCTTCATTAGTACAGACTCCCTTAATTAGTTCATACATCAGTTCAGACACCCCCTCCAGAAGTACAGACACACCCCACCCCCTTCATTAGTTCCTACACAGTTCAGACACCCCCTCCAGAAGTACAGACACACCCCACCCCCTTCATTAGTTCCTACACAGTTCAGACACCCCCTCCAGAAGTACAGACACACCCCCCCTTCATTAGTTCCTACACAGTTCAGACACCCCCTTCAGAAGTACAGACACCCCCCCTTCATTAGTTCCTACACAGTTCAGACACCCCCTCCAGAAGTACAGACACCCCCCCCCCCTTCATTAGTTCCTACACAGTTCATACATACGAGTAGCAGAGAATCTGTTAGCAGATGGACAGCTTTCTGAGCCCCTCCAGAAGTACAGACTCACCCTCCATTAGTACATTACAAACAGAAGAAGATGCTGACATGGACGGTGACTGGTGGAGAGAGCGGCTGCGGTGTTCAGAGAGACGCCGACAAGGAGAGGAAGAGGAGGGAGGGGAGCAGTGAGCACTCTGGCGCATCGCTGTGGCGCCTGGGTGAACTGCACCCTGCGCAGCTGTCTCAGATAGGTGATCGGTCGGTCGGTCCTTCAGTTTTCCGCCCTGTATCCATGGCGGCGCTGGCGCCGTAAGGCAAAGGCCATTGTTGCATTGCGCTAGCGCCGGCCCTGTATGCAAGGCAGGCTTGACAAGAATCACGTCGAGAAAAACGTTGTTTTTTCCATGACATTGAAAACGGTCAAGTGTACGCGGCATTAGAGCAGAAAAATGACCAAAAATGCCTAGGTGTGAACAGAGCCTTAATCGGATGTTGAAAGTTGTGTACACACTATACGAAAATCAAACGATCGTGCCTCGTATTGGATTTTTTTTCCCGATTTTATTATGCTACCATGTACCCCTACTCATTCACATGGGAGGGGAGGATTCAAATAAGCCCCCCCCCCCCAACCCCCGTCCACAGACCCCCACAACCACTGGCCAGGGTTGTCCCCATCAACATAAATGAAGCAAAGAAATTAGGAAACACAAGGAAATTAGGGAAGAGCGTTTGCCTTTCACTGCTGGGGCTAATGCTTAAAGAGGAAGTAAACCCTCTTTTTTTTCAAGACAAAGGCATAATGAGCTAGTATGCATAGCATACTATCTTATTATGAAGTACTTACCTGAGATCGAAGCCTCCGCAGCGGTGCTCGTTGTCCTCCTCCATCAGCGCCATCTCTCCAGGAGTGACTTCCGCATATCGCGGCTCCGGCGCTGTGACTGGCCGGAGCCACGATGACGTCACTCCCGCACATGCGCGCGGGTGACACCACTAACGGCATGATCACCGTTAGAAGCGGCACGCTCAGTGCGCCTGCATGCCGTTGTCTACGGCGCATTTGCAAATATCTCCTAAACCGTGTAGGTTTAGGAGATATTTGTTGCACCTACAGGTAAGCCTTAATCTGTCTGTAAGGGTTTACAACCACTTTAAAAAGAACCTAATGAATATAGAATTATCCACCACCCCTTATTTACAATGGATTTGTCTTTGAATGATCAAATCAATGAGGGTATAGCATCAGTTTTCATTGTTACTTCTAAACAGGCGAAAAAAACGTGAAAATATCTGCGCTAACTTAAAATAATACAAAAGAAAAAAAGCCGCTACCCTGTTTCCCCAAAAATAAGACCTACCCTGAAAATAAGACCTAGCGTTATTTTCCAGGAGGGCTGCAATATAAGCCCTACCCTGAAAATAAGCCCTAGTTAAAAATGCTTGTAAAATCCTATAATCTACTCTATTATAGTAGTATATAATGTACAATGTGTGTGGTTCTGTAATATAATTGCGGGGAAGGAGAGCTCCGGCGGGTAACAGAAGCACAGATCGGCTCTATACCAAAGGTATTTGGCACAATTATATTACAGAAACACACACATTGTACATTATATAATACTGTAATAGAGTGGATTATAGGATTTTACAAGCATTTTAACTCAGTTCACATTGGGGATTCCTGACAGGCAGGGAGGGAGAGGGGGAGAGAAGACATCAAATTACATAGTAAGACCTACCCCGAAAATAAGCCCTACTGTGTCTTTTGTTGGCATAATTAATATAAGACCCGGGCTTATTTTCGGGGAAACACGGTAGCACAATATGTGGATCAAACAAGCAAAAAGTATAAAGTTCAATAGTGCAGCGCTACAAAAATTATTAATAAAATAAAACAAAACAGTGTCCAAATAAGTAAAGTCTTCAAAGTGTTGAAAACAGAGAACCTCCACCGAGATTTCAGTGTGCAGATAAGGAAACACACCACACCCTGTGCAGTCAAACTGCTTACCAGAAAGACCTCATTATAGGCATGTAGAAATAAATAATGCAGGGATCAATGGCAGTCGCACTTCCAATCGGAAAGTAATAATCCACAAACCACATCAAGGATAAGGAAGCATCCAAAACTCATAAGGATCCAAAGATATATATTGCGTTCATCAGCAACAGGATAACCAAAAAAATGCAGAGAGGAAGCACAATAGTGAAGCCCGTAGGTATAAGCAACATGCAATTTATTGTATTGTACTCACAAACAAGACGGATTAACAGGCATTAAAAACATAGAGAGTTCCGTGGAGCATAGCGTACATGTGTCAGGTCAAGCTGACCTGACACATGTACGCTATGCTCCACGGAACTCTCCACCATTGGTTGCCACTGCTATTAACCACTTCCCGCCTGGTCAATAGTGAATTGACGTCCGGGAAGTGGTTTCGTTATCCTGCAGGATAACAGCCACCGCACGCCTGGGGGGTGCGCATCGCGGCGATCGTGATGCTGTCTGACCAGGCCCGTATTTACTCACTTTGCCGCCCCAAGGCCGGGTCCTTCAATGCTGTGCCCGCCGCACACAATCCGCCTGACACTGGGAAGCAGGGGGGGGGGGGGGTGCTGCTGCCGAATATGACATTGAGAGGCAGGGGGTGCTGCTGCCGAAAATGAATTTGAGAATCGGGGGGGGGGGGTGTTGCTGCCTAAAATGACATTGATCAGTGGGGGGTGCTGCTGCCGAAAATGACAAAATGACATTGAGAACCAGGGGGGGGGGATTGCTCCCAAAATGAAAGTGTCCTCTCCTCTCAGCTGCAGTGCCACCCCTGCACCCACTGCCGCCCCGAGGCCTGGCCTTGTTGGCCTTGTCTGGAATCCGGCCCTGTGTCTGACACACCGCTACACTGATCTCAGTAAAGAGCCTCTTTACCACGTCGTCAGCCGTGTCCGTGTCCACGGCTGATCACTCGCGTCTGATCAGCTGCTCTCCTGACGTGCCGATAGTTTATCAATGCAGCCCCCCCTCGGATCACTGCACAGGACCACAAGCATGCCGCCCAGGACCACCAGGGATGGGCATCCACACTGGACCACCAGGTATGCCCCCTAGACCACCAGGGAATGCCAATCTGTGCCAAGGCAGCTGCCAATCAATGCCCAGGCAGCTGCCAACCAGTGTCCACTCAAAATCCCTGCCAGTGCCACCAGGGATACCCATCAGTGCTGCATATCAGTGCCGCATGTCAATGCCCATTTGTGCCCATCAGTGCCATGTATCGATGCCCATCAGTCCTGCCTATCAGTGCCCATCAGTGCCCAGCATTTCCACCTATCAGTGCCCAGCAGTGCCGCCTATCAATGTCACCCATAAGTACCCACCATTGCAGCCTTTCAGTGCCCATCAGTGTCGCCTATCAGTGCCAATCAGTGCCACCCATGAGTGCCCATCAGTGCTGCCTATCAATGCCCATCAGTGCTGCATATCAGTGCCACCCAACAGTGCCGCCTACCAGTGCCCATCAGTGCCGCATATCAGTGCCCATCGTCAGTGCCACCTCATTGGCACCGTCTCATCGGTGCTGCCTTATCAGTGCCCGTCAGTGCCGCCTTATCAGTGCACATTAGTGAAGGGGAAAACTTACTTATTTACTAAATTTTATAACAGGTAAAAAAGAAAAACTCTAATTTTTTTCAATATTTTCGGTCTTTTTTTATTTGTATAGCAAAAAATAAAATACCACGAAAAGAAAGCTCTATGTGTGGGAACAAAATGATAGAAATTCTGTTTGGGTACAGTGTAGCATGACCGCGCAATTGTCATTTAAACAGCGACAGCACAGAAAGTTGGAAATTGGCTTGGGCAGGAAGGGGCGGAAGTGCCCGGTATTGAAGTGGTTAATCAAAGTCAGCTAGCCAATCAGGAGAGAGTGGCGGAGCGGGGTCAGGGTTCCATGTCTGAATGGACACAGGGAGCTGTGACTCAGCTCGATTGCCCCCACAATAAGCCGCTTGCTGTGGGGGCACTGAACAAGAGGGAGGGGCCAGGAACATGTTTGTTATTTTATAAAAAAAACAAGACTTTACAATCACTTTAACATTTCTCTATGTTCCATATAAGATAGAAAATCTTCATTTTTTTGAGTATAGGTCCACTTTAACCAAATTGAAAAAAAAAAATAACATGCCAATCAAAATATACAAATTACTACCTCCTCTTATCATTAATAATATATAGAGAGTGTTCACAGTGGGCTAGAATTACATGCTGCGACACACCCTACCCGTGTTTCATCGCCTTCAAATACCAATGTGAAGAAGGTAGAATTCCTTCTATGTAATACTGATTGACATGTTAGGACAGAAAAAGAATAATAAATCTGCAAAGGCACCATGGTATTTTTTTGTGTTTTAATAACTATAACTACATATAGTTATAGTTATTAAAACACAAAAAAAATGTCATGGTGCCTTTGCAGATTTATTATTAGATTATTAGTTGCTGTCGTCTTTTCCATGGTTGATCATTTTCTGTGATGCACCCCCAAAACAATCTACGTTTAACACGTTTGATCTGAGTTCGCAGACTTTCCCTCTCTTACCATGGGTAATGGTAATGACTCTCCAGCATGTAAAGGGTAAATAACATCTACAACAAATATGCAGGGATTCTCATTACACTATTGTAGTGAGGGAGGGTGTCAGCATCGGGTTTCACTGTAAATTGCGCTTAGAACCTCCACAGTAATAAGTGTAGTAGGACGCCTTCAGCTGAGCAGTGAGCACCAAATTGAGGTAAGGAAGCCATTCTGGAGCCAACACAGAAGGAAATCTTTTGAAATCTTATCAGCATCTGAATTGCACTTGTTTTATTGTTTACAGTTTTGCAAAATGTTACGTTATATGTGGTAACTGGTGCATCTGTAGTGATGGATTGTGATTTTTTTAATGCAGACTTTACCAATAAATTTATTATTAGAGGCATTTTGTATGCCTTTTTATATTGCCTACATTACATAAGATCTAACAGTATACAGTAGCTTTATTTCTATTCACAATCTCATTATTTACTGTATTTATTGGCGTATAACACTCACTT
Source organism: Rana temporaria (assembly GCF_905171775.1). NCBI lineage: Eukaryota > Metazoa > Chordata > Amphibia > Anura > Ranidae > Rana > Rana temporaria. The sequence continues at coordinate 117,669,203 of NC_053498.1, read as the reverse complement.
TTTTACCCTGAAAATAGAGGGTAAACTGTACCTGCGTGTTATACACAGGGGGCTGTGTAAAGTTTTTTTCCCAAAATTTCCCTCTTTAAGTTAGGGTGCGTGTTATACGCCTGTGCGTGTTATACGCCGATAAATACAGTATTTTGTGGTGGAATTTTTTCACAAAATAACACTTTTCTCAGTTTATTTGCCTAAATTGCTTCTAGCAATATATATATATATATATATATATATATATATATATATATATATATATATATTTTTTTTTTTTCTTCCTATAAATGCCCCACTATCCAGAAATAAATGTGACTTTACTTGCCTTGTTGTATTTTACTAAATTAACACCAGTTGTTTTACTCTAACATTAACAATTAAATAAATTAATGTTTTAGGAGCAGAAGTTGCAATCATTACGCATCTGCAAACATTTGCAACCAGACACAAACAAATATTTACAGCCTAATTTTAATCAGCTATGTTTAGACTAGTATTTTTTACCAAGTTATTTAAGTTATTTATTTATTGCTTTTTTTTTATTGTTTTTTTTTTAAGTTATTTAGTATCTTTTAATGCATATTACATTGGGTATATTGGGTTTCATACACATTATGTGTATGAAATTGTAAGAATTTTACCCTCCTAGATTAGATTTGAAAGTATTGATATAACAGTAGAAAAAAAAAATGATAAAGATTATAATAATTGCACTTCTACAATTTATACAACATTCTTTGTTTTCTTTTCAAGATAAATTTGGAGGTATATAACATATATGTTTTTAATGTTTTACATTGTGTTACAGGATTTTAAAAGTTTGACATTTTTGTTACTTAGTTGTACCTTAAAGGATAAGTTCACTTGAAAAAACAAATAAACAAAACATTTTTTTGCAGGTAACAAAACGTGCATGTATTATTATTATTATTATTATTATTATTATTTTAAGCCTGTAAAGCATGCAGGTCTCCTCCAGATCTGTCAGAGTATCGGTGTGCCTGTACATCCCCTTTGGGTAAGCAGATATTATCTGACAGGAAGAATCAATTAACCTCCCTGGCGGTATGATTATTTCAGCACCATTATTTTTCAAGGAACATTGTAGGCCTGTAATTCTTAGGAATAACTCACTTAAATCTGTCCAAACAAGAGTCTAGTAGACGTCTCGGGTATGATAAAGTTTGAAAAACAAAATCATAAATTATAATATAATAAATAACTATAAATAATTATAACAAATAATAATATAATTATAATAAATAATATTCAATAATGCAATCAAATCAAAAACACTGAAATTTTCTCAGTTGCAGAATTGTCACTGTCATTACTTTTATTTTTTTATGACGAATTTCCCCACAAATCGCTATCGCACAATTCTGCAAGTGATTATAATTTATTATCGCTGTTTTCTAGCTGCTCTAAAACCACTTTGGACATAAAGGGACACTTTTTGGTTGCTATGGACAATCTACAGTTTGCAGGGAGAAAGAACAGTTTTTATTATACAAAAGTACATGTAGGGCACTGGGCAGACCACTAGCAGGGCTGGACTGGGACAAAAATTTGGCCCTGGACTTCATCCAGACTGGCCCACTTTGACTGGTCTCTCCCATGGCTGCCGGACAACTCCTGCACCCCCCCCCGGCCACCCAAGCCCCCTCTCCCCCTTCACTAGCCACTAGCCGTTCTACTTTATTAGAGTAGAACAGCTGGTACTGGTACTCTTATAGGCAGTACCAGTGAGGAAGCTAGACATTATTTCACCCGGGGCAAAGAATCAGTTTGGTGCCCCCCCCTTATGGGACAAGATTAGGCAGAAGTGAGAAACTCCCAGGCCATAGCTGTTGAGTCAGCTGTCTGTCCCCTCCCCCATGCTCCTCCCCCTGCTTCTTTGTCCCCCCAGGTGAGCGCTGCGTGGAGGAAGAGGAGGTGAGCGCTGTGGGAGGGGAGAGACAGAGGAGCGGAGGGGGGCGGTGGTCCGCTGTCACTGAAGCTGGCCCACTGAGCCATCGGCCCACCGGGAAACTCCCTGTAGTCCCAATGGCCAGTCCATCCCTGACCACTAGGGACAAAGGGGGTGTGTATTTTTTACATACAGTACTGTAATCTGTAAGATTACAGTATACTGTATGTAATGTGTTTATTTACTTTTTTGAATTTGGCGCCGCTCTCCGCCCCCGTGCGTCGTAACGTCGCAGGGAACAGAGATCGGCACTGTGTAAATTGAGCGAGGACGCCGCTCGCTCACACAGCGGGGATGCATCGCAGGATCCAGGGACAAGATAAGTAAACCATGCCTGTGGACACTGCGAGGCGATCCCGAGTCTGGCTCGGGGATACCGATTTTGGTCCTGAAATCTTACCCCGAGCCAGACTCGGGAATACCGCCAGGGGGGTTAATCACCACGGCGCTCCACGGTTCATTGAGAACTTCAACTTCATTTTTTTTTTACTAGTAATGTGATTTTTATCGTGACTGCGACATTGTGGCGGACACATCGGACACTTTTGACACTTTTTTGGGACCATTGAGATTTATATAGTGATCAGAACTAAAAATAGCCACTGATTACTGAATAAATGGCACTGGCAAAAAAGGGGATTAACACTAGGGGGTGATCAAAGGGTTAAGTGTGTTCCCTGGGATTGTTTCTAACTGTATTGGGCCTGAGCTGACTGGAGGAGGCGAGAGATCGCTGTTACTAATCACTAGGAACAGCAGATCTCTCTCTCTAACTCCTCTGTCAGAACAGGGATCTGTCTGTTTACATTGACAGATCCTCGTTCTGGCTCTCGTTCCCACGATCGCGGGTGGCCGGCAGACATCGCTGGCCACGTACATCGGAGCCCCCGCCATACAGCGTGCGTGCGCCTGCTAAGTCTTCTTAAAGGAGCCAACGTACACCTACGGTGATTTGCAGGTCGGCAAGTGGTTAAAGCAAGTTTGTCACCTGATATGTAGGATTATAACATTTAGTGGAATCATGAGACACAGCAGAAATATCTTTATTTTATAGACATAAAGCAAAAGTGTGAGATATATATATAAAAAAAATTAACATACATACTCACTAGGGATGAGCTTTGAGTTTGAGTCTAACTCATGTTCGACTCGAACATTGCCTGTTCGCCTGTTCGGCAAACAACAAACAATTTGTGGTGTTCGCGGCAAATTCGAAAAGCCGCGGAACACCCTGTTACAGTCTATGGGAGAAATCTAAAGTGATAATTTTAAAGGCTAATATGCAAGTTATTGTCCTAAAAAGTGTTTGTGGACCTGGGTCCTGCCCCAGGGGACATGTATCAATGCAAAAAAAGTTTTAAAAATGTAAGTTTTTTCGGGAGCAGTGCATTTAATAATGCTTAAAGTGAAACAATAAAATTAAAATATTCCTTTAAATTTCGTACCTAGGGGGGGTGTAAAGTTAGCATGTGAAATAGCGCATGTTTCCCGTACTTAGAACTGTCTCTGCACAAAGTGTCCACTCCTTGCCCCCTTACATGCCACATTTGGCATGTAATTTTTTTGGGGGGTTAGTGGGGGCTTCAGGAGGAGTGGGACTTCCTGTCCCACGTCCTCTTTCCGCCGAGGGGCTGGTAAGGCGAATAGCTTAATCGCCTTATTGCAGCCCCTCCCTGTAGGCGAGCGCCTGTCCAATCGGACGGTGCCGCGACGCTCGTGCATGCGCAGTGCCACTTGCGCATGCGCAGTGCCGCTCGCGCATGCACAGTGAGTGCCCGGCCGTGAAGCCGAAAGCTGTCACTGCCGGGTGCCCACACTAGGAATAAAGAGGGGGGGCGAGGAGCGGAGCCCCGGCCGGCGCCACGCTGGAACTGTGGAGCAGGTAAGTGTCTGTTTATTAAAAGCCAGCAGCTACACTTTTTGTAGCTGCTGACTTTTAATAAACTTAAAAAAAGGCTGGAACACCCCTTTAAGTGGTTAAACTCATAACTGGTGTAGGTTATCCCACGCTCCCTAATCTGTTCCTAAAGTTTCTATGTGCTAATCAATAGGCTGCAAACCAAAAAATGGTGTTCCCACAACTGAAAAGTGAATCAAGAGTGCAAATTGGCTGCACCTAACAATTCATTACATCAAATAATAAATGTCAATGATAAACATCCAATTGTGAACATTCATATGTGCTTATGTGCAAATCTTCTTGCCTCCTTCCTGAAGAAACTGTCTGACAGATATGGTGAAACATGTCACAATGTGACAGACATGGTGAAACAAACAGCAGTTTCTTCAGGAAGGAAAGGTGGAGGAAAGAGGATTTACACATAAGCACATACAAGTCCCACCAGCACAGCATAGCCCAGTGAGGGGGAGGAAGATAGAAGGAGACTGATCAGTGAGGAGTCTGGATTTGAACCCAAGCAGAGGAAGGTGATTTTAGATCTGGAAAGAGGTCTATATTGGAGGTGAGCACAGTAATGAACGGGGGTGGGAGTCACTGCACATTTTATTATATAAGACCCACAAGGGTGAAAAATAATATCATATAAGGAGCACAATGTCATATAAGGAGCACATCTATAAAGAAATGCTCACGTATAAAAAAGAAAATATACATATGAACTTTATTTTCACAGAAAAATGTACATTATAATTTGTTTATTTTGATCGCTATATTTTGTTTATTTTGGTAATTTATCACTTATGTTGCTGAATGTTCACAATTGGATGTTTATCACTGAAGTTTATGAATTGATGTAATTTATTGTTAGGCGTAGCCAATTTGTACTCTAAGGCTGCATTCCCATCTTTGCGTAGGCGATATGCCTCGTATTGCGGCGACATGAAATAGGCGTTTTGTCCCGCGATTTGCGGCGACAAAACGCGCCGTTTTTAAGCCTTGTTTTTTGCTGGAGGGGTGATTTTAGCATTGTCGGCTATGCCCGAACGCCGGCTATGCCCGAACGCCGAAGCCGAAGAGAAAAAAGGGTCCTGGACTTGTTTTGAGCTTCAGGCGTTTCGGCGTTCGGCGTGGAGATGTGAACCATCTCCATAGCCGACAATGTAAAATCACCCCTCCAGCGTATTAGGGGCTGCTGCGGCGTCGCGCTTCAGGCGTATATACGCCAAGGTGTGAATGGAGCCTAAGATTTAAAGTCATGTATTCATTTTATTATTCACTAACACTGTGATACTGATCACTTACTTATAATTCTTTATGTCAATTAGTCTTTATGTATTTGTTTTATTGTTCACTAATGCTGTGATACTGATCACTTATTTATAATTCTTTATGTTAATTACTATTTATGTATTTGTTTTATTGTTCACTAACGCCAGGCCCGGACTGGGACAAAAAATAGGCCAAGGCATTTTAGACTGAGCAGCCGGGGGGGTCGTGACGGCGGCGCTTTGCGGTGGCGGTTAATGATCGGATGTGGGGTTCCAGCACCTTGTACCTCTGGACCCCTTTACATTACACAGCACTCTGCACCTCCGGACCCCTTTACATTACACAGCACCCTGCACCTCTGGACCCCTTTACATTACACAGCACTCTGCACCTCCGGACCCCTTTACATTACACAGCACTCTGCACCTCCGGACCCCTTTACATTACACAGCACCCTGCACCTCTGGACCCCTTTACATTACACAGCACTCTGCACCTCCGGACCCCTTTACATTACACAGCACTCTGCACCTCCGGACCACTTTACATTACACAGCACTCTGCACCTCTCTAAAAGAGAAGTATTTTTTTTTCCATATTCATACTTACCTAGATTGATGCAGCATCGTTCCAATGCTGCATCCATCCCCCGGCACCTCTACACTGAAAACCAAGTGATCGAACATCGCCAACCACTTGGTTTTCAGAGCTCTGTGAGCAGAGAGCTGTAGACTGTCAGTTACAGCTCTCTGCTCATCTCTCTTCTCGGTCACTGGAGTGCTGGGCTGTGGATTAGCGGGAAACGATCGGATCATCGGCTTGCTGAGAGGCTGAATGGGGTATCAGTCCAGGCACCTGGTGGATCCAGGCTTTATTGTCACGATGACGTGGTGTCTGAACTGATATTGGTGACTTCAGTCAGCTCTCTGCTGAAAATGGGTCACCGGAATGCAAAACGAATTGCACTCCTGTGATCCATAGTAGAAGCCCAGCCAACAAGCTTTGGCTGGCCTTTTTCTTTAATATTTAGAGAAGATCTGTAAAAAAGGGTGGATCAAAATCCCTCCTGAGATGTGTGCAAACCTGGTCACCAACTTGGGGATCAAATACTTATTTTACTCACTGAATTGCAACTCAATTTATAACATTTGTATCATGTGGGTTTTTTTCTGGATTTTTGGTTGACATTATTTAAAATACACCAATGATAAAAATTATAGACCCTTCAATTCATTGTAAGTGGACAAACTTAAAAAATCTGCAGGGGATCAAATTATTATTTTCCCCACTGTAAAGCACAGAGACAGTTTGTAAAAATCTATGATTCTTGCATCTAACAGTGAATGTAAAAGTGTCCGTAAAAATCCTATTGCCACGTACACACGACCGTTATTCATGGTCGTTTTTCACGTGATTCCTCTCAAGCCTGCCTTGCATACACACGATCGTGATAAAAAATGCTTGAGCAAAGCGCGGTGACGTACAACACGTACGACGGTTCCATTCGAATGGCGCCACCCTTTGGGCTGATTATGCAAATTTCCCTTCTCATAACTTGCTTCTGAGCATGCACGATTTTCCCCCCATTGTTAAAGCCTACACACGACCGTTTTTCACCACGAGAAAAACAATGACGTGAAAAACGAACAGAAAAATTAGAGCAGGTTCTAAATTTTTAATGGGTATTTTTACTCGTCACGAAAAATGCTCTGGAGCCTACACACGATCCTCTTTTCACAACCAATTTAAAAAATGGCATTTTCCTCATCACCAAAAAACGGTTGTGTGTACACGGCATAAGGCTACAGTTGCTCTGCCTCTCTGCTGCCTTCTCAGCCAATGGGAATGGTACTGTTCCCCCTTCCCTAGGCCGCCTAATTTGACTTTAAAACAGGAGGTGCTGGTAGCTGAAGTGGGAGAAAGAGAGAACTGGACACAGCCAGCAGTGTGGGACTGGCTTCAGCCTATCGGGACAAGAGAAGGTAAGCTGGGCTGAGCACATGTAGTCAGTGGCTTACCTTAATGGGGATACCCAGTGCCCTCCATGCACAAAGGAGAAAGGAGAGGCTGTGCTCCCTCTATCAGGGTCCCTGGCCCAGATTCTCAAAGGGCTTACGACGGCGCAACGCCATTTGTGCCATCGTAAGTCCTAATCTGGGCCGTCGTATCTATGCGACTGATTCTTAGAATCATTACGCATAGATATCCATTAGATCTGACAGGCGTAAGGCTCTTACGCTGTCATATCTTAAATGCAATTTTTTTTCCTGCCGCTAGGTGTCGCCTCGTCGTTTTCCCCGTCGTCTATGCAAATGAGCTATTTACGCGAGATTCCCGAATGTACGCACAGTCGACGCAGTGAATTTACGACGTTTCCGTAAGCGTAAACTTGCCCCTGTTATATGAGGGGTAAGTTTACAAAGGTCCGTCGTATGCCATGTTAAGCATGGCGTCGGGTCAGCGTCGTCTTTTTCCGTCGTTTTCCTAACTCGTTCGCGAATAGGACTTTACATCAATGACGCTCACGTCGGCGTCATTGACGTTTTCCGTCGTGAGCTGGAGCATGCGCACTGGGCTATTTTTACGCCCGGTGCATGCGCAGTTAGATCGGGGCGGGGGCGCGCTTAATTTAAATACAAGCCACCCCCTTTGAATTACGCGGCCTTACCCCGGGCCATTTACACTACGCCGCCGCAAATTACGGAGCAAGTGCTTGGAGAATCCGGCACTTGCTCCAGTAATTTGCGGCGGCGTAGTGTAAATGGCTTACGCTACTCCGCCGCGGATTCTGCGAGAATCTGGGCCACTGTGTTTTAGAGGATTTCATATTGATTTTTTTTCTGCATTTGAAAGTATATTTTAGAATGTATAATAAAAACGTAACTACAATGTACATTAAATTGTGTTTTTATAGGAAAGTTAAGAATCAGGCGTTGAGGCAAATGTTGTTGTTTTTTTCACTTTTGGTGGCACTGATACCCCAAGCTAAATATATTACTGGCTACCACTACTCTTGGCTCTGCAAGATACTGGCCTGCAAAATTCTGACTTTCGAACAACAATAGAGTACCATCCATGGTACAAACTGACCCATTCTCAATTTTGTACACACAGGGTGGTCGACAAACAGCATGGAGGTTTCATCTACATCAGAAAATCATGTATATGACAAGGATTTTGATCCCAAAAAATACCTAGAAATGTTCTACACAGTAGAAACTAAAGCCCATGAAATGGACAAGGAGTCAGTTTTCCTGCTTACATTTATGAAAAATGTATTCTCAACAGGTATGTAATACTAAAAAAATTATACCAAAAAAATGGCACCTTTTGGTGATAAGAACAAACAGCTGCCCCCTTTAAAGTGAACAAATCAATGAACTGTGTAAAATTATAAAATAAAGAATAAGGTGCTATATATGTTCATGTAAAAAACTAGCACAAAGACAACACTGCATAAAACTTAAAACGGAGTTCCACTCAAAAATGGAACTTCCGCTTTTCGGAACCCTCCCCCCTCCGGTGTCACATTTGGCACCTTTCAGGGGGGAGGGGGGTGCAGATACCTGTCTAAGACAGGTATTTTTTTTGCATTTACAAACAGATATAAAATAATTTAAATGTATATAACAGACCATAAGGAACCAAATAGTTTAACTGGTTGCCGACCAGCCGCCGTCGTTTTATGGCGGAAAGGTCGGGTCCCCTGCGCGAGAGCCCGTACAATAACGTTGGCTCTCTAAGCGGCCACTAGGGGCCACTCCCCGCTCGCCCAGGGAACTCCCCACACACCCCACACACCCAGGGAATGTACTTAACCCCTTCCCCGCCCCCTAGTGTTAACCCCTTCACTGCCAGTGGCATTTTTATAGTAATCCAATGCATTTTTATAGCACTGATCGCTATAAAAATGCCAATGGTCCCAAAAATGTGTCAAAAGTGTCCGAAGTGTCCGCCATAATGTCGCAGTACCGGAAAAAAATCACTGATCGCCGCCATTACTAGTAAAAAAAAAATATTAATAAAAATGCCATAAAAATACCCCCTATTTTGTAAACGCTATAATTTCAATCAATAAACGCTTATTGCGATTTTTTTTTACGAAAAATATGTAGAAGAATACGTATCAGCCTAAACTGAGGAAAAAAATGTTTTTTTATATATTTTTGGGGGATATTTATCAAGCAAAAAGTAAAAAATATTGGCCCAGATTCAAGAAGCTATTGCGCCCGCGCAACCATAGGTTGCGCGGCGCAATAGCTGTTTTGCTCCCGCGTAGCGAATGCCCCTGATTCAGGAACATCGCTACGCGGACTGCAGCCTAGGATATGACAGACATAAGCCTCCTTATGCCTTCATATCTCAGGCTGCATTCTTGCGTTGGCCGCTAGGGGGCGCGGCCATTGTGATCGGCGTATAGTATGCAAATTGCATACTACCACCGATTCACAAAAGTTGCGCGGGCCCTGCGCACGCAAGGTACGGAGTTTCCGTACGGCGACTTTAGCGCAAGGCTGCTCCTGCTAATAGTAGGAGCAGCCAATGCTAAAGTATAGCCGCCCTTCCCGCTCGTGAAATTTAAATTTCACGTCGTTTACGTAAGTGATTCGTGAATGGCGCTGGACGCCATTCACGTTGAATTAGAAGCAAATGACGTCCTTGCGACGTCATTTGCCGCAATGCACGTCGGGAAAGTTTCCCGACGGAGCATGCGCTGTTCGCTCGGCGCGGGAGCGCGCTTAATTTAAATGATTCCCGCCCCCGGCGGGATCATTTACATTAGGCGCCCTTACGCCAGGCTAATTAGCATAGCGCCCGCGCAATTTATGGAGCTACTGCTCCGTGAATCGCGGGCAAATCGAAATATTTGCGTGGGCGCTGATCAAATACCACCAAAAGAAAGCTCTAATTGTGGGAAAAAAAGGACGCCAATTTTGTTGGGGAGCCACGTCGCACGACCGCGCAATTGTTAGTTAAAGCGATGCAGTGCCGAATCGCAAAAAGTGCTCTGGTCTTTGACCAGTAATATGGTCCGGGGGTTAAGTGGTTAACTTCTTTGTTAGGATTTACATGTCATTTAAAACGGTAAAAATATTTGTTTTCTTTTTTAGGTCGCGTGGAAGGCAATAGTCTTATAGAGTTTGGTGCTGGTCCCACTATATATTTTATTTTGTCTGCTTGTGAAAACTTCAAGCAGATATACCTTACAGATTATTTAGAAGGCAACCTGAAGGAAATAGAGAAATGGATAAAAGGTGATAAGGAGGCCTATGATTGGTCCAAATACCTAAAATATGTCTGTGACATTGAAAACCACAGGTATGTACTAAACATCTATTAATGGACACTAGATATCGATGAGTTCACATGAGTTTGGCTCTCCAAAAGAATTGTTTATTTCTGTCAATTCAAATAAAAATCTGTGTCCTCTTTGTCCTGCCTTGTCACACGGACAGCTGATTTGATAAGTTATATACAGGAGTAGATTTATTAAAACAGGTGCACACAGAATCTGGTGCAGCTGTGCATAGTTTCCAATCAGCTTCTAACTTAAAGCAGAGTTTATCCCAAAAGTGGAACTTCCACTCATCGGATCCCCCCCCCCCCTCCGGTGCCGCAATTGTCACCTTTCGGGGGGAGGGGGGACAGGATATCTGTCAAAGACAGGTATCCTTTCCCACTTCCGGGAGTGCGGGCCACGGGTGACGTCAGTGCGTGTGTTCCCTCCTCCTCCCCCGGCCGCCGGGCCAGTAGGAGAGAGGAGCGGGACTCGCGTATGCGCAGTAGGGTTCCCAGCGTGAAGCTGAAAGGCTACACTGCCGGGCACCCTTATGCGCAATGGCGGTGGCAGCACTCGACAGCTGATGGAAACATCAGCTGCGGGTGCCGACATCGCTGGACGACAGGACAGGTCTATTTATTAAAAGCCAGCAGCTGCAGTATGTGTAGTTGCTGGTTTTTCATTTTTTTTATTTTGCCCGGAACACCGCTTTAAGCTTCTTCAATTAAAAGAGTTGTAATAGAAAATTTATTTTTTCATAATAAGCATTCTTTACCTGCAGATATTCCTCTTTTCACTTCCTCATTGTTTGTTTTTGCTCAGAAGTTGCTCTATTTCTTCTCTGTTCTGTTCACTTCCTGCTTGTCTGATTTTACTGACCACCGTGAAGGGAGGGTTTACTGCGGTGGTCAGTGACGTGCTCGCCCCCTCCTGGGAACTACATCTGTGTGGCAGGACGCTCTATACGTGTTAGAGACTTCAAGGAGGTGTGAATTACTGGGCGTGCCGCAATGCATACTGGGAAAAGTAGTTCTTACATGAACGAGCGCCGCAAACCATGAAGTGAATAAGAGAACAGAAACTAGAACGTCGGAGGTGATATAGATGAAGGAATTTAATAGGTATTTACTCGTTTTTTAACATAATCATTACACTATTCTGTCTGTCTACCTTGCAGACATTAATTTTAGGCAAAAAAAAAATTTCCTTTACAATTCCTTTAAGCTTTGCCAATAAAACCTGGACACTGATTGGTTACTATGCACAGTTGCACCAGATTCTGTAAGCATCGGTTTTAATAAATCTCCCCCACAATGTAATATTATTAATCACTGGTCTAATATCATACATTTTGGAAGTTTGGGCAGAAGTCTTTAGGCATACATGGACAAAGTTTTCATATTTCAAGGACAAGGGCCTCATCCCCACATCCCTTGCTCAGTGGTTGTTGGGGTTTCAGGTGGGGGGCTTATTGGAATCTGGAAACCCCCTTTAACAAAGGGGACCTCCAGATCCCAGCGCCCCTATGTGAATTGGTAACAGGGTACATTATACCCCTACCATTTCACCCAAAAAAGTGAGAAAAAAGGAAAAAAAACACACACACAATGTTGGGACAAGGGTCTGGTATGAATTTTGGTGGGAACCCCACGCCATTTTTTATTTATTTGGTGCAGGGTTCCCCTTAATATTAATACCAGACCCAAATGGCCTGGTAATGGACTGGGGGGGAATCCATGTCGTTTTTTTTATGACTTTTATCTGAAATGCCGGGACCTGACAATTCATTATAGCCGCGAATAGTTTTAAATTACTTTTTTTCCTTTAGAAATGTCATTTTGTGCAGGGACTGTTATAAACACGAGAAACATGCGCTACTTTACAGGCATACTATAGACACCCCCAGGTACGAAATTTAAAGGAATATTTCACTTTTATTGTTTCACTTTAAGCATTATTAAGCAAAATCACTGCTCCCAAAAAAACTGGCATTTTTAAAACTTTTTTGCATTGATACATGTCCACTGGGGCAGGACCCGGGTCCTCAAACACTTTTTATGACAATAACTTGCACATTAACTAGGGTTGTCCCGATACCACTTTTTTGAGACCGAGTACAAGTACCGATACTTTTATTCAAGTACTCGCCGATACCGTATAGCGATACTTGTTTTTAATGTCATGTGACACAATTTTTTTTTCCTTTTTTTTTTTTTACAGTGATTTTTTTTAGGGGGGGGTGGGGTTGTAGTGGATTGTCAGTGTGTTTTGGTTTGTTTTTTATATTGTATTTACATTTTATTTTTTAAATTATTTATTGCAATTTTTTTTTTTTTTATCAGCCCTGTTGGGGGGGCTTTGGTGAGATATCGTGGGTCTTAACAGACCTCTGACATCTCCCCTTTAAGACAGAGAAAGGGACTAAGGACACAGATTCCCCAGTCCCTTTCTCTGCAGCCTCAGCTGAAATGAATGGACAGAAGCTCCACTCCATTCATAAACTGAAGCATCGTAATCACAGGTTACAATGCTCAGTTATGTGAATGGACAGTCAGTGATCACTGACCCTGTCCATTCGGAAAAGGTAGGAGCAGCTAAATCCTAGCTCCGCTCTCCTTCCTGACAAATTGAGGGGGGAGATCGGCACGAAGGGGGGAGAAGACGGCTCGGGGGGAGCGCACAGCACGAAGGGGACAGAAGACGTCACGGGGGGAGAGAAGATGGCACGGGGGGAGCACAGCACAGAGTTGGACAGAAGACGGCAGGGGGGAGAGAAGATGGCACGGGGGACGGCACGGGGGGAGAGAAGATGGCATGAGGGGGAGCACAGCACGGATTTGGACAGAAGACGGCAGGGGGGAGAGAAGATGGCATGGAGGAGAGCACAGCACGGAGGGGAGAAGACAGCTCGGGGGGAGAGAAGATGGCACGGAGGGGGACAGAAGACAGCAGGGGGGGGAACACAGCACGGAGGGGGACAAGACGGCATGGGGGACGAGAAGACAGCACGGGGGACGAGAAGACAGCAAGGGGGGGGAAGAAAACACTGAGAAGACTTGTAACTCCCCCCACCACCCGATACCTGACTGCCCAGGTATCTGGTGAAGCATTGGAGCATTTCCCCCGAGTACAAGTACTCGGGAAATGCTTGGTACCGATACCGATACTAGTATCGGTATCGGGACATCCCTAATATTAACCTTTAAAATGAGCACTTTGTCCATAAAGACATGGATGAGCAAGTTTGGGGTGGAGGAACTTGACTGGCCCTGCCCCGGAAGAAGTCCTTGTAGTGACGAAACCAGTTGGGCGACTAGACACTATCTACGCCACCGCGAGTTCTTTTAAACTTTGAATTTTAAACTGCAGTTGTTATGCTTTATATGTACTGTGTATCTTATGTTGTGCACAGTGTCTGAATAAAACACTTTTTTTTTTTTTAAATAAGGGGGGGGCTAGGGGGTTGCTGTATGCAGAAGATTTTTTTACCTTTATGCATATAATGTATGAAGGTTAGAAAACTTGAGCCTTTACGACCACTTAAAGGGATTATTCTTCAGATGTACATGATAAGGAAGATGGAGTGGTTTACTCCTCTGTTCACAGACACAGTGTACAGTACTGATCCAAACAGCTTTGTACCATTTGATCTCTGTAATAATCAATTACAGTGATCACATGATACAGAGCTGCTCAGATTGGCTCTGTGCACTGTTTCTGTGAACTCAGCTGACCAATGATGGTTCAGTTCACAGTCATCAATGGGTGCAATGGCTACCACAGGGTGTTTCTGGAGTAACGTTTACAAACCTATGATCTTACAATTATAATTTACATTGCTTTCCCACTATCAGTGTTGGATTTTAGTGCACAAATCTCTCTTTTGAAGAACTGAGTTTCAATTATCTAGATACTTTGATAAAATACAAATTTTAACATGGTCATTTTTTTTTAATACCTTTAGAATATTAAACATATAAATACTGCAAAATATATATTTAAAAATATTTTTTCTGTACATTATTTTCAATTCTAGGTCCACAGAGGAGGAGAAGGCAGAGAAGATACGCAGGAAAGTCTCACTAATGAAGTGTGATATCACCAAATCCAATCCCCTAGAACCAAATTCCCTTCCCCTGACGGACTGTGTGATCGTTTCTTCGTGTCTCATCTGTGCTTCCAAGAATGCTGAAGAATTTAAAACTGCCCTAAAGAATGTTGTATCTCTGATCAGACCCGGGGGTCATCTAATTATCACTGATTATTTAGGAGCCTCCTATTACTTGGTCGGCGAGGCAAAGTTTCAAGTTCTGTCACTTGATGAAAATATTGTGCGAGAGGCGGTGGCTGAGAGTGGATGTGAGATTCAGGAGTTTACAACGTTTACTGACTTTGTTATTCCAGATGAAGTGTTTAATTGTAAAAATTCTTTCTGTCTTCTAGCCCGCAAACATTGAAGCCATAGAGGAAAATAATTAAAAAAAAATAGGCAAAATTAACTTTAAAGCAGTATTAAATCCCAATGCAAACATTTAAAAAAAAATGTAATTCACCAACTCTTAGATTTGTTTACTGTATTAATTTTTTTAATTTTTTTTTTAGGCTTTTTAACTTTAAAGCAGTATTAAATCTTAATACAAACATTTAAAAAAAATATGTAATTCACCAACTTTTTTTAGGCTTTTTTCCTTTGTTTTTACCTGCTGATCCAGCCAGTAAGTTATTTTTCAACTTCCTTTACCAGATCAATCATCAGCTTTTTATTAATTTCTGTAATACCTTTATCCCAAAAGGAAACAAACAGTTTGCTATAACTGCTTATGAAGTGGTTAGCTGGGGATGAGCTTTAATTTGCTAGTCAAGTCCTTCTAAATCAGCTAGTGTAATGCTACCATCTCCCCCAACTGCTGCCCGAACATGTCTGCTTTACTACTTTATTCAGAATGCAGACACCTTAAGACAGGACGTTTGTTACTGGCTGGATGACCAGGTGAAATAAAGAGAAAAAAGCCTAAAAAATAAAATAAAATAAATGCAGCCAACACATCTAAGGATTGGAAAAATGCAATTTATTACATCTTTGTTTTTGGGTTTAATACTACTTTAATGCCAAATCAATCCTTTCTATAGTGATATTTACGGTTGTCCCGATACCACTTTTTTAAGACAAAGTACAAGTACGATACTTTTTTTCAAGTACTCGCCGATACCGATTACCGATACTTTTTTTTTTATGTCATGTGTCAGTATTTTTTTTTTTTACAATTTACATTTTTCACCATTTTTTGTTGTTTTTTTTTACAATGCTTTCTTGGGGGGGGGGGGATGGATGTGTCAGTGTTTTTTTTTTATTTTAATGTGTATTATTTTTTACAATTAATTATTTTTATTATTTATTGCCATTTTTTTCCTAGCCCTTTTGGGGGGCTTTGGTGAGATATCAGGGGTCATAACAGACCTCTGATATCTCACCTTTGAGAAGGGACTAAGGACACAGATTCCCCAGTCCCTTTCTCAGCTGCACTGGAAATGAATGGACAGGAGACAGAGGCTCCTATCCATTCATAAACCGAAGCATCGTAAACACAGTTTACGATGCTCAGTCATATGAATGGACAGAGTCAGTGATCACTGACTCTGTTCATTCGGAAAAGGTAGGAGCCAGGTTTAGCGCCTGACAGAGGGGGCTGAGGAGGATATGGAGGGGGACACAGAGCACGGAAGGGGGAAGCAGCAGCACGGAAGGGGGACACGGAGCATGGAGGGGGAGAGCAGAACAGAGGACAGCAGCGGCACGGAGAGGGAGAGCAGAACAGCAGCGGCATGGAGGGGGAGAGCAGAACGGCAGCGGCACGGAGGGGGAGAGCAGAACGGCAGTGGCACGGATGGGGGACACGGAGCATGGAGGGGGGAGAGCAGAATGGAGGACAGCAGCGGCACGGAGGGGGAGAGCAGAACGGCAGCGACACGAAGGGGGAGAGCAGAACGGCAGCGGCACGGAGGGGGGGACACAGGAGCATGGAGGGAGAGAGCAGAACGGATGGGGAAACTGGAGGAGGATACAGGGAAAGTCAGGTATCGGTAAAGTATCAGAACATTTTCCCCAAGTACAAGTCCTCGGGGAAATGCTTGGTATCGGTCCCGATACCGATACAACCCTAGTGATATTTAATTCAAATTTTCTAAATAAATTTCATTAGTAGATGTAGTGATCACCCCTGGAGGGGCCACTGTGAAATATGTTGGATCCCCCTTACCTGTTGTAACGACACCCCAAGTTTGAAAGGGGTTAACGTCGTTTAGGACATTCCATACCCAAACACAAAGGCAGCTACCGAACACTCCAACCAGCTGAACAAGAAATCCATACGAATAATTCTCCCCCCCAAGTACGAGATGAGGCTCTGTGTTGAGGGTCAAACAGGAAAGAGATTTTATTGCAAAGAATACAAGTCTTATATACAGTACATTATCATAAGTTTAAGCACAGGACTCCTTCATACAATTGCAGGGTTAATTAGCCCAGACAACAATGGCTGAAAGAGAAGCCACACTAGACTCATTTACATTATAACAGACAACAGGCAGACAGGTGGCTGGAGTTGATGACATTAGCATCTCTTAGGCCCCGTACACACGGACGGATAGTCCGCTGAAAACGGCCCGCCGGACCGTTTTCAGCGGACATGTCCGCCCGGAGATTTCTGTCTGATGGTTGTACACACCATCAGACAGAAATCCGCGCGTAAACAATACGCGGGGACGTGGCCGCACCGTCGCCGCGACGATGACGCGGTGACGTGGGCGGCCTTGAAGTTCAAAGCTTCCACGCATGCGTCGAATCAGTACAACGCATGCAAGGGATGGCGGTCGGTCGGACATGTCCGGTGAGTCTGTACAGACGACCGAACACGTCCGACGGACAGGTTTCCAGCGACAGATTTCTTAGCATGCTAGGAAATTTTAGTCCGCTGGAAAATGTCCGCTCGGCCGGGAATCCGGTCCGGTCGGCTGTACACATGACCGGACCTTTCAGCTGAAACTGTCCGTCAGACAAATATCAGCGGACAGATCCGGTCGTGTGTACGGGGCCTTACAGTATATGTCACAACAGTATGAATCAGTCAGTCTTTCTAATATGACATATACAGGGTTCCCAGAGTCTGTGTGTTTTGGGGGGACATGGACTTGAATTCAAAGTAACATTACTTCAAGGTCCCCAGGCATACACCTCGCAAAGTGTATTCTTCCCTTAAAATCCATGGCCCATAATCAGAAGGGAAGAGGCTAGCATTCAGTCCTCTCCAAAAGCCTCTGTCCCGGCTAGGTCCGTCACACCTGTTCAAAGGCTAGTTGACCTGTTTGCAGTCCTGGTAACACACCGACAAATTCAGTCTCCAACCTAGGTGTCTTTTAAAGTTTGTTGCAGGTCTTAAATAAAATGCAGGTGGAAGGTTTAGGGTTCAAAGTTCCACAGACAAGTTTCCTTCGGGCAAGTTTTCTTTAGGCCCTTAGCCCATAGCACATGCTGAGTAACAGTAGTTCTTTGGAACACACACATACATGGCCCTTCCCAGGGGGGAAACCCCAGGGGATCAATCCTCTCAAACATTTATCTTCTACCCAGCCACACCTCCAGGTATTAGCTAAGGTCCAAAAAATATTCATGGCCTCAGTGATTGATCCCCCACTCTATTGCTGGAACATTCTTCCAGCAACAGACAGAAGCAATCAACCACCAGATTTAGGGATAAACCTGGGCAGACCTAACAAGTAAACTGCAGCTTAGCTGGTCACAGCAAAGCCACACTAAGTTAAGCCCTTCCAGCAGTGGCGACCAGTTCATATGGGGCACAGGGGCGCCTCCCCTGACACAGAAGCTGCAGACCAAACAGCAAGGAACCTCTGTAGGAGCCTTGCTTAAATAGCCTGTCTGACTTCAGTATTAGTGACAGGTGTGTGTCTTAAATTTTTTTTTACCTACAGCTACAGGTAAGCCTTATTATAGGCTTACCTGTAAGTAAAAGTTAAAAAACTCACTATACAACTGCTTTAAACCTCCATCACTCCTACACAGCTCCAAATTGTTTTTAACGTACCCTTTCATTCAATGAATCTGTCTGTTTGTTTCATAAAATTCCCATGTAATTTGTTTAATATAATTTCAAATAAATAACTTCAAAACAATCCTGTTCTTTGACCTCCACTCTTCTTGACATCACAGAAGTATGAGGTAAATACTTACAGCAACCTCCACAGTCATTATTGATACGCTACTGGATTGGTGTTTTCTTCACAGACACAGATTTTCGAAATGCCTCAGCAGCCTCCCGAATGGGTCATGAGGCTGTTATGGCTATAGCCGATAGATATGACACAGCAAGTACTGTTTTTTTTTACAAACAAACGAACGTGCAGAATCCAAAATCCGAAAGATCCAACATAAAAAAATGCTTTATTTTAGTTTTCGTTGCTACAACAGTTTGATATAGATAGGAGATTCGACATGACGCTGACAATAGCAATCTGTGTCTATCGAACCTGTGGTCGAATTTGCCTAACCTTAACTCTATTAGTCCAAGATTATTCTACATAGAGAGGAAAGATTTGACATAGAGAGAAAATATTTGACATTATAGCGACAATGTTGGGGTAGACCATTCGATGAAAATTCGACGAAGCATCGAAAAACATACAAACGTCAAATCTGTCATTGAAGGCTTATGGTGTCTGTTGAAAGTTCTAAGAAGATTCGACGGAGCAGCTAAACTGTACGACGCTGCAATCATACATTTCCAGTCAAATGCTCGGCCCATAGGCTATGGAAGAATTTGAATGTTGGTTGACTAGTAATAATAATTTATAAATATAATTATTACTAGTCATACAACATTAGAATTCTTCTATAGCTTGTAGGTGGAACATTCGACCGGAAATGTATGATTGCGGCGTCGTACAGTTTAGCTGCTCCATCGAATCTTCTTAGAACATTAAACAGACACCATAAGCCTTCAATGACAGATTCGACCTTAATTAATTCGGATTTTCGGACAAATGCATTTTTTAACAAAACGAAATAAATAAAAACGAATTTCGGGAGTAACTAAATACATTTATTTTTCGGACGAAAACAAAATTCTGTGCACATGTCTAAAATCTAAGGGCCAGCCGGTATTCCTCCAGGGATCCCCTCACAAGGGTTCGGGCTTAGCTGCGTGCTGACCCCAGGTCACAACCCCCAGGTTCACCCTGCTCGCGAGGAGAGTACCAGAAGACACAGTCAGACACGGATGGATGGATGAAGCAAAAGGAGAGCCGGATAGCGAGCCAAGGTCGGGGCTGGCAGCAGACACCGTAATCAGGAGAGCTAGCCGATTCGGTACACGAGAGATCAGTTTACGAGAAGTCAGGTAAGCAGGTTACAGGAAGGGTGCTCAGAAACAAGTGTTGCTCAAGCAACCAGAAACTGGTGTGAGTGGAATTTAAATAGCGAGGAACATGGGGGGCTGGACAGGAAGTAGCAGGAAGGAAGGATATATTAAGCAACAGGTGAAGCCGGCGACACCCATAGCTGCTGAGTGCAGTCAGAGCTGAACACAAGCTTGTGGAACAACAGGTGCCAGCAGTAAAGGTAAGGCACAGATCAGCTCCGCAGCTGATCTGTGACAGAGAGCGAAATACATTTCCCTAGCAGTTCTGTTAAGCAGGGGAACACAACTACAGTGCCTTGAAAAAGTATTTATACCACTTGAAATTTTCCACATTTTGTCATGTTACAACCAAAAACGTAAATGTATTTTATTGGTATTTTATGTGATAGACCAACACAAATTGGCACATAATTGTGAAGTGGAAGGAAAATGATTAATGGTTTTAATTTTTTTTTACAAATAAATATGCGAAAAGTGTGGCGTGCATTTGTATTCAACTCTCGCAAATCAAAACTTTGTAGAACAACCTGTATTTTTGGAGATGTCTCTACCAGCTTTGCTCATTTAGAGTGACATTTTTGCCCATTCTTCTTTGCAAATTAGCTCAAGCTCTGTCAGATTGGATTGAGAGCATCTGTGAACAGCAAATTTCAAGTCTTGCCACAGATTCTCAATTGGATTTAGGTTTGGACTTTGACTGAGCCATTCTAATGCTGCGTACACATGACCACTTTTCATGACGAGAAAACTGCCATTTTTTAGATTGGTCGTGTGTATGCTCCATAGCAGTTTTCTTGACGAGAATACTGCCCGCAAAAAAATTAGAACCTAACTCTATTTTAACTTGTTTTTCCAATTGCGAAAACCGCTTGTGTGTATGCTTTTCCAAGGGGAAAAAAACGCGCATGCTCAGAATCAAGTATGAGACGGGAGCGCTCGTTATGGTAAAACTAGCGTTTGAAATGATTTAATCTAAATTCTAAACCATTCCATTGTAGCTCTAGCTGTATGTTTAGGGTCGTTGTCTTGCTGGAAAGTGAACCTCTGCCCCAGTCTCAAGTCTTCTGCAGGTTTTCTCCTAAGTTTGCCCTGTATTTGGCTCCATCCATCTTCCCATAAACTCTGACCAGCTTCTCTGTCCCTGCTGAAGAAAAGCATCCCCACAACATGATGCTGCCTCCACCATGTTTCACAGTGGGGATGGTGTGTTCAGGATGATGTGAAGTTTTACTTTTCCGCCACACATCATTTTACTTTTAGGCCAACAAGTAAAATTTTGATCTCATCTGACCAGAGCACCTTCTTCCACACATTTGCTGTGTCCCCCACATGGCTTCTCGCAAACTGCACTTCTTATGGCTTTCTTCCAACAATGACTTTCTTCTTGCCACTCTTCCATAAAGACCAGATTTGTGGAGTGCACGACTAATAGTCTCCCACCTGAGCTGTGGATCTCTGCAGCTCCTCCAGAGTTACCATGGGCCTCTTGGCTGCTTCTCTGATTAATGCTCTCCTTGCTTGGCAAGTTTCAGTTTAGGTGGACAGCCATGTCTTGGTAGGTTTGCAGTTGTGCCATACTCTTTACATTTTCAGATGATGGATTGAACAGAGCTCCGTGAGATGTTCAAAGCTTGGGATATTTTTTTATAACCTAACCCTGCTTTAAACTTCTCCACAACTTTATCCCGGACCTGTCTGGTGTGATCCTTGGCCTCCATGATGCTGTTTGTTCACTAAGGTTCTCTAATTAGTCTCTGAGGGCTTCACAGAACAGCTGTATTTATACTGAGATTAAATTACACACAGGTGGACTCTATTTACTAATTAGGTAACTTCCAAAGGCAACTGGTTCCACTAGATTTTAGTTAGGGGTATCAGAGTAAAGGGTGCTTAATACAAATGCACGCCACACTTTTCAGATATTTTTTTGTAAAAAAAAATGAAAACAATTTATAATTTTTCATCCACTTCACAATTATGTGCCACTTTGTGTTGGTTTTTCACATAAAATTCCAATAAAAGACATTTACATTTTTGGCTGTAACATGACAAAATGAGGAAAATTTGCATTTATTATTAAAAAAAAAAAAATCATAAAGGGGAACTTAGCCTTTTAAATTCTGAATTATTTATGCTGTTTGATCATCTTTATACTTGTATCTATATGTTCATCATATTGAAAAAGTTCTGTGCTAACAAATACACCACTACAACCAGAGAATTCCTTTGCAAGTAGAGACCCAATAATCTGAAGAATATTTGTTGAAAACTTGTTCACAAACATTGCCTCAGGTTTGCATTTCTTTGAATTATTTTTAGCTTATGGGTTATCTCTCCAACAGAACACAGGCAGAGAAATACACAGACATATTTTTTAAATTGTAATTTTAAAATTTTGAAAAAAGTTTTTTTTGTGCGTTGCTGTTATAAAATCTTGCTAATAAATGATCTTTCTTTATAAAAGTAGATCAAATGTATTCTGCAACATTAATTTGATAAACATTACCCAAATCAGTGTTTATTACTTAGTCTTTATGAAAGTTATAGAGTCCACAACCTATGGTATATACAGTATATTTGAAAATTGATCAACCCTAATGTACTGACGGATCTCATTTTTTGAAACCTGAAACATACCAGAACAGTTCAAATACCCCCCACATGACCTCTTTTTGGAAAGTAGACAGTCCGGGGTATTCAATAAGAGGCATGGTGAGTTTTTGGAAGTTGTAATTTTTTTGTCACAATTTTTGGGAAAATGAAAAAAAAATATATATTTTCTGGTGGTGATCAGGCACACTGGCTGGTGACAGTATGTTTACCACTTAAGCCCCGGACCAAAATGCAGGTAAAGGACCAGGCCCCTTTTTGCGATTCGGGACTGCGTCGCTTTAACTGACAATTGCGCGGTCGTGCGACGTGGCTCCCAAACAAAATTGGCGTCCTTTTTTTCCCACAAATAGAACTTTCTTTTGGTATTTCATCACCTCTGCGGTTTTTATTTTTTGTGCTATAAACAAAAATAGAGCGACAATTTTGAAAAAAAATCAATATTTTTTACTTTTTGCTATAATAAATATCCCCCAAAAATATATAAATTTTTTTTTTTTTCCTCAGTTTAGGCCGATACGTATTTTTGGTAAAAAAAATCGCAATAAGCGTTTATCGGTTGGTTTGCGCAAAATTTATAGCGTTTACAAAATAGGGGATAGTTTTTTTGCATTTTTATAAAAAAATGTTTTTTACTACTAATGGCGTCGATCAGCGATTTTTTTCATGACTGCGACATTAT
This sequence comes from Rana temporaria, assembly GCF_905171775.1. Classification (NCBI taxonomy): domain Eukaryota; kingdom Metazoa; phylum Chordata; class Amphibia; order Anura; family Ranidae; genus Rana; species Rana temporaria. Next base: position 117,646,067 of record NC_053498.1, on the reverse strand, counting down.
AGCGGACACTTCGCACAATTTTGACACATTTTGGGGACCATTGTCATTTTCACAGCAAAAAATGCATTTGAAATGCATTCTTTATTGTGGAAATGACAGTTGCAGTTTGGCAGTTAACCACAGGGGGCGCTGAAGGGGTTATGTTTCACCTAGTGTGTGTTTACAACTGTAGGGGGGTGTGGCTGTAGGAGTGACGTCATCGATTGTGTCTCCCTATAAAAGGGATGACACGATCGATGCAGCCGCCACAGTGAAGCACGGGGAAGCCATGTTTACACGCGGCGTTCTTCAGTTCCAGGGACCGATCGCGGGACTCCAGCGGCGATCGGGTCCGCGGGTCTCGCGGTCCCGGAGCTTCGGACTGGGTCGCGGGCGCGCTCCCACTGTCATCCAGTGCTTCTCCGGGCTCTCCGGGCTCTCCTGTGCTGTCGCTGGATGACAAAGATAGAGATTTATATGACCGTTGGAGGTACCCGGAAGTAAACAAAGTCGCAGTCATGGCTGTCAGCATGAGATCAGTGAATTTTTTTTCCGATCTCATGCTTTCCAGCCTGGAGGAGAGATGTGGGGTCTTATTGACCCCACATCTCTCCACAAAGATGACCTGTCAAACACTATTCCTATTACAAGGGATGTTTACATTCCTTGTAATAGGAATGAAAGTGATCAAAAAAATTTTAATGCAAAAAAATAAATTTAAACGCCCCTGTCCCTGGTAGCTCACGCTCAGAAGCGAACACACACGTAAGTCCCGCCCACATATGTAAACGCCGTTCAAAACCATACATGTGAGGTATCGCCGCGTGCGTTGGAGCGTGTGCAACAATTCTAGAACTAGACCTCCTCTGTAACTCTAAACTGGTAACCTGTAAAACAAATTAAAGAGTCGCCTATGGAGATTTTTAAGTACCGATGTTTGGCGTCATTCCATGAGTCTGCGCAATTTTAAAGTGTGGCAAGTTAGGTATCTATTTACTCGGCGTAAAATCATCTTTCACATTATAAAAAAAAAATGGGCTAACTTTACTGTTTTGTTATTTTTTTAATTCATGAAAAAAGGCATTGAAAAATGATTGTGCAAATACCATGCGAAATAAAAAGTTGCAATGACCGCCACTTTATTCCCTAGGGTCTGCTAAAAAAAATATATATATATATATATATATATATATATATATATATATATATATATATATATATATATATAATGTTTGGGGGTTCTGAGTAATTTTCTAGCAAAAAAAATATGATTTTTAAATGTAGGAGAGGAGTGCCAGAATTGTCCCAGTATGGAAGTGGTTGGTACAAGTGTGCATATGTACAAAACTATACATGAACTAACCAATAATATAGGCTTAAACAAAGAGGGCCGGATTCAGAAAAGAGATACGACGGCGTGCGGTCGGTCGTACCTATGCGCCTGATTCAGAGAATCAGTTACGCATAGATATCCCTAAGATCCGACTGGTGTAAGTGTCTTACACCGTCGTATCTTAGGCTGCATATTTACGCTGGCCGCTAGGTGGCACTTCCGTATAGTTACCCGAGGAATATGCAAATGAGCTAGATACGCCAATTCAGAAATGTACGTCCCCGCCGGCGCATTTTTTTACGTCGTTTACGTTAGGCTTTTTTCGGCGTATAGTTACCCCTGCTATATGAGGCGTAGCTAATTTTAAGTATGGCCGTCGTTCCCGCTCCGAGTTTTGCATTTTTTACGTTGTTTGCGTAAGTCGTTCGCGAATAGGGCTGGACGTTCAATTTCCGTTCACGTCGAAAGCATGACGATTTGCCGACGTCATTTGGAGCATGCGCACTGGGATACGTCCATGAATGGCGCATGCACCATTCGTTAAAAACATCAAAAACGTGGGGTCACTACTATATTACACGCCCCCAGCCTATTTTGAATTAGGCGGGCTTACGCCGGCCCAGTTACACTGCGCCGCCGTAAGTTTCAGCACAAGTTCTATGTGAATACACAACTTGCTGCTCAAACTTACGGCGGCGTAGTTTACTGAGATACGCTACGCCCGCCTAAAGATAGGCAAAGCTCTCTGAATCTGGCCCAGAGTTTCTATGCTCACCTACACCAGGATGATCGTGACCACAAGAAAACCTCCTCCAAAAAAGGAGATGACCGCTGGGGACACCGGTGCAGGGCAACAGCCACAAAAAATGCACATCGGCCAGGATGTGGGGATGTACAAGGTAACTGAATGGAAGGAATATTTAGGCCTTGTACTCACGACCGGATCTGTGCGCTGGAAACTGTCTGCCCGACAGTTTCCGGCGTACAAGGCTGATTTGTGTTTTGTTCCGCTGGCGTGTACACACCAGCGGACCAAATTCCCGTCGTACCGGAACGCGTGCACGTAAACTACGTACGACGTCACTATAAAGGGGAAGACCAAAGTTAATGGCGCCGCCCTCTGTTCCTCTTTTGCTAGTTACGTGTTTGCTCGTGTTAGTGAAGGTTTGGTTAGAGCTGATTCGCGCTTCTCGGTCTCCAGGCTTTGACAGCGTGTATTCACGGGTTCAGTGCGTGTGCTTGCGGTAACGTAGTTGTCATTCGGCTATAGGCAAGCAGGTTGTTTCTGCTTTAGCAGTTGCATCCTGTGCGCTCGTATCTGTTTGTCGCGCGTTTGTCGCAGGTAGTGCTGGATTTGCGAGTGCTTTCTGTTTCAGTGTGTTCTTGACTGACCAGCCGGCCGGTTTGAAGCCATGATGGAGCAGCAGCGTCAATTTTCGCGAGTTGGTGCTGTTTATGGGATGGCTGCTGGATATGTTCATTTGTCCAGTACTTTGGCCAGAAACAGGGGGCGGAGGCGTTTCTGGACCAAGAATTGGTTGCGCCAGCGTGACCAGTTCTCACATATGCCTCTGCTTAGGGAACTCCAGGAGAATAATCCTAATGACTTTAGGAATTTTCTCCGCATGACGGACCCCGTATTCAACCGTCTGCTGGATCTTCTGTCCCCCTATATCACGAGGCAGGACACTGTGATGCGCCAAGCCATCACGGCCGAGCAGAGGCTTATTGCCACGTTGCGGTACCTGGCGACTGGGAGGAGCCTGCAGGACCTCAAGTTCTCGACAGGCATCTCTCCGCAGGCGCTTGGGGTCATCATACCGGACACGTGTGCTGCCATCATCAAAGTTATGCATGAGGAGTATATTAAGGTAAGTTTCCTGGCTCTAATAATGTGGCCAACTAACTTTATTTTTATTTTCCCAGATATGCTGTGTGTTTAACTAACGTTAGCTTTTCTCCCTATGCATGTTGATATCAGCTTTACATGTTTTATTCTTGGCCTACCTGCATATTTGTCCCTTACCCAATATTAACCTGTCCAGCATGCTATCCTAGGGACAAACCCACCTTGCCATTTTTTCAAACAGGACTTTTTGGGGTTTCCCCCCCCCCCCCCCCCCCCCCCCCTTCAAACTTTTATTGTCCCCATCAGAGGGCTGTGGAGTCTCTTAATGAAGTGGCCCTATATATTTCATTTTCCAAATTCTCCATGCACATTTTTCTAATGCAATTTTAATACTGTGAACTGTCACAAGGATGCTTGTAGGATGTATTTGTTACAAAGTACTAAATCTCTAATTTTGTTTGTCCCCACAGCTACCCTCCACACCACAGGAATGGCAGTCTGTGGCTTCCCAATTTGCCCAGCGGTGTGATTTTCCAAACTGCGGTGGAGCAATAGATGGGAAACACGTCCGCATTGTGCCCCCACCCCGCTCGGGGTCCTACTATTATAATTACAAGGGTTATCATAGTATTGTGTTGATGGCGGTGGTGTCGGCACAGTATGAGTTTCTATATGTGGACGTGGGGAAGAATGGCCGGATGTCTGATGGGGGAGTGTTCGCACGGACTGATTTCTATGATCGTCTCCAAGCTGGTGGTCTGGCATTGCCACCAGATGAAGATAATGTGGAAGGACTTCCGTTTGTGTTCCTAGCGGACGAGGCTTTCGGGCTTGGTCCTCACCTCATGCGGCCTTTTCCCCAGAGGACCCTCACCTCAGAGAGGAGTGTGTTTAATTTTCGGTTGGCCAGGGCTCGGAGGGTAGTCGAGAATGCCTTTGGGATACTCACCAACCGGTTCCGCCTGTTCAGGACATCGATACATCTGGCGGAATATAAATTGGACACCGTTGTATTTGCCTGCTGCATTTTGCACAACTTTTTACGCAGGCACTCCCAGACGTACCTACCCGACATCGGTTCTGAGGCAAGACTACCCTCAGATCCCCTTCCCGGGCTGGACACTGGTCGCGCTGGCTTGGCCCCCCAATCAGCTCGTGAGGTACGCGACAAATATGTTGAGTACTTCATGGGTCGGGGGGCCATTGCTATGCCAGATCATATTTCTTTCTAATTCGGCCCCCAAAGAAAGGAATATTCTAAAAAATAATAAATAATTAGACCATTGGACTTTATACAGTTGTTTGTCATTAATGCTTTTTCTCTTTTTCTGTCTTCCTGGTTCTCTAACTAACTTCTTCAATTGTAATGCATAATTGATTTCTCCACTTTTAGTAACTAACCACATTTTGCACAGTATTCACTCATCTACAAACAGGGTATTGAGTCTAGAAATAAGAAGCAACTCCATTTGTAAATGTTGAGGTCAATTTTTTTTTATTTTTGCTTGTTCATGACCCCAAAAAAATTTTTAGATTTTTTTCATTACTCCCTGCTTTTGTACTTAGGAGTCTTCAAAATTTTTAAAAAAATTTTTTTTTTTTTCAGGTAATTCAACCAAAAATATTATGCAGATTATACATTTATTAACAAGTTCACTTTTTTTTTCCTCAAATATAGTTAGATTTATTGTTTACATATATATATATATATATAGATTATATTTGGTGGGGTGTTTACCGCCTTAAATTTATTTTTGGCCATATTTTTTAGGCACAAAAAACAATAATTTTGTAACCATTTTTCTTGTTTTTGGTGTGTTTTTCTAAAACAAAATTTTTGGGTGAGAATTTGGAGTCAAATCTCTACTTCACTAAATTCAGTGATTAGAGAGATTTATAATTCTATATATATATTGAAAATAATTTTTGGCGTTGTTTATTCTTTATGGTCTAAACTTTATAGTATCCCAAAATGTTCAACATGGTCAAAAAGTAACAAAATCAAATTCAAAAAATATAAAAACTCACAACAGCAGTCAGTCATGGTGTGCTTTCACACTGGAACACGCCAAAATTGGAAGATACACACATTCAGTGCAAACTCGCCAAATGTCATTGGTTCAACAGACAAATGGCCACATGTGCTATCTGACATCATGGGTGATCAATGTCTGTGTTTTGTGGGAGCAAACCCTTCCTCTCAACTACTTGAGGATGGAGGAGGGGGTTGGACCCACAAAGCACAGACATTAGATATTCTGTGATGGCAGATAGCACATGTTGGCACACTGTGTGTGTATCTTCAAATTTTGGCGTATTCATTATTCAAACTGTTAAAATGTTTGTGGGGGCGGGGGATGGGCGGGGGGTGTTTCAGTCTTTGACACGGCCCATCATGTCAATAATGTTCTTAAAATTTGCTTCGATTACCATCATTCTTTGCCGCATATTGTCCATTTCCGTGCTGCATTCCAAAAGGACATTTGTTACATTCTGTTCCATGAGAAACATCCTTTCACGCATATTGTGCATTTCAGTGCTGCACTCCATTACCTGCTGAATAATTATAGCAGCACTTGCACGTGAAAATCTTGGCACACCATCCTCCTCCCCTAAACCAACAAAAAAAAAAATGGCATTTACAATATTATTTTTCAATGAGGCCTATCTACATATGTTTTTTGGAATCAAGCTAGGGTGACACTGACCTGATGGGCTTCTCCTTTCCACCTCTTCGACATCTTCTATCACTCCTCCTTCTTCCACCACCTCCCCATCATCTTCAATCACTCCTCCTTCTTCCACCACTTCCCCATCATCTTGGACTCCTCCTTCATCCATCAATCCACCTTCTTTCAATTCGCCAAATTGTTCTTCCGCCACTTGCCCTTCATCTGCTATGACTTCTAAGTCCAAAATTACTTCTTCCTCCTCTCTTCCTTCCTCCTTTCTTCCTTCCTCCTCTCCTTCCACATCCTCCTCTCCTTCCACATCCTCCTCTCCTTCCACATCCTCCTCTCCTTCCACATCCTCTTCTCCTTCCACATCCTCCTCCTCCTCCACATGTTGAGATGGCAGATTTTGGCCTTGTCTGGCCCTCTCTGCCTCCTCCAAATGCTGGCGACTTCTTTCCCCTGAAATAAACCAAAAAAAATGTAGACTCATCAGCACACAGATATTGGAGAGCATAAATCGCACACATTGCTTAGAAGATGCTTTCATTTAGTTACTTTTATCTTTCACCAAACCTACATTTTGCAATTACTTCTATATGGCAAGCTCTGATCCTGCCCCTTTTTAGCAAAGTGACACACATGGATGTCCCCCCTAAACTGTATTTCTGGGATACCCTACCAAAACCCATTTTTGATTTGGGGAGACACAGGTGCTCTGCATTGCAGATGTGAAAACATCTGCTTTATTACCACTGTTTTTAGAATGAATCCTGTTTGCCTTTCCCATTCTCCTTCTTTTTTTTTATAGAACTAGCTTTTACACAATGTTTACAAACAAAGTTTTTGGCCAGTGAGCCATGTCCAGGTGTGTTGTTCCTGGAATAACCGAGCCTTTCTGATAAACTATGTGATGTTACGTTGTTTACTAAGAACACTGTTTGTAAATATGTAGTTATTTATGTTCTAAAAAATAAATAACAACATGTCTTTAAAATTACAAGCAGGCCAAGGAGGCAGATGGTGAAATATACATGGCAACACATTATTGCAGACAATCACCACCCCCCCCCCCCCAAACCCAATATATATTTACTTACTTTTACGCAGAATTTTAAGTATTTTCTTCATCTGATGTGGCTCCCTCAATTTTAAGTCTGACCATCGTTTCCTCAGCTGTTCCTTGGACCTGGTGATCCCAAACATCCTCTGCATTCTCCTCGCCACCTTGTCCATAATATGTGCCTTTCGGCGGTTAGGGGTCTTGTATGGCCCTAATTCACCATCATAGTCCTTTTTTCGCATGATGTAAACTAACTCCACCATTTCCTGGAACCGCATATTAGTGGCTTTATATCTTCTTTTCCTTGATCGGGACGTCCCTGCCTCTGTCCCTTCACTTGTGGCATGAGAGCATCGTGCCCGCTCGTGTGACATCGCCATCTTTCCTTTCCCACAGAGATTATGGGCGTGGAAAAGATGAATTCTTACGCCATGGGCGGAGAAGAGGGCGGCGTTTAATACATACGCGGAGTGTAGAGAATGCAAACAACGTGTTTACGTCCGTTACGCGGAGAATCTTCGAGCGCATCCAGAACATACACAGTTAACGCCATATTTCCTAAAATCATTGATTAGGGGCCTCGCAAAGGTGACGAGGGCGGGGTTTCATAAATACGCGGAGTGTTAAAAAGGTTTACGCCGTGATTACGCATCTTACGCGGTAATTAGGCGAGCGTGAGAAACGAGGAGCGAGAGACAGGAAGGTAAGGAATTTAAAAATGTGATCAGCAGAGGCCTTGAAAATGTAGACACATGGGATGGGGGTTTGGGCTGTTGGTTGCACCCTTTTTAAGCTATTCTGTCTATGGGGTACCACAATGTTATTTTGGTATCCAAATGCTTTTGGACACCTCACAAAATAGAGATGTGAACAATGCTGTACCTCATTGACAAGTTTTTGAATGGTGTATTCAGATCAGGCAAAGTATTGTTCAAGTGTTGGTTGTACAGAGGTCATTAGGAAGTGTCTTTTATGTCATCCATTGTCAGGGGTATGAGATTTACACATGAAAGAGTGCCTAGATGAAAACTGTCATTTGTAAGCATTGTTTAATTTAATATATTTAAAATATTTACTGCAATGTGAACAATGGCTCTGCATCTAGCAAATCAATGTTTGGTACAAGCAATGCGGCCGAGCTGCCAATCATTGTTTAAACAAGAGAGACTGTGTTTGGAATTAGATATAGGTAATAAATTTGAAGACACATATTAGATCAAGGTCAACGCTGATCCTTTTGAATATTTATTTTTCTGTGGTTTATGTTTTTGTAATCTAGACTCAAAAAGAAATATAATTTTTCAAAAATTGCAATGGACCTCCTACAAAGCAAGGAATCTATAGAGGCCTTACTTCAAAAATACCAGGACACGCCCATCCTGTGGAATTCAAAACACTCGTTATATTGCAATAAAGAGGTACGAGCGGCAGCACTAGAAGAGCTAGCAAATTATATGCAAACTTGGGTGCCAGGATGCACTGCCAACATGGTGAAGGATAAACTTGCCAACCTCAGAAGCACATACAGGAGAGCATACAAAGCTAATAAAATCAAAAAATCGGGAGCAGCAGCAAGACAAGCAAAGGAACCCAAACTGTGGTATTATAAACAGATGGCTTTTTTGCGGGACGAAATGGAAGGCAGGAAAACGATGTCCAGTCTTTCTTCCAACCTTTCCTCCATGCTACCTTCCAGCGGACATTCCCCAGATGACCACAGCCCTGCAGAGTCGGAGGAAGAGGGCCTGGCTGACAGAGATGCAGATCTGCCACCCTTCGATGAGGAGGTATAGTAGTTTCCTCTATATTTATGGCCTAAATAATTCTTGGTGGATTAATGATTAGATATTGAAAAAAAAAAACCAAGCTGGAAAAAAACAAACAAAAAGGTGTACAGACAAATAGGTGTCAGGGATGACAACTGCAGGGGTCAGAAGTAGAGTGTATTCAAGTAATAATGAACAGAAAATACTGAACGAAAAACATGAAAATGAGTGTGGTTTTATTTAGCGAAATTGTAAAAAAATTCCTTTTTTTTACACACAGGAAGAAGAGATCAGCCAGGAGGTGGCAGATCCTCAGGTGTCTGTCAGCCAGGAGGAGGCCGGGGTCAGTGGCAGCCAGGAGGAGGCCGGGGTCAGTGGCAGCCAGGAGGAGGCCGGGGTCAGTGGCAGCCAGGAGGAGGCCGGGGTCAGTGGCAGCCAGGAGGAGGCTGGGCCCAGTGGCCTGCAGCAGGTCCACCCGGCCAGGAGAACCACCACCAGCCAGTCTTCTCCCCCCCAGGTGAGGCCATCAGGCCGAAGGAGGCAGTTGAGGCCTGTGGAGGAGGCAAGCCTCCGCATGATCCAGGAGGCAAGCGCCATCATGAGGGCCCCCCTCAACCCCACAGAGGCCTTCAGTGCCTCATTGGCCCATGATTTAAATGAAGGGGAGGAGGACCAGAGAAGACTGGCAAAGGCCCTGATGAACCAGGTACTTTGGTGGATGCAGAGGGGCCTGCTGACCCCAGACACTGGGCTATGTGACCCGGCCCGGCTTGCGGAACACCATCCTCCTGCTGCCACATCAACCCCACCTGCAAGACCCCGTGTTCGATCCGCTGGAAGGCTGCCTGGAGGGAAGGCTGGAAAGAGGAGGAAACGTTGATTTTCTGCCTTCCATTTCCTTCCACATAAAGGACATCTTGTTTGTACTACCACAGTTTGGGTTCCTTTGTTTGTGTGCTGCTGCTTAATATTTTTGTGTTTGGCTCCTGAGGCTTGGAAGTTTATCCTTCACCATGTTGGAAATGCAAGTTTGCATATAGTTTGCTATCTATTCTAGTGCTGCCGTTCTTTTTATTTTTTTGTGATGACATTTGCCAGAATAAAAGGCCTTTTGCTTTCATTTGAAAACATGTCTATTGTTTGATATACTGTGGGGATTATTAGGCAGCAAACCTTTAATAAATATACAATGGGTAATTTACAAAGGACACACTCCTTGGGGGGGGGGGGGACATTTGGTGTGCCAACATGGTTTAATATTCTCTAATGAAAAACAAAAAAAAAAAAAAAAAAATTAAAAATACATGTAAAAAAAAAATAGTTTAAATGGTGACATAACTAGAAACAAAAAAAGAAATTAAAAAAATGCACATTCCTTTACAAAAATGAATACTCTAAATTATGGAGGACCACCAACCAAAACACACGTCTGGCATAGAAAACATTATTAAAGGATTACATCACAAGCAAGAAATGTGACATTTCAGTATGGGACAACTCTATTGAAATTGCATCAGCAAGAGAACGGGGTTATTCTAGCAAGAGAAGAATTAATCAAACGAGGCTTTAAAATGTGGTTTAGTGCGCCTTTTTAAGACATTGTTCTCTTGCTAGAATAAAAGGTTTCTAATGACGAATGTGCCATATCCCAAAGAAACGCGAGTTTTACCTGAACGAGCGCTCCCGTCTCCTCATTTGGACTGAGCATGCGCGGGGTTTTTGTACGCTGCTTTTGTGTACAGACGACCGAACATGTCTGACGGACACGATTCCAGCAGACTGTTTTAAAGCAAGACCAGGAAACAGTTGTTCGTTGGAAAACGGTCTGGCCGACGATTGTTTGCTGGAATTCTGTACGTTACTGCCTACACACGAACGAACATGTCCGCTGAAACTGGTCCGCGGACCAGTTTCAGCAGACATGTTTGGTCGTGAGTACGAGGCCTTAAATAAGTATTAATAATTACTTCAATTGGAATTTGAATAAGCTATAATACTATAATACTATGTTTCAGTTTGTTCAATTAAGCATTGACAGAAAAAAAGCTGCACCAGACTTTGCATTTGTCCGTTTTAATAAATTAACCCCAAAATGCCTTTGCAACTCTTTATTAGACAGTGCACAGAGCAAACTAAATATCATCCAGTTAGGGCTAATATCTATTTTAACACTTAGACACCAGATGGCAGTATAGCTCCATTTTTAGATAAGAATCACCTTCAGTCGCTGCCTAGTTTGGCCACAAGGTGGCAGTTAACAATTTGTGTACTATTATTTATTATATTGAGGTCAACTTTACAGTCATTTGCTAAAATAAAATAGAAGTTGAATAATTTTCATAAATTTAGCAAACAGTTGGTAGAAACCTTTGTTATTTTCAATTAGCAAATATTTGGCAGTAGCATTCTCTGATTTGATTCATGTCATGAAAATAAATGATTACAAACACTGCTGTTCTCGTTCAGTTTTTCCAATTTTTTTGACTTAGGTCATTATTACTCTTCAGTCCTCAATTGTTATTGCTCACTGCAAGTTGCTGAAAACCTTTATTTTAATTACCACTTGCTTACTGGGCACTTAAACCCCCTTCCTGCCCAGACCAATTTTCAGTTTTTAGACCTCTCACTCTTTGAACGACAATTGCAAGGTCACGGTAACACTGTACTCAAATGAAATTTGTATCATTTTTTCCCCACTAATAGAGATTTCTTTTGGTGGTATTTGATCACCTCTAGGTTTTTTATTTTTTTGTAAAATACTCAAAATGAAAAAAAAAAAAAAAACGGTTTTATATTTTGTTATAACATTTTACAAAGATGTAATTGTTCTCCTTCACTGATGTTCGCTCATGAGGCTGCACTGATAGGCACTAATATGTGGCACTGATGGGTACTGATAGGCACTAATAGACTGTCGCTGATAGGCGGCACTGGTGGGCACAGAGAGGTGGCATGGTTTGGTGGCATGGATGGGTGGCTCTGATGGGTGGCACTGAAGGGCATTGATATGTGGCACTGAAGGGCACTGATGGGTGGCACTGATATCTGGCACTGATGGGTGGCACTGATGGGCACTGATGGGTGGCAGGAAACCCCTGCTAATATTTATTGTGTCTACAACTCATGGTACATAAAATTGACAATCACTAGGAAGAATGCTTTTTACATTTGTGACAAGTGGGAACAATCCCCACCCTTAGACCCCTATTACACTGGGGTTGCTTTTCAGACATTTTAGCGCTAAAAATAGCGCCTGTAAAGCGCCTCTCATGCCTCCCTAGTGTGAAAGCCTGAGTGTTGGTGGTCCTTAAGCGGTTAAGTTTGCTTTTATTACCTGGTGTGGTGCCTGTATTCTTTGATATAGCACTACTATGTATTATTTTCTGTGAATTCCAGTGATATAGTATGTTTATACACTGAACCTGTTGTTTCAGAGGGGCTGAGGTTCTTAAAGCGGATGTCCGCTGAAAAAAAAATATTAAAAGCCAGCAGCTACAAATACTGCAGCTGCTGACTTTTAATATTAGGACACTTACCTGTCCTGGAGTCCAGCGCCGTCCGCAGCAGAGGACGAGCAATCACTCGTCACTCTGCTGCCTCCCCCCGCCATCCTCGGTGAGGGAACCAGGAAGTGAAGCGCTCCGGCTTCACTGCCTGGTTCCTTACGGCGCATGCGTGAGTCGCGCTACGCCTGCCGATTGGCTCCCGCTGTGTACTACGGGGGGGAATGGAAGGTGACGTCATGCCCGCAGTCTGCCCGAGACTGTGTGGCCGGAAGTTGGTGCAAATATCTGTCTTTAGGCAGGTATCTGCACCCCCCTGAAAGGTGTCAAATGTGACACCGGAGGGGGGAGGGTTCCAATCAGCGGGAGTTCCACTTTAGGGTGGAGCTCCGCTTTTAGAAGATCAAGGCAAAGACCCATCCTATCCAGCCACTCCTACAGGGCTAGCGCTACGTTAACTATGGAGATAGGGGGGTGTGGTGAATGCAAGGTGGTTTAGGTGCACACAGTTTCCCATTTTTATTCTTTCAAACAATGCAGCTGCGTGCTTCGACCAAAAGGCAGCTCCAAGAACAGGTGATCAATAACAAGTCATGTCTGCACTTTGAGCACCCCAAACTTAAAAAAAGGGCCCTATCAACATAAAATAAAGACCAATATACCCCCAAAATACCACCCTTTAGCAGAAGCCAATTTTTTAAAAAAGGAGGCCTTGCAAGAAAAACAAATAGGTTTTGCTATGGACTGGACAACAGCTAAAATTGACCACTGACCTAAAAAAAAAAACACAAAGTGAATTAAAAAAAAAACAATAATAGATAAACAAAAGGATTGATTGCCCAAAGGGCTAGCAATCAGAATAAAAGTACAATTTCCTAACTTCCCTTAATCTTCTACAACAGCTTCCAATTCACTGATGCTATGAAAGCTCTGGGCCAGATCCACATAGAATTGGATAGGCGCACCGTATCAGAGATACGCTAAGTCGTCGTATCTTACCTGGCTTTAAGTCAAATCCAGGAAGATTTTGCGCCGTAAGTTACGGCGGCGTAGTGTATTTCCGGAATTCAAATCGGCGGGTAGGGGGCGTGATTCATTTAAATGAAGCGCGTCCCCGCGCCGATTGAACTGCGCATGCTCTGTTTCGAAATTTCCCGCCGTGCTTTGCGCGAAATGACGTCGCAACAACGTAATTTTTTTGAACTTAGACGTGACTTACGTCCATCCCTATTCACTGACAACTAACGCAAAAAATTTTTTTTTCTAATTTTGACGCGGGAACAACGGCCATACTTTAACATGGCAAGTCTATCTATACGCCGCAAAATAGCAGCTTTAACTATACGCCGGGAAAAGCCGACTAGAGACGACGTAAGAGAATGCGACGGCCGCGCGTACGTTTGTAGATCGTCGCCGTTCGAAAAAATGAGGTCAGTTCGCGCAAAGCACGGCGAGAATTTCGAAACGGATCATGCGCAGTAGGTCCGGCGCGGGAGCGCGCCTAATTTAAATGGCACACGCCCCTTTAAATTATGCGGGCTTACGCCGGAGGCCGCCAGCGTAGGTTTTCATTGCAAGTGCTTTGTGAATCAGGCACTTGCGATGAAAACTTGCGGCGGTGTAACGTATCTACGATACGTTACGCCGCCGCAGTTCTACGTGAATCTGGCCCAAAGTCCCCACAGTGCATTATGATTCAAGAAAATTCATTAAGGTGGCAGAACAGCCCAAAAGTATTACAAAATATGTTTTTGTCTTTTCTGACATTCTGACACCTAAATGTGTCTGCAAGTACACCTGAAAATGTGGGCATTCAGTCTGTGTAATGTATGCCCACTAACTTGTCAGTCATCAGGTTACTTGCTCTAACATTAGTATGAGTGCGCGTAAAGTAAAGTGATCCTTTACAACTGTTAAGAGGTATTTCATATGTTTTATTAAGTTTACTTAGCAGCAAGTCAGAAGTATTCAAGATTCACAATAATATGGTTAATTGCTACTAGATCTGTATGTGAAAATGTGATTAGAAATCCACTTAGAATTTGTTAGTCTGATAAAAATACAGCTGTGAGTCAGTAAGTACTGATGGTAGTATTTATTTGTACATGTTCGTCTGTTTTGTCTATAGATGCATCACTCAGAACTCCACAAGGACATGTTACTATTTATAAGGAAGGATTAGTTCCCTCTTGTGGGCTATATATGGTAGTTAAAGAGCTACGACTTATGAAAGAGAACAGTATGTTAAAGGCAATGGCTTGTGTTGTTTGCTACTGAATTATTAGTGCTGGCAGCTTAATAAATAACTTATTTTTGTTTGCCATCTGCTGCACTGATCAGAGACATTGAAGTTACAATCATGCAACCATAAAAAGCAAATCTCTGTTTACTTATTCCACCTGCACATAATTGGATTATTAAAATGAATATTTACACAATGTGATGTAAAGTTCAGAGGTCAGTAGTACGTGATGCAGAGTTTAGGGGTCAGCGGTAAGTGATGCAGAGTTCAGGGGTCAGGAGTAAGTGATGCAGAGTTCAGGGGTCCGCAGTAAGTGATGCAGTGTTCAGGGGTCAGCAGTAAGTAATGCAGAGTTCAGGGGTCAGGTGTAAGTAATGCAGAGTTCAGGGGTCAGGAGTAAGTGATGCAGAGTTCAGGGGTCCGCAGTAAGTGATGCAGTGTTCAGGGGTCAGCAGTAAGTAATGCAGAGTTCAGGGGTCAGGTGTAAGTAATGCAGAGTTCAGGGGTCAGGATTAAGTGAGGCAGAGTTCAGAGGTCAGCAGTAAGTGATGCAGAGTTCAGGGGTCAGCAGTAAGTGATGCAGAGTTCAGGGGTCCGCAGTAAGTGATGCAGAGTTCAGGGGTCAGCAGTAAGTAATGCAGAGTTCAGGGGTCAGGATTAAGTGAGGCAGAGTTCAGAGGTTAGTAGTAAATTACAGAGTTCAGGGGTCAGTAGTAAGTGACACAGAGTTCAAGAGTCAGTAGTAAGTAAGGCAAAGTTCAGAGGTCAATAGTACATGACAGAGTTCAGGGGTCAGTAGAAAGTGATGCAGAGTTCAGCAGTAAGTGAGGAAGAGTTCAGAGGTCAATAGTACATGACAAAGTTCAAGGGGTCAGTAGTAAGTGACACAGAGTTCAAGGGTCAGAAGAAAGTGATGCAGAATTCAGGAGCAGGAATGGGCGAACGGTTAAGCCCGAGTATGGGGTGGCTAAACATTGGCTGTTCACACGTTCGCCGAACAACCAAATTATCGGGGCGTTCAACTATTTGTTCTGCCTGCCGAACAACCACAATGCACTGCACCGCCACACAGTGCATTAAAAGCCCTGATTGGCTGAAGCCAGGGCTCAAAATTTCAAGTCCTGAGCTACTAGCCAGGCCTCAAGGGTTACTCGCCACCAGTTGCCCCGCCCAACCCTTACCCTGCCCCTAATCCCACCCCTAAACACGACCTCATATATTATCTCATGAAATTACACTTAAATGTTCTATGCAGAATTAAGTTCTAAAAATATTAACAACAACTTTATCCATACCCAAAAATGCAGCTTGCCCGTGTCCGCCAATGCAGCCTGTGTCTGCCAATGCAGCCTGTGTCCGCCAATGCAGCCTGTGTCCGCCAATGCAGCCTGTGTCCGCCAATGCAGCCTGTGTCCGCCAGTGCAGCCTGTGTCCGCCAGTGCAGCCTGTGTCCGCCAGTGCAGCCTGTGTCTGCCAATGCAGCCTGTGTCCGCCAGTGCAGCCTGTGTCCCGGTCCTCAGTGCAGCATGTGTCCCCAGTTCAGCCTGTGCCCCAAGTTTCAGCCTGTGTCCCTCCCCAGTTTCAGCCTGTGTCCCCAGTTTCAGCCTGTGCTCCCCCCCCCCAGTTTCAGCCTGTGTCCCCCCCCCCCAGTTTCAGCCTGTGTCCCCCCCCCAGTTTCAGCCTGTGTCCCCCCTCAGTTTCAGCCTGTGTCCCCCCCCCCAGTTTCAGCCTGTGTTCCAGCGATTGTAGGGGATGAGAGGGGAGAGCCGCCACCGCCGCCTGGCTAATTAGAGCGCTGGGGAACATAACAGCTTTCATTACAATAGCTGTGTGTTTCCCCGCCGTGTGAAACACACAGCTATTGTAAAGAAAGCTGTTATGTTCCCCAGTGCTCTAATCAGCCAGGCAGCGGCTACGGCTCTTCTCTCTCTTCCCCTACGATCGCTGGGACAAAGGAAATACAACCCGGGCCAACAGCGGTACTCGCCCCCCCTCCCCGCTCCCAGGCAGCCCACATTCACCCCTTCTCAAAATCCACCCGCAGGCGAGTGGATTTTTTGAGGGCTGCTGAAGCAATGAAAGCTTTGTCCAATCAGGGCACAGAGCACTATCAGAGCCATGATTGGACGCTGTCATGATGACTCTATCCAATCATGGCTCATTGCCGTTAGTCCCACCCCACACTATAAAAGTATTCTTTCAATAGCGCCCATTTTCAGTGTGATATCGGCGTGGAGAGTGATAGAACAGGGCTCTGTTCCATGCTATTAGACAGTTAGTGTGCTATATGAATAACAAATTCTGCGCTTAGGGTTATGTGAACTGCTGCCTCCCTATAAAAAGATTTCACCTAGGTGAAATCCAACAAAATTAAAACTCACAAAAAAGGGGAGTTTGGCGCTGTTCTTTAGAATAGATACGTGCATCAAGCCGGGGGAAATTACCCTTCTATGTGTGATAAATTGCTAATGTGCTATTATGTAAACACCAATAATGAACTCTAGTTGAATATAAAAGTGATGTGTGCTGGCAAAAATGTATGTAAAAAGTATCAGCTGTGAACATTGTCATAGAATAATTAATAACGCACGTACATAATTAATAATCAGAGAAATATTAATATCGCACGTAAATCATTAAAATAAGCTATAAAAAACCTTTTTGTCTATATAAAAATTAAAACAAAGAATAGCGCTGCGAAAAAGAGAAAAATATTACATTTATTGATACAGAGAAGAAACTTGTATTACTCCAATATTTCCAACCATAACATAAAGGATATCACTTGTTAAAACAGAGAGGATATTGCTGAATACTGATACAACATACATGATAATATGGCTACAGAGGATTCAACAATAAGGTATGCTAAGTTGTAGAGAGAGACAGAGAGAGACAGAGAGACAGAGGGAGAGAGAGAGAGAGAGAGAGAGAGAGAGAGAGAGAGAGAGACACACAGACAGAGAGAGAGAGACAGAGAGACAGACAGAGAGAGAGACAGAGAGAGACAGAGAGAGAGAGATAGAGAGGTTACATCACCACGCCTGGGTCAGCTCATCCATCATGCTTCAGTCTGCTTGGTCAAGACATCATACACTGAACTGTGTCAAGCTAGGACTGTCTTTGTATACCCTTCAGATGTAATTTTTCCCGCTCTAAGAATTAAAAAAACCCTCTAATATGATTGGTTGAATATGTGTCTTTTCAGAATGGCAGTTAAGGACCCCCCCACCCAGTATTCCCCTGTAGGTAATGTCCTATTGTGGCCTGTAATCAGACAAGAGATGAATGTGGTCTTCAAACAGGAGGTGGTAGGAAATTCTTGTACTTCAATGAGGGGACACTTCTTATCAGATCCCCATCCCTTTGAGATAACCTCCCTATGCTAATATAGGTTTAAAAGCCTTTTGTTAGGTGAACTTCTAACAACGAGTCACGCTGTTGACTAGAAAAACAGGACAGTCGACTAACGACATATCCCAGTCTCATTAATAAAAAAAAACCTTGTAAAAAAATGACATATACATCTTCATATAAATCTTATAAATATGGATTTGAAAAATCTCTACCACAACATATAGTTAATATAAAGTGATGTGTGCTAGTTAATTAATTCATTGATAAATAATTATATCAACTGTAAATATATAAATGAATAAACGTCCATGATCAAAAAGTCTCCAAAAAGTGACATGTGCTTCATCCAAATAGTGACAGTCTATGAAAATAATTTGTGCTGACAGTGACTTTTCTGTGCTGCCCTCTTGTGTTCACACTCGCCAGAGCGCTTCACCCCTGCAGGGCTAAAAAGCGTTTAGTAGAAGTACACTCCGGGTCCTGGTATCCCTCTGCTAGGATGTTCTCCTTGTTCACAAAGCGATTCTCACAGAAAACCTGACCCATCCACGAGTATAGGGCTGTAGTTGAACTCCTACTAACCTCCCCCTCTGTAGCATAATCTCCAATCAGGTATTCACATATGGTTTAATATAAGAAAAAGATCCTCATAGCGTGACTCTGCAAAGCTATGTTTATTGTTGTTTAAATATCTTTTAATTAAAAGGGAGCTGCAATGCTCTAACTAGTACAAGGACAAGGAAGCAACGATCTCCGTGATCTGGGCGTTCGTTCCACGGATCATATTACAAAAACCCTTCCTGGACTGTCACTATTTGGATGATGCACATGTCACTTTTTGGAGACTTTTTGAGTATGGACATTTATTAATTTATATAATTACAGTTGATATTCTTTATCAATTCATTAATTTTGCTAGCACACATCACTTTATATTACCTACCGTATTTATTGGGGTATACAGCGCCCCGGCGTATAACGCGCACCCCAAGCTCAGCAAGGTAAAAAAGGAAAAAAAAGAAAACTTATATTTTTGCCCTGTGTCCATCAGCGGCCTTGTCCGGCGTCCGTCTGCGGCCTTGTGGGTGTCTGTCTGCGGCTTCCTTGCGCGGGGTCCGTCTGCGGCTTTGGAGGTGTCCATCTGCGGCCTCCATCCAGGTGTCCGTCTTGTCCAGCGTGTCCATCTGTGGCCTCCATCCCGGTGTCCGTCTCGTCCAGCGTGTCCACCTGCGGCTTCCATCCAGGTGTCCGTCCGGCGTGTCCGTCTGCGGCCTCCATCCAGGCGAGCGTCTCCGTTGTCCGGTGTTCGGTTTTTGATTTTGTCGCAAGCCGAG
The DNA here is from genome assembly GCF_905171775.1 of Rana temporaria. Taxonomy (NCBI): domain Eukaryota; kingdom Metazoa; phylum Chordata; class Amphibia; order Anura; family Ranidae; genus Rana; species Rana temporaria. Next base: position 117,626,969 of record NC_053498.1, on the reverse strand, counting down.
AGGAGCCGGATTTCCTGTGTGTTCGGCTCCTCTCAGCTTGTCTCAGCTTGTCTCGGCTCCTCTCGCGTTGCTGCGGGCGGAGCCGAGCGTGGCCGAGCCTGGCCGAGCCTAGCCGAGTGTGCAGTACACTCGGCTCGGCTCGGACAATGTCGGAGACAGCGGAGATCGGCGGGGTATTGGTGTATATCGCGCACCCACGATTTCCCCCTAATTTTAACCACTTGAGATCCGCGCTATAGACAAAATACGTCCGCAGCGCGGCTCTCAAGTGCCAAGTGGCCGTTTAAACACGGCCTTTTATGTGCATTACCCGCGCGCGCCACTGGGTGGCGCGCGGCGGGTAAAAACTGTCCCGGCGCATCGCCGAAGACCCGATGCGTGTACCTGGCGGCCGCGATGTCCGCCGGGTACACGCGATCGTCGGTGACACGGCAGGTGACAGCAGGGACGTGGAGCTCTGTGTGTAAACACAGAGCTCCACGTCCTGTCAGGGAGAGAGGAGACCGATCTGTGTCTCTTGTACATAGAGACACAGCATCGGTCACCTCCCCCAGTCACCCCCCTCCCCCCACACAGTTAGAACACACCCAGGCTACACAGTTAACCCCTTCCTCACCCCCTAGTGTTAACCCCTTCACTGCCAGTCACATTTATACAGTAATTCGTGCATTTTTATAGCACTGATCGCTGTATAAATGTGAATGGCGCCAAATTTGTGTCAAAAGTGTCCGATACGTCCGCCGCAATATCCCAGTGCCAATAAAAATCGCAGATCGCCGCCATTACTAGTAAAAAAAAAAATAATAAAAAAAATCATAATTCTGTTCCCCATTTTGTAGGCGCTATAACCTTTGCGCAAACCAGTCGCTTATTGCAAATTTTTTTTTATTTTTACAAAAATACGTCGAAAAATACGTATCGGCCTTAACTGAGAAAAAAAAGAGTTTTTTAAAAAAAAAATTGGGATATTTATTATAGCAACAAGTAAAAAAAAATATATTTTTTTTTTAAATTGTCGCTCTTTTTTTGTTTATAGCGCAAAAAATAAAAACCGCAGAGGTGATCAAATACCACCAAAAGAAAGCTCTATTTGTGGGGAAAAAAGGACGCCAATTTTGTTTGGGAGCCACGACGCACGACCGCGCAATTGTGAGTTAAAGCGACGCAGTGCCGGACGCTGAGATTTCGCCTGGGAACGAAGGGGGTTTATGTGCCCAGTAAGCAAGTGGTTAAGGGGGAAAAAGTGTGCGGTATATGCCGATGAATACGGTATATGTTTACAGTTGATGCTTTTTGCTAGCACAAGTTACAGTTGATGCTTTTTGCCAGTACAAGTCACATTAATTAACGTGTTTACCCGAAAATAAGACTGGGTCTTATATACATTTCGGCTACAAAAAACACACTAGGGCTTATTTACAGGGGATGTCCTATTTATTTACATTATATACAATGACAATCTTAAAGTGGTTGTTCCCCACTCTGAATACTGCAGAGGGAGGGGCCGAGATCCCTACTGACTTCAGCCCCGCTCTGAGCACTGCAGAGGGAGGGGCCGTTGACGTCAGCCGGAAGGAGAGGAGAAGATCTCTGGCGGGTCACGTGAGCAGCCAGCGGTGCTGTAAATATGGTATTTATCACAATAAAGTTACATAAGGAGACATTGCACATTATAATAATCTTTTTACAGAATGAATTATATGTTTTTACAAGGACTTAAACTAGGGCTTATTTTCAGTGTAGGGCTTATATTGCAGCCATCCCGAAAATCATGCTAGGTCTTATTTTTGGTGTAGGGCTTATTTTCAGAGAAACAGGGTATATGTTTACAGCTGATGCTTTTTACGTACATTTTTGCCAGCACACGTCACCTTATATTCAACTATAGTTCAATATTGGTGTTTACATATAGCACATTGTCAATTTATCACACGTAGCAGGGTCCCCCCACTTGATGCACATATCTACAGTGGGGATCGAAAGTTTGGGCGCCCCAGGTAATAATTTGTATTAATGTGCATAACGAAGCCAAGGAAAGATGGAAAAATCTCCAAAAGGCATCAAATTACAGATTAGACATTCTTATAATATGTCGAAAAAAGTTAGATTTTATTTCCATCATTTACACTTTCAAAATTACAGAAAACAAAAAAATGGCGTCTGCAAAAGTTTGGGCACCCTGCAGAGTTAATATCTTTTACTGCCCTCTTTGGCAAGTATCACAGCTTGTAAATGCTTTTTGTAGCCAGCCAAGAGTATTTTAGTTCTTGTTTGAGGTATCTTTGCCCATTCTTCCTTACAAAAGTCTTCCATTTCTTTGAGATTTCTGGGCTGTCTGTCACGCACTGCTCTTTTAAGGTCTATCCATAGATTTTTAATTATGTTGAGGTCAGGAGATTGTGAAGGCCATGGCAAAACCTTCAGTTTACACCTCTTGATGTAATCCCCAGTGGATTTTGAGGTGTGTTTAGGATCATTATACATTTGTAGAAGCCATCCTCTCTTTAACTTCAGCTTTTTCACAGATGGCATCAAGTTACAAATCAAAATTTGCTGAAATTTTATTGAATCCATTTTTCCTTCTACTCGTGAAATGTTCCCTGAGCCACTGGCTGCAATACAACCCCAAAGCACGATTGATCCACCCCCATGCTTAACAGTTGGACAGAGGTTATTTTCATTAAATTCTGTGCCCTTTCTTCTCCAAACGTACCTTTGCTCATTCCGGCCAAAAAGTTCTATTTTAACCTCATCGGTCCACAGAACTTGTTTCCCAAATGCATCAGGCTTGTCTATATGTTTATTTGCAAAGTTCAAACGCTGATTTTTGTGGTGAGGACGTAGAAGAGGTTTTCTTCTGATGACTCTTTCATGAAGACCATATTTTTTACAAGTATCCCTTTATAGTGGAATAGTGTACCACAACTCCAGTGTCTGCCAGATCTTTCTGGAGGGATCGTGCAGTCAAACATGGGTTTTGAATTGCTTTTCTCACAATCCTGCGAGCTGTTCTGTCTGATATTTTTCTTGGTCTTCCAGATCTTGCTTTAACTTCCACTGTTCCTGATGACTGCCATTTCTTAATTACATTCCGAAGAGAGGATATTGACATCTGAAAAAGCTTTGCTATCTTCTTATTGCCTTCTCCAGCTTTGTGAGCGTCAACTATTTTCAGTTTCAGTTTTCTAGACAACTGCTTAGAAGAACCCATGGTGCTGATTGTTGGGGCAAGGTCAGATGAGTCTGGGCATTTAAAACCTTTGAGATTGACATCACCTGGTCTTCCCAGACGATGATTGAGAACTATTCATTGACACTGGCAGGTCTCAGCTTTGCAAAGGGGGCAGTGCATGCTATAAATTCTGCAGGGTGCCCAAACTTTTGTTTTTCTGTAATTTTGAAAGTGTAAATGATGGAAATAAAATCAATTTTTTTTTTACATATTATAAGAATGTCTAATCTGTAATGTGATGCCTTTTGGAGATTTTTCCATCTTTCCTTGGCTTCGTTATCCCCACTGTACATCCAGTATACTGTGGCAGTATTTGGATATTGGACTCATCATCAAATATTCTCATATATTTATTTTATCATATGTATTTATTTATTTGAATATCAAATAGTGATTTATACACTCACAGCACTTAAGAGCACCCTCTTTTTTCCACAACCATTCTTATTAAGCACCACTTGATTTGCAGAGAAGCAGCTCAAATTATATTTATACTTAATTTATTTTTAATTATTTATGTAATTTCTGTAGCACATTGTACTATAGTTTGAGTAATCTGGCGCAGAATTTTCACTTTACCTACGCAGTAACATGAGATTAGAAAAAGCAGCCCCAAGGGTGTCGCCAGTGGAATAGAACTTCCCCTTTATAGTGCCGTCGTACGTGTTGTACGTCACCGCGTTTGAGAATGACGAGATTTTGTCTTGACAGTGTGTACGCAAAGAAAGCTTGACAAGATTCTCGACAAGCCTGACAAGGAAGGACTCGTACACACGACCGAGTTTCTCGGCAAAAATCAGCAAGAACCTTGCTGGGAGATTTTTTTTGCCGAGGAAACTGTCGAGAAACTCGACGAGCCAAAAAGAGAGCAAGTTCTCTATTTCCTTGACGGGAGTCTCAAATTGGCTCGTCGAGATTCTCGACGGGCTGGTTTTCGACGAGAAACTCGGACGTCTGTATGCTAAGAAACCCGCGCTTGCTCAGATTAAAGTATGAGACGGGAGTAAATTTAGCATGTAGCATTTGTAATGGAGATTTAAACTTTTATTTAACATGCAAACACATGAAATTAGCAAAAGCAACCCCAAGAGTTTAGCCAGTGGAATCGAACTTCTCCTGCCGTTGTATGTGTTGTATGTCACCGCGTTTGAGAACGAGGAGATTTGGTCTTGACCATGTGTACGCAAAGCAAGCTTGTCGAGTTCCTCGACAAGCCTAACAAGGAACTCGACGAGGAAAACGATGTGTTTCGCCCGTCGAATTTCTCGGTCGTGTGTACGAGGCTGAACTCCTCGAGGAAATCGATGTTTCATTTACGACAAGATTCTCGGTCGTGTGTACGAGGCCTAAGCCCACCAAACAAAAACCTAAAACACTTATTTTCTTTGACTTCTTTTGTCGTTTGCTGAAAAATGCCAGGAAAGTTTCCCCAAAGCCTTCATGAAGCTTGACAAATACCCTAAAATGATATTAATGATTGTCAAATGTATTTCACATTTGACAGGAGGTTGAACATAAGTGCTTTTCAAAAGCCATAAGTATGAGCCCTTGGTGCGCTTTAAAAAATTACTTTGCCATTTTTGTTCATTAGCAGTACCAGACTGAGTCTGTTTCCTAGTAACAAGCATTATGATTATTTAACAGTCTCTGTGTCCAATAGAAACTTAGAACCGACCAGCACAGACAAACAAAGCAATTTGGTTTCTCATTTAAATTAGAACATCTCAAAGCTATTATGATTACATCTATTGGAGGTAAATGTCAATGGTCAACGTTCCTGTGGTGAAAATTGACAAGTGAAATAGATGTCCAGGTATGAGCGGTAACAATTTTGTCAGAGAGATGCGGGGGGGCCTTCTTCATTATTTTTAAAGATTATACCAAAAGCACTAATGATTAAGGAATTAAAAAGCCACAATTCTGTACAATGCAAGCACACATTTTCCAAGAAAATCACTAACAACTTGAAAGAACTTAAAATATAGACTTGGATTTGAGATTATCACTGCTGCGCTCAGTGGTCCAACCCAACGCTGTAGCTTTCTAATGCCCGGTACACACAATGAGATTATCGGACAAATGATTTTATATACAGTATATATATTTTTTTGCATGCTAGTCTCATATCGAAAATGTTTACTAAAGTTTATCCCCATAATAAAAATTCATAAGTGATGTAATGTCTTGTAGTGTATTTGTATTGTATTTTTGAACAACAACTGTACTGATTAACCGCTTCTGGAACTGCCTACCGTACATACACTGCGGCAGGGCGACCTGGCTGTGCAAAATCACGTAGCCGTACTTGATTTTGTGCACGCGGTGTAGACGGCGCGCCACTCCCGCTGTGATTGGAGCGGAAGCCAATCAGCGGGTCCAGCATCCGCGATCCCCGGCGCGACCCGCCGCTCATTCTGTGGAGAGACAGATCAGAGGTGTGCCTATGTAAACAAGGCAAACCGCTGATCTGTCAGGAAACAAAGGAGAGCTCTTGTGTTTCAGCTAAGCTGAAACACGATCTCTGTTTTCCCCTAGTGTATCCACTCCCCCACAGTTAGAAAGCACCTCCCAGGCACACATTTAACCCTTTGATTGCCCCTGGTGTTAAGACTGTATTGGTGTCACTGGTCCCTAAAAAGTGTAACTTAGTGTCCATATTTGTCTGCTTCAATGTTGCAGTCCCGCTAAAAATCTCTGATCACTACCATTACTCGTAAAAACGTTTTTTTTTTTTTTAAATCCCTAAATGTATCCCATAGTTTTTAGATGCTATGGGCCAGATTCTCAGAGACTTACGTCGGCGTATCAGTAGATACGCCGTCATAAGTCCGAATCTGCGCCGTCGTATATTTAAGCGTATTCTGGAAACCAGATACGCTTAAATTTGGCTAAGATACGAGCGGCGTAAGTCTCCTATGCCGTCGTATCTTAGGGTGCAAATTTCCGCTGGCCGCTAGGTGGCGCTTCCGTTGTTTTCCGCGTCGAATATGCAAATGAGCAAGATACGCCGATTCACGAACGTACGTATGCCCGTCGCAATTAGTTACGCCGTTTACGTAAGACATACGCCGGCGTAAAGATAAAGCAGGTCTCTAGGTGGCGTAGCCCATGCAAAGTACGGACGTCGGAACAAGCGTATATTTTTACGTCGTTTGCGTAAGTCGTACGCGAATAGGGCTGTGCGTAAGTTACGTTCACGTCATAGGCAGTGTTCGACGTATCTTAGGCATTCTATCCGACGCATGCGCACTGGGATACGTCCACGGACGGCGCATGCGCCGTACGTTCAAAATGTCATTTACGTGGGGTCATGCTTTATTTGCATAAAACACGCCCACCTCTTTTCAATTTGAATTAGGCGGGCTTACGCCGGCCCATTTACGATATGCCGCCGTAACTTAGAACGCAAGTGCTTTGTGAATACAGCACTTGCCTCTCTAAGTTGCGGTGGCGTAGCGTAAATACGATACGCTACGCCCGCCCACACTTACGCCGGGGTACGTGAATCTAGGCCCATATCTTTTGCGCAAACCATTAAATATACGCTTATTGGGATTTTCTTTACCAAAAATATGTAGCAGAATACATATTGGCCTAAAATTAAGATTTTTTTTTTTACTGGGAATGTTTTATAGCAGAAAATAAAAAATATTGTTTTTAATTCAAAATATTTTCAATTAAATGTAATTCTAATATTTTCCAGAATACATATTGGCCTAAATTGATGAAGAAATTAGATTATTTTTTTTTATTATTGGAAATGTTTTATAGCAGAAAATAAAAAATATTGTTTTTTTGTTTATAGCGCAAAAAATAAAAACCGAGGTGGCCAGAAGTGATCAAATGCCTCCAAAATAAATCTCTGTGGGAAAAAAACTACATCAATTTTATTTGGGTACAGTGTCGCACGACCGCGCAATTGTCAGTTAAAGCAAAGCAGTGCCATATCGCAAAAAATGGCCTGGTCATGAAGGGGGTAAAACCTTCCGGAGCTGGTGGTTAAACAAAAATCGTACGATCTGGTTTAATTAGATAAATATTTTCCTGCTTAAAACATCAGATAATTATGCATGAATTTCCGTGTTTGGCTGTTTACTAACGATCAGATTATTGCATGATTGCTTCAAAATCTGTATTTTTCATACAATTTTCTGATCTTGTGTGTGGGCCATAGGGGTGATCAATTACCGAAGAAATAATTAAACAATGACTCATCTCAAATATTTTCCAGCAAAAGGCATTATTAAAAGTCTACCTATGGGTAAAATGAATTAAAAAAATTACATACAGTATATGATGGAGTCTGTCATTGGAATTATCGTAGCAGCTTTTGTTTTTCTTAGTTTACTCTGTAATACATTTTCTTTACTAGTTCATTCTGCCAATAGATCCAGTACTTTTCTCATTTCTGTAATAGGGAGACAATGCTGTTCTTTCTGCAGTGACATTACAGCAGTACTGTCACCGTATGGAGAGGGTCGTCTTAAGCCTCATACACACGATCAAATTTTTCAATGGGAATTGTGTGATGGCAGGCCTTGTCTCAAAATCCGACCGTTTGTATGCTCCATCGGACAATTATTGTCGGATTTTCTGACAACAATTGTTGGATAGGAAAAAATAAAGTGTAGCGCTTGAACCAAGTAGATTGTAAGAATATACTTGGATAGTAAATGGTGTATATCGTAAGGAACTCAGTGACAGTTCATAATTACAACATAGTGTCAGTAAGTGTATTAGCACAATAATAAACCATGATATGTGAATAAACAATATGATATCGTGATCATAGAAGAATAATTGAAGTCCATATAAATTATATTCCACCACGTGAGAAGGGGTATAATCCAAGGAATGCAATAACGTCCTTGTAGTGATCGGACCACCACCAACAGTGTAGTAATCTGCTTATCGGAATTGGTGGACTTAAGGAGACATATGTTGCCAGAAGTCAAAAAAGGCTTTAAAGTGTGTATCCAGGGTCGTGGAAGCAGGCAGATGAATGTGATGATCATCAAATACTTCTGATGGAACACAGCTTCAAGGGGAACTTTGTGTTGAGAAAGGAAGGTTCCTGAACCAAACCACTCAAAGTGGTGTCAGAGATGTTTTTGGGAGGTAAAAGAGAAGGGTGGCCACATAGCGTAAAATTGTAAAATAAAACATTTATTTTTAAAAACAGTAATTACACTCACATGTAGGCTGAAGATTCATGCGTGTATACACAAATGAGGCGGCAGTGGAAGCGACCCGACGCGTTTCGTATGAGAATACTTCATCTGGGGTTGTCAAACATGCCGGTGGCCGCCGGCTCTGTAAATTTGCATCTGAACTGTATCTGGAAATCAGAGCAGAACCACTGAACAACTGCTTTGGAACATCGCAGTGAAAATGGAGGGGAAATTCACACCGGACATGTGTGAACCCAGCCCAAAAGTTAGGTATATTTTGGGGAACTGTTTGTTTAATTTACAATTAATATTGTACCAGGCACCAACAAAGGTAATTCAAATTAGGACCCACTGGATAGGGGGGGGGAAGATGTTTGCATACTATTTTATCAACCATATGTGGTTTGGTGCCACTGTGTCTCCCTAGACCACAGACTATATGGCCTGCACAGAAATCTAGTCCTTAAATCTATGGCTAAGGTTAGGCTAGGGTCACATGACTGAAGCTAAGATAGCACAGTTTTAAATTGTTATTCCAATTTAAATAATCAACAAGATCCCTGTAAACAGCCAGTTAAAGGAAAAAATGTTTTGCTGAAATGACTGTTTAAAGGGTATAGAGACATAATAGTTAACTGATTCCTTTTAGAAATGATTAAAAATAGATAAAAATCAATCATATAATGTACCTGCAGTTTCTAGTTTCGTTTTTTTTATGTTGTTTCCTGCTTCTGTGATGTACAGAGCCACAGAGCCAATACAGGGCAGTGATGGTTTGGAAAACGAAACTGATTGGTGCTGTGGGGTTTTAGACACACAGTAATCACACCTCCTTGATTAGTGACCACAGAGAGAAAGCTCCCAGCACTGTGGTTATCAGGAAACAGACAACCAGGAAGTGTGGAGATCAGAAGAGAATTACAGCAACTTGAGAGCAAAAACGAACAATGAGGACATGAAAACAGCACTGCATTAAGGTAAAGGAAGCTATTAAGATAAATTCTTTAAAGTCGATGTAAACCCCAAAAAAATAAAAAATTAAAAATTCTTGATGTCACAATGTAGAGTATAATATTTCCTATCATCTGTGCCCAGTCTTGCCACACAGAGTTAATCCAGCTCTGAGCAATCCTCTTTTATTGTTCAGTGAAAATTAACAGACTTCCAGATAAAAACCTGTCTAAATAAAAAGTCCTTTCCTCTCTCCTTGCTTTGAGTGACAGGTTATTTACATATCAAGCTTGGACATGTTTATCATATGTTATGTTATGTTTATCATAATATGAGGTGATCCACAGTATAAAAAGTGAGAAATCCACCCCTCCCCCACATAACACATCCTGGTAATATACAATGAACTGTGGATCACCTCATATTATGATACACATAACATAACATATGATAAACATGTCCAAGCTAGATATGTAAATAACCTGTCACTCAAAGCAAGGAGAGAGGAAAGGACTTTTTATTTAGACCGGTTTTTATCTGGAAGTCTGTTAAATTTTGGGTTTACATTAGGGTTGTCCCGATACCGATACTAGTATCGGTATCGGGACCGATTCCGAGTATTTGCGGGAGTACTCGTACTCCCGCAAATACCCCCGATACCAAAATAGAATACCCCCCCCCCGCCGCCGCATCCCGCCGCTACGACGCATCCCGCCGCATCCCCGCTTAGTTAATACGGGCGGGGAACATTACAGCATTCATTTGAATAGCTGTAGTCTTTCCCGCCCCGCCGCGTATAGACACTCCCCCTTGCTCGGGTGAACTGTCCAATCCCGAGCAAGGGGGAGTGTCTATACGCAGCACGGCGCGAATCATTACAGCTATTTAAAGCTGTAATGTTCCCCGCCCGTATTAACCAGTCGGCGGCAGCGGGGATGCGGCGCGATGCAGGTAAGGGGGACCTGGCTGCATATGGGGAGACATTGCTGCATATGGGGGACATGGCTGGATATGGGGAGACATTGCTGCATATGGGGAGACATTGCTGCATATGGGGGACACATGGCTGGATATGGGGGACACATGGCTGGATATGGGGAGAAATTGCTGCATATGGGGAGACATTGCTGCATATGGGGGACATAGCTGGATATGGGAAGACATTGCTGTATATGGGGGACATGGCTGGATATGGGGAGACATTGCTGCATATGGGGAGACATTGCTGCATATGGTGGACATGGCTGCATGGGGGGGGGACATGGCTGGATATGGGGAGACATGGCTGCATATGGGGAGACATGGCTGCATATGGGGAGACATTGCTGCATATGGGGGACATGGCTGAATATGGGGGGGACATGGCTGGATATGGGGGGACATGGCTGCATATGGGGGGACATGGCTGCATATGGGGGGACATGGCTGCATATGGGGGGACATGGCTGCATCTGTGGGGGACATGGCTGCATCTGTGGGGGGACATGGCTGCATTTGGGGACACATTTAAAAAAAAGTATCGATATTCGGTATCGGTGAGTACTTGAAAAAAAGTATCGGCACTCGTACTCAGTCCTAAAAAAGTGGTATCGGGACAACCCTAGTTTACATCCACTTTAAATAGTTTGGAGCCAACTACAGATGTGATATTCATCACCTGTACACTATATGGATTCCTAAAACTGATCATGCATTTAATAATAACTTATTCAAGTAGAAAATAATTTTGTGGTTTCAAAGAAAATGTTGATGTTAAATGAAAACACATATATTCCAGTTTTATTTTACAGACATCAATTAGCAGAGCACATTCAGAATGTTATTTGCTGCAGATAATGTTGTGATTTTACAAAAGTGGATTTGACCTTTAAATGCATTGAATATATTACCCAGAGAGAAAATGGAAACTTAAGATAGTTTGGGCTATTATTTTGCTATTTTTACAGGGTCTAATGCTCATGTACATGCAAAATATACTGTACAAAGAATGTGTATGCTTTTTCTACATAAACGTAATCAAAATGATACAAATTGGGGAAAATTTTTTAAATGGCAAGGCACTGTATTTTTTTATAAATTGTATTTGCATTTACTTTACCTTCAAATTGTTACCACCTATTGGGGATGAGCAGACATATTGTAGTGTAAAACTGATTTAATTTGATTTTGGTGTTTGTGACATATTGCTAAAATGTTTTTTTTTTCCTCCTTTTTTAGAGCGTAAGGTAGTTTAGTTTAGTTTATTTAACTTGTTACTTGTATTTTTGTCTATTTAAATGTGTAGTTAAATAGTATTTGCATACTGTCATTTAAAAAAAACAATCAATGCCTTTTTTTAAGTTTGTGCAAAAAAAAAAATGGAATAATGGGACTAGTAAGAGGCTATTTTTGGCAAAAAAAAACACACTCAGGGTAGTTAAAAGGAGCTTCTGTAACTCCCAGGAACCATTTAAAATCCATTACATTTTTAAAACAAAATTTTTGAACTTTGCATTTACCTTTGACTACAATGCATTTGACCAAAGTGACAAAGTTTTGGGAAATTAAAACTTTCTATTTCTTTCATCTCTAATAACGATATAAACAACAAACTTTTTAAAATATTTAAAATCCTAATGTATTTTGATGAAATTAAATGTACCTTTATCGTCATGCAGCACCTGTTCTAACCTGGGGATGGCACTGTTGTAAAGGTTGTCAATAGAAATATGTCTAGCACTACAGCTCTTTACAGCAGTGAAAACAAACAAGTGTAGAATATGAAACATAAAAACACCTTGTTTATGTTCTGATACTGTTCACATAAGCCAAGCATTACAACACAATGGGGTGTTATTGGTATAATAATGTTGTTACTTTACTGTAACATATAAGTTTAGAAAAATACGAGACTGAACCGAATGAAATATATTCATGCCTTGAATAGATGGTACAACAATTGTGCATCTGGGATTTGATAAATACGAGATTTGTCTGGCTAAAATGTGCCGCTTGCAAGCAATGTTTTGATGTAATCAGTGACACACTAAATTTCTATTCTTACTTGTGGATCTCCAGTATTTTAAATTATGTTACCATTTATAATAGTACAACATTTGTTGAAAAGTTAATACATAGTATATTTGTTTGTGTTTTTTAATTACTAAATTACATTTAGGACTTAAAAAAATAAGATTTTTTTCTAGGTTTACAGCTGATTTACTACTATATGTGAACTAAAAGGGGCAGTGATCAGTGATGTCATACAATTACAGCAATAACTTGAGTAAAGAATGAAGGTCATACCTAACAGGGAGGAGTTTGAAGATCTCTTACTTACAAAAAAAAACAGAAAAACACTACATTTTTTTAAATCAGACCTTTTTTTTTATATACGCAAACAACATTGAGACACTACATACAAATTGTACAAACAAAATCACATTAACCAAAACACAACCCAAGAAAAGGAAAAAAAAAGGACCCCAAACCACCCCGCCTCAACAAAACCCCCCCGTGTCCCCCAACCCCCACCCTACTCTTGGAGTATATATGAAAAAAGGACAAAAAAAGCTGTATCCAATATTACAAAGTACAAAGTACATAGGGCTAGATTCACAAACAATTACGGCGGCGTAACGTTCTCCCTTTACGTTACTCCGCCGCAAGTTTTCATCGTAAGTGCTTGATTCACAAAGCACTTGCGTGTAAACTTGCGGCGGCGTAGCGTAAAGCCGTCCGGCGCAAGCCCGCCTAATTCAAATGGGGCGTGTACCATTGAAATTAGGCGCGTTCCCGCGCCGAACGTTCTGCGCATGCTCCTTTGGGAAATTTCCCGCCGTGCTTTGTGCGAAATTACGGCGCCCCGACGTGTTTTTTGAACGGCGACGTGCGTTACGTCCTTTCGTATTCCCGGACGTCTTATGCAAAACAAAATTGAAATTCGACGCGGGAACGACGGCCATACTTTAACATGGCTGGTCTAAATCGAAGCCATGAAATAGCAGGCTTAAGTTTGCGACGGGAAAAAACGACTAGCGACGACGTAAGAGAATGCGACGAACGCGCGTACCTTCGTGGATCGCCGTAAACAGCTAATTTGCATACCCAACGCGGAAAACGGCGCAAACTCCACCCAGCGGTCGCCGAAGTATTGCATCCCAAGATCCGAAGGCGTACAAAGCCGTACACCTGTCGGATCTTAGCCAAATGCCGTCGTATCTTTGTTTGTGAATTACAAATAAAGATACGACGCTGCAAATTTGAAAGTACGCCGGAGTATCAGCAGATACTCCGGTGTACTTTTTCTGTGAATCTGGCCCATAGTACCTATTAGTTTACATGATACCTAGGTCATTGACTGAAGCCATCTTGACCAAATGTTTTTTTTTCCTTTAGAAATGTCATTTTGTGCAGGGACTGTTCTAAACATGGGAAAAATGCACAACTTTACAGGCATACTATAGACACCCCCCAGGTACAAAATTTAAAGGAATATTTCACTTTTATTGTTTCACTTTAAGCATTATTAAAATCACTGCTCCTGAAAAAAATGCTATTTTTAAAACTTTGATACGTGTCCCCTGGTGCAGGACAAATGTCCCCAAACACTTTTTTATGACAATAACTTGCATATTAACCTTTAAAATTAGCACTTCTGATTTTTCACGTTTGTGTCTCATATACTTTTACATTGTTCGTGTTTTCAAAAAAATGTTTGCCTGTTCGCATGTTCTGCTGCGAACCGAACCGGGGGGTGTTCGGCTCATCCCTATTGACCAGGTAGCATCAAATTTACTCATGGAATTCTTTAGGGAGTATGTATGTTTTTCAAAAAGAATAATCCTATTGAGATCTAAAATCCACTCAGATACAGTGAGCGGGTAGGGAGAGGTCCACTTAAGAGCGATCTGTCTACAGGCTACAAGGAGTGCGCGTCTTATAGTATTACCAATAGAGGAGGTATAAATAAACGTATCGCAGTAGCCCAATAGACATATAAGTGGTTCAACTGGATTGTTAATATCCAATAGCCCGTTTAAGCTATCAATCACCTCCTCCCAGTATATTTGGAGTTTCGGACACCGCCACAAAACATGTATTAACGTGCCTGTATTACCACATCTAGCACAGGCTGGCTCAGATTTCAGTTCGATTGCATACAGAAATCGGGGAGTTCTATGGACTCTGTGGAGAATACAAATCTGTGTCAGTCTGTGTGATGGAGAAAGAGACACTCGGGGCGAGGAACGAAGAATATCATCCCAGACCTCCTCGGGGATAGAACCGATATCTTTTTCCCAACCAGCCCTAGAGCAGATGATAAAGTTCAGTAGGAACCTATCTGACAATACCCTATATGTAGCAGAGGTGAGACCCTTTGTTGACCCTGCCTGTACTATCTTATCAAGAACAAGAATAGGGGGGGGGGGTGAATATCCTAGCAGAAGAGAATTGGGCATGTAAAGAATGTCTTAGTTGAAGGAATTGATAGAACCAATTAGATTGTAGAGAAAACTCTCCCCTTAGATCTTCAAAGGATTTAAGTATAACACAAATTTTAATACATTTTCCATATTGCATTAAACATTTGATAAGTACTCTTGTCACCTTGTTGCGGGATCACAATCAAATCACAATCTATGCAACAACATTTTGGTTAAAGTGGAGTTCCAGCCAAAAGTGAAAGCTATGCTTTCTCTGCCTCCTCCCCACCTCCAGTGCCACATTTGGCACCTTCCGGTGGAGAGTGGGTACCTGTTTTTGACAGGTACCCATTCACTCTTTTGGGAGTGAGGCACTGGTGATGTAACCCTGGCCTCACACACCTAGGGTAGTTCCTGTCACATGTTCCAGCAGGTAAAGTTCTAGACAGAGTTCCAGGAAGTAAAGATGGATTAATCTGCTCTTAGTGAAAATGGCCACTGTGAGAATGAGATGAAAAAAATAAGATATGCTAAAAATAAAACACTGCAATTATCTACCAGCATCTGTTTGTAGATTGACATTATTTTTATTTATTTATTTGTATTGTTTAAATATCAGTTTTTTTTTTATTTTTTCAAAACACAGCCAAAAAAATTACAATTACAAAAACAGTAAACAAACAAAGACAAAGCAAAAAACAGCAACAACAGAAAAAAAAACAACAACACACACACACATACATTGGTCTTACAAGGTATTTATGCAATTCTCAGGCCTCGTACACACGACCGAGTTTATTGTCAAAAACCAGCAAGAAACTTGCTGGTATTTTTTTTTTGCCGAGGAAACCGGTCGTGTGTACACTTTTCGACGAGGAAACTGTCGAGGATCTCATCGAGCCAAAAAGAGAGCATGTCTTCTTTTTCCTCAACAGGAATGGAGAAATTAACAAGGAACTCGACGAGCAAAACGGTCGTGTGTGTGAGGCTTCAGGCTCCATGCACACTGAAGCTGATTAACTGTAGTTTATTGGCGTTTTGGGCTTTTTTTAAAAAGCCCATAAACTGAACTCTATGTTAGCCTATGTGCACACATGGGCGTTTTTTAGTGTTAATGAGCTTTGGAGTTTATTGGCTTTTTTCTAAACGCCCGAAATTT
This sequence comes from Rana temporaria, assembly GCF_905171775.1. Lineage (NCBI taxonomy): Eukaryota > Metazoa > Chordata > Amphibia > Anura > Ranidae > Rana > Rana temporaria. The sequence goes on along the minus strand of NC_053498.1, from coordinate 117,611,051 downwards.
GCGTTCAAAGTGCCGTTTTTCGGCGGGAATAAATTGCTAAAAAACACAAAACGCAAAACGAAGCTCAAAAACCCTTAAAAATGCTGGCGCCAGTGTTTTTTAGCATTTTTTATCCATTGAAAAATACAAAGCTAAAAAACACCACACTGAAAAACGCTAATGAACGCTATTGCAAAAACGCTAAAAACGTTGAAAGGCTCCCTGCAAAGCTACTGGCGTTTTTTATAGCTTTTTTTAGCTTCAGTGTGCATGGAGCCTTACAATAGACATCACATCAAGTTATAACATAAAACATAATAGTACTCCTGTTAACTCGGTTTTCAAGTTTGGAGGCGATACAGTCCTATGGTATATACGCCAATATAAAATATTCAAGTGATCATGGGTATTTGCCCAATAACTTACGGAAAAAAGGCTAATAGTCGTATTCCTTCAGAGGCTGTGGAAGAATCCATCAGCCATTTGGACCAAACCTTCTCATATTAATATAGGTCTCTCCCTATATAATGGTAAGCTATTGTTAATAAGTCGTTTCCACATAGACAGTGATGGGGGGGGGGGGGGTAGTTTTTTTTCCAACTAAGAGCTATAGCTACCGTGGGAATATATTTCTCTATCAGACCCAAAATACATATTACCATTGATAGTTGTAGTGGGATAGAAGTAATTTGTGATATAAAAGCTAGTATCTCTTCCCAGTACCCCACTATTGCTGGACAAGTCCAAAAAATACGAGTAAAGTCTCCAGGAAACCCCTCACATCGCCAACAACCAGGGGCAGAGTCCGGATTATTTTTATATAATATACGAGGAGTAAAATATGCCCTGTGATTGACATTATTAAACATTTCTGAAGGCACCTTTTGGAAACTGGAGATTGTCAATAGCAACCAAAAAGTGTCCCTTGACATCAAAAGTGCTTTTAGACCAGCTAGAAAACAGCGATAATAAATTAGAATCACTTTCAGAATTGAGCGATAGCGATTTATCATACCCGGGATGTCTACTAGACTCTTGTTTGGACAGATTTAAGTGAGTTGTCTCTTAGACAATGACATCCCGTTCAGCTAATTATTCCCCAGACATTCTGTCTCCGACAATAAGTGATTCACCTGCAGAATACACATTTCTATGTCAGACGTTTTGGGCACCGATCTAACATGACCTAATTACTACAGCTGAGAAGTCACATTCCACCCATAAAACAGTATTAGCATAGTATTAGCATACTTAATGACAGGTCTTGGAGCAGACTCAATTTCCATCTCAACAGAGGAATGAGTCATTATTGACCGGTAGAGTCACAATATTAGTTATTTGCAGACATTAAGGAATGTATTGTGGATTACTGTCCCTGCTAAAACAATCCAGCATATGTCCCTTATTTCCTGGCTCAATACATGCCCAAAAGTGACTCCTGTTACACTTTCCCAAACAAATTGCGTTTGAAAAACCACTGCGCAAATACCGTGAGACATAAAAGATTGCGAAACCCACCAATTTATTCTCTAGGGCATGGGTCTTCAAACTACGGCCTCCCAGATGTTCAGGAACTACAATTCCCATCATGCCTAGTCATGTCTGTGAAGGTCAGTGTGTTACAATGCCTCATGGGATGTGTAGTTATATAACAGCTGGAGGGCCGTAGTTTGAGGATCCCTGCTCTAGGGCCAAGAAATTGTTATATGTGAACAAAAAGTGCCAGAAAAGGCCCAGACTGGAAGTAGTTAAACAGGCCCAGAGGCTGGTGACTACTCTGGCTATTTAGTAATCCATCACTGCATATTAATTATTTGCCGAAGACCACTGGGAAGATCACTACTGAAATAATGTTCTTTATACATGGGAGAAAAGAGTTTAACCACTTCCATACAGGGCACTTATACACCTTCCCGCCCAGACCAATTTTTAGCTTTCAGCGCTGTTGCACTTTGAATGACAATTGCGCGGTCATGCTACACTGTACCCAAACAAAATGTTTATAATTTTGTTCCCACAAATAGAGCTTTCTTTTGGTGGTATTTGATCACCTCTGGGATTTTTATTTTCTGCAAAAAAAAAATTACTGAAAATTTAGAAAAAAATATTTTTTTTGTTTCAGTTATAAAACATTGTAAATTAGTAAGTTTTCTCCTTCACGGATGGGCACTGATGGTACTGCACTGACGGGCACTGATAAGGCGGCACTGATGGGCACCGATGAGGTGGCACTGATGTGGTGTCATTGATGGGCACTAATATGCGGCACTGATAGGCGGCACGGATGGGCACTGATAGGCGGCACGGATGGGCACGGAATGGCGGCATGGATGGGCACGGATAGGCGGCATGGATGGGCACAGATAGGTGGCATGGATGGGCACGGATAGGTGGCATGGATGGGCATGGATGGGCATGGATAGGCAGCATGGATGGGCACTGATAGGCGGCATGGATGGGCACTGATAGGTGGTACTAACGTACTAATGTATGTGTTGTACTAATGGATGCCAATCAGTGCCAAACAATAATGCCTGCCAATCAGTGATGCCTATTTTGGGCACTGATTGGCATCCATTGTGGGCACTGATTGGCATCCATTATTTGTGATTGTCATCCCTGGTGGTCTAGGGTGGCATACCTGTGGTGGTCCATCCCTGGTGGTCCAGTGTGGGAATCCTCGGGGGGCTGTGATGATAATCGATCATCACAAACCCCCCCTGTCAGAGGAGCAGCCGATCGACTCTCCTCACTCGCGTCTGACAAATGCGAGTGAGGAAAAGCTGATTACCGGCTTTTCCTGTTTACATCGTGATCAGCCGTGATTGGACACGGCTGATCACGTGGTAAAGAGTCTCTGTCGAAGACTCTTTACCTAGATCGGTGTTGCGGGGTGTCAGACTGCATTAGACTGCAACAACGATCGCTGCGATGCGCACCCCGGGGGCACGCAGTGGCTCAATATCCTGAGGACGTCATATGACGTCCACTCAGGATATTGAAACCATTTTGCCAACGTCTTTTTGCATAAGGCGGGCGGCAAGTGGTTAAGAAGTTACTTAATATAATGGCTCACATAATTTTTTCAGTAAGATCCCTTTCACACTGGGGCGGTTTGCAGGTGCTATTGCGCTGAAAATAGCGCCTGCAAACCGACCTGAAACAGTGGCTGCTAGCAGGACCACTCCAAAAGTCCTGCTAGCCGCATCTTTGGAGCGGTGAAGGAGTGGCGTGTTTACTGCTCCTCCAACGCTCCTTCCCATCTGCAGAGGCACATTGCCGGCAGTATTAACCCTTTTTTGACCACTAGCAGGGGGGTAAAACTGCACCACTAGTGGCCGAATACCGCTGCACTCCTGATGGGCTGACATTAATTCTTAGTGCATCAATACATTTTTGATGGGTGCAAAGTGATCACCATTTTTGTACTGCATCAGTGGTTGCTCCAGTGCATTAATGTTTTATGTATTTGTAGCGGGCAGCTGTTTTCTTTGCTGGCTCTGCTTTAAATTTAAGGGGTTAGTGAGAGGATTAGTAACCTCTGACTTATTTTGTTTTCAAATTAAGACCTCTGTTCCAGCCGTGGCTGTACTGCAGGTGACCACTATTGTTGTCTGGGGTGTCAGTTCCACCCCAGACCAAGGGTGGCAGCAGTCAGGTCCAGGTGTGTTGGGTATTCTTTCTCAGCGGCCAATCGGTGGGGGTTGATCGCCTCGCTGTGCATGCTGAGGAGGGGTATTTAAGGGACAGACGTCACGGGTTCTGGGTCGCCGTCGTCCGCCCTGGGCAGTCGTCCCATCACCCATGTGTGTGGCCCCCCTGGCCGGGGGTGCGTGTTCAGAGTTTCCTGGATCCGGGACCAAGTTGGTCTGGAGTCGTACCCTGCTTAGCAGGCCCAGTAGTCAGTCTGGGTCTGCATTGCTAAAGAGGTCCTATGCTATCCATCCTAGAGGGAGGAAGCCATCAAATGAAGTACCTGTCTGGAGAGCACCCAGCACGAGGCTGGTACACTCATGGGAGGCCTAAACTTCTTTGGAGGACCTATCACTACTGAAAGGCTGAGCAGTGATCACCCATCAGTTACCTGATCATACAAGTTATTACTTTGAGAAGAGATCCGGGTGCTTAATCCAAAACTGAAAGGATTCTGGACCGATCGTATCTCCACCTTTGGGAAGGTCAGTGGCAGAGACTGTACCAAGGTTCCGTGTGACGCCCTGGCTGCTAGGACTAGCCACTCTGGCTAGAGTGGCGATGAGAGTTTATGTTTGGGAGCAGGAGTGCTTCCTATCAAGTTCTACGCCTGAACCTACTACTTCAAGGACGCTCTGACCCTCATCTATTATGTCGGCAATTAGCTTTTGCCTAGCCCACTCATTATACCATCACCATATACATATTTACGTATTTCTAGGCTTAGCTGTCACTTCAACAGCTACCTCCTGCAATTACTTACCTCTATACAAATTTTAATTATGGGTATCCTGGGTGTTTTCTCGTAGGTGTCTGCCCCTCTGTCGCCCTTCAGGGGCAATCTTAATGTGGCTCCTTGTAAGCTCTCCGGGATGGGCCCTCTGCTACTGGGTGGATGGGGGCAGTCTGCGCCCTTCAGGACTATCCAACGGCGTCATATACAATTGATTCCTTGATCTATCTATCTGAACTATAACACTATGGCTAACTCAATGTGATGGCTAATTTAATGTGATGTATGTTGACATGTGTCCTTTCATCCATTTTTGAACCCATGTAATTATTATTTCTCAGAAACCCTGTCCCCCTGAAGAGACCCTATTGGTCGAAACGCGTTGGGGCTCAACATTGTACACTACATGAAACCGTAATATGTATCATTATCCATGTTTACTGTATCAAGGAATGTGACATTTTCAACAAGGAATGTGACTCTTTTAACTTGCACAATTGTTCATATGTAACCTTTTAACTCATTGTTGCCATCCGAGATCCTCGGTAATAAATACTATTTATACTTACTTCTACAGTTTTATCTGCTGCCTATAGGCCCACCCCGGGGAACCCTTCTCTTCTACACCTGAACCTACTACCTATACCCTACCTCACCTCTTCAACCTATTGTTCGTTCTTTTACCATGTTCGGTAAATAAAGCAGAGAAAAGGGAACGCAACGTGTGGACATTGACATTGTTTCAGCACTCAACCAGTACCCTAGATGGTGGAGAAACAGAGGTAACATGCCACCCAAACTAAACCAGCAGCTCCTTTGGGGGTAGTGCTACATATTATTACCTTATCTTAACTTTGGGTCAAAAAGGCCTTCTTCTTCATTGTACTAATGGATAAGAAAGTCATGTATAAAAAAAAAATGTAAAGAATAAGAAGAGGTAAAAAGAGCAAATAAGTATCCTGTGGAGCTTTTACGAGAAACAATAGAATAGGACATTAAAGACTTTAAAATGAGTTAATTAGTTAGTCATCATTACAAAGGCACAGCTTTATACTGGTCACATTCATATACATTTACAAGATAATGAACATGTTTATTTCTGAAAGAATGTATGTTTCACACTAACTTAACAAAGGGAAAAAACAACTTAGTGGAAAGCAGGTGGGAAAGTACGACAGATGTATTTAAAGCTATATTAACACAAATTCCCTGAGACCATGATAAATTAGTACACATTCACAGACTCTGCCGAACAGAAAATCACACCAAACTCAATAAATTGCTGATTTTTTTTCCCCCTCTTTTAATTCTCCATTTCTGACGACTCGAGAAGAGCTGTGAAACCTTTTGCCCTTGAGACTTTAATATTATTTGTTAACATTTTTTATGATGCCAAATGGTCTGTGTTAGAATGGGTGTCGTTCTTTAGCTGCAGAACCATATGGCAGAGCAAGTAATAAATAAAGTATTGTGATAGTTAATGAACCTAATTGCTGGCAATGGCTTTAATACTGGGGATGTGCTGCTGAGAATTTAGCACCGCATTAAACATGCGACAGAACTCCTCTGACTTCTGAGGCTTAATTTAAGTTCTATATTGCAAACTAGAGAAAATAATTCTCAACCCTCCTGCTGGAGCAGCAACCTGCTGGTAGACTGTGATTATACGGAATTACTAAAATCTCAATCAATTTTATACACACTATTAACACTTGCTGTGCTGCCAATATTTTTTATTGAGCTGTGCTGGTTACAGCCCAGATAATGTTTCAGAAACTATTACGCAGTTATTTATCAAACTGCAAATAAACAGCACCCGATTTAACCCGAGAAACAAAGCTAATGGCATTTATTTTAAGTATACATACTTTTTACTGTTATGCTCTGTGTAGTTTTTACTCTTTAGTAGTCACTGGTAAATTAGTAAATAAGAGGAAAGGAATAGAAAATAATAGGGCCCATAGACGCTAAAGGGTGGGCAGATGTATAGGCAGCATTTGCCCACCCCAAGCACCCATATTTAAATTTGCATTTATGTTTAATCTATGTGGCAGAGAGGTCAGAGAAAGGCATGCACATATACCTCCTGGCACCAATTATCAGGGTGAAAACAGCAACGATCCAATGAAAATTTTCCACCCGGTCCAATCATTATTTCCCCTGATGACTAATGACCATTATTGTTTGTAGGAACTTGACCCGCTTGAAGGCTAATGTATGATCTATCTAAAAAAGACTTGAGAAGATAGTCATGTAATACCTTTGGGTAGTTTTATGGTTTTTCAGACGTGACCATCTTCCCTGAGCATACACCCCTGCTGACCTACAGTGTACAATAATTCTATCCAGGACAATTACAAACTTGCATTTAACACAGCCACTTTACAGTTGATGGAAAAACTAAAACCTTATGTTATTATACACCCAGATTGTATAATTAAAGGTACAAAAACAACAAATGTAATTTTAGTTCATTTAAATTTAAGGGCCTCTGTTCCAGCCCTGGCTGTACTGTGTGCTCATTCTTGTTGTCTGGGGACTCAGGCCCCCCAGACAGCAGGTGGCAGCAGTGAGGTCAGGGTCGTGTGAATGCTTCTCTCCGGCAGCCAATCAGGAGGGTTGATTGCCTCGCTGAGCATGCTGGGGAGGGGTATTTAGGGGGCAGACGCCATTGGTTTGCGTCATCGTTCCCGGGTCATCCGCCTGGACAGTCGTCCCACCACCCCCGTGTGTGGCCCTCCTGGCCAGGGTGTGTGTGTGTTGCAGTGTTCCTGGCTCTGGGATCACGTTGGTCCGGAGCAACTAAACTACCTGTAGACCTGTAGACCCGGTGGGTAGACTGCGTCTGCAATTTGCAAGTGGTCCTGGGCTGTCCGTTCCCGTGGGAGGAAGCCGACCAATGAGGAACCTGTCTGGGGGATACCGATCACTAAGCTGGTGTCTCAGAAGAGGCCTACTTGCTCATCAAAGGGCACTTTGTATCTGAGAGGCTATACGATGGTCGCCTATCAGTTCCTGACATAACTAAAGCTGTTTGAAGGAGATCCGAGTGCTGAATCCAGTTGAGAAGGATTTTGGACCGAGACTATCTCCACCTTTAGGAGGGTCTGTGGCAGAGACTTCACCCTAAAGTTTCTGAGTGACACTCTGGCTGCTAGACTGGTGAGAGAGGCCTATCCAGGTGCACTATATTCGCTCTGGCTGGAGTGGCGAAGAAAGTTGTCATGGGAAGCAGGACTGTTTGCAGTAACCAGTTAACCCTGAATCCGCCATTTTCCATTTCTTCTATCCATTCACCTATTATTACTTTTACCGTTTTACCCAGCTGGGTAATAAAGCACAGAAAAGACATCGACAGTGTGGACATTAACTTTATTACAGCTCTCCTCCAGTACTCTAGACGGCGGAGATATAGAGGTAACATACCACCCAAATCAAACCAGCAGCTCCTTCGGGGGTAGTGCGACACGTATGTCCAGCTCCAATTAGCACAAGTGGGGATTGTTGTCTGACCAAGAAAAGAGACAAGGTCCTGTGGCATAATGGGGGTTTGACCATGCTATATACACTATATTGTCAAAAGTATTGGGACGCTTGCCTAAAAGTAAAATAAAGAGTACTGTAAGGGGTTAGCTCGGTAGCGGGGGTGTGTGACCCCCTGAATGGGTTCACTACACACTGAACGATACAGAGAAACAGCCGAAGACGGTTGAAAACAAAGAATTTGGTTTATTTTTCCATCTTACTGGAAACAAGTGCAAGCATCCAAACAGCATAAACAAAATCAAAACATAAAATAAACCCTGGCCACTTGGGGCGTCTACCTTCACCACACAGGAACCTATCTATGGAGTCTGGCACAGCCTACTGCTGAGCAGACACTGCTGGTCATACAGCAGAAAAACAAATAGTCTTTTTGATTTTTATCACACAGAAAAATCAACAGCACCTCACCTCTTCAGAAGTATTTCTGTTCACTGCTCTCCTTCACTCAAAAAGCCTCAGGATGCAGCAATCAGTAGTAATCCTCTGGATTACTTATAGAGGCCTTAATTGCCTCATTTTGAACAGCTGAAGTTTTTCAATGCCCTTAAATCTTTCTGGCTGCTTCTGCAGCCGACACCTGATAATAATTGGTATATTGTCTAAACAAGGCAGAAATGTATCTCCCGTCTGTGACAACACCCACAGATTTACCTGACTTCCTGTCACAGTATATATACTCACAAACCAACGTATATACAAGTACATCAGAACACCATAACTCTTACATATCCTCTTATTACATCACAAGATGGAGCTGCACAGGTCTGGAAGTCTGATGCGTTTCGAGGGACATACCCTCTTCCTCAAAGCAGAGAAGTCCCGCTGTCTGAATACAATAATGCTCCAGGAAGAATTCCTTCTTTCACCTTGAATGTGTGGATGGGGTACCTTGCACAATGCAAGTGTCATAAAGGCATGGATGAGGGAGTTTGGGGTGGAGGAACTTCACTGGCCTGCGCAGATTCCTGACCTCAACCTGATAGAACACCCTTGGGATTAATTAGAGTGGAGACAGCAAACCAGGCCTTTCTCCTCCACAAATGCACTTCTGGAAGAATGGTCAAACATTCCCATAGACACACTCCTAAACCTTGTGGAAAGCCTCCCCAGAAGAAATGAAGCTGGTATAGCTGCAAAGGGTGGGCCAACTCAATATTGAAGAAACATAAAGAGTTGACCACACTCCAAGGTCTAGAGCAGGCATCAATAAATGGCAGCCTGTGGGCCAAATGCGGGCCGTGTGACATTACCATTCAGACCACCGCGGTACCGCCATTTATCAGCCTTTTCTTCTCCCTGCCATTGCCAATCCTCACTGAGCCGACGGTGGGAGGCAGGACAGTTCTGGATTGAAGGGCGGAGCTGCCCAAGTTTAACAAACAGGTGATTGGCTGCTAGGATGATGGGCGTTCCTGGCAACCAATCACCATCTTGCAACACCCACCATCCAGACAGGCTGAGCCTCCCTCTGGGCTGAGAACTGTAATGTGTGTTGGGGGGGGGGAACTGAGGACATTAAAGGGGGGCTGAGGACTGTAATGTGGTGGGAGGGACTGAGGACATTACAGGGGGAACTGAGGACTGTAATGTGTAGGGGGAGGGACCGAGTACATTAAAGGGAGGGCTGAGGACTGTAATGTGGGGGGACTGATGATTGTAATGTGGAGGGAGATGAAGACAAATAAAGTGGGGGACTGAGGACTGTAATTTGTGTGGGGGGGGGGGTGAGGACTGTGATGAGGGGGGGTGTTGAGAAATTGAATGTGGGGGGCAATGCATACAGTAATATGTACGCATGTAAGCATTTTATCACCACAATTTTGCCATTTGCCTCCAACTTTGCAGCGATTTGGCCACGATTTTGGCCACAATTTTACTATGATTCTATTGTGCTTATGGTGCTTTGTCATAGGTCATGTGACTCAAAAATCACATCAAAAAACATTACACAGGTGCGCTATTGATGCCTTCTTGCTGCATTTTCAGTGCATTTCAAATAGGAAGTGCATTTTTGGTGTGTTTTTTTAACTGATCAAAAATGCAGCAAGCACGATTTTTAACAACACAACTGAAGCGAAAGGGACCAGTGTGAAGACATACTTAGAATTTAAAGGGATGCATTTTTCTTGGACTTTTCTTGCGCTAAAGGTGGCGATAATGGGCGACAAATGCATATTCATTTAAATTTATGATATTAATTAAAAAGTCCAAAGTTATAAATTACATATAAAAATATATATATGTTTTTAAACAACTGTTATTTTCGGTTTCAGTTTTGGCCAAGAGCATCCTAAATTTTCAGTTTTGGTTTCGGCACCAAAATTTCCATTCGGTGCTCCTCAAGTTGTGTAGTTTTTATCGGTTGGTCTAGGTTTTTGCTTTTCCAGTGCTTTTTATATCTCCTTTCTAAGTTTGTCTGATTTTTTATTTATTTTTTCAATCATTGAGCTAGTAAGGAAGCATAGAATGTATATGTAAACCCTTATCTTGTAAAATAATCAATTTTGTTTAAAATATAAATGAAAAGCAAAACATTTGTGCATGTAAAGAAAAATAATGACTTTTTTTTCCTTTTAGAGAGGTGGGGTTAGAGAAACAGCAGTGCACTAATCTTTACAGGGAGTGGCTGAGCAAGGGAGTGTGTCACCACAAATCTTGGCCATTGGAGGACAGAATGTCTATTGTGGTCAGTTAGAAATAGGAAAGCAGGGTGATGACTGGCAGACTCATCAAGTATTTCACACAAAGGAAGCGATGCAAAGAGAACAGGACACTTTTCCATACAAGTACCGGTACATGCTACAGCAGGCACAAATATCAGGAATATGAAATTCTGGGGTAACATATTATTACATTTTCTGCATGAAAACCTGGTTCTGTATCAGCACAACACAGTAGACCTGCTTGACTGCTTGTTCTTATCAGATGTTTGCTGTCAGATACATAGGTATGTGTGCCCTTTGTTGGCTATGAAGCTATATAATAAATAAAAACATGCACAGTATGTCACAAAAGTGAGTACACCCCTCACATTTTTGTAAATATTTTATTCTATCTTTTCATGTGACAACACTGAAGAAATTACACTTTGCTACAATGTAAAGTAGTGAGTGTCCAGCTTGATGTCCCCTCAAAAAAACTCAACACACAGCCATTAATCTCTAAACCGCTGGCAACAAGTAAACCCCTAAGTGAAAATGTCCAAATCGGGCCCAATTAGCCATTTTCTCTCCCCGGTGTCGTGTGACTCGTTAGTGTTACAATGTCTCAGGTGTGAATGGGGAGCAGGTGTGTTAAATGTGGTATTATCGCTCTCACTCTCTCATACTGGTCACTGGAAGTTCTACATGGCACCTATGGCAAAGAACTCTCTGAGGATGTAAAAATATTGTCAAGACCCTGAAACTGAGCTGCAGCACGTTGGCCAAGACCATTCAGCGGTTTAACAGGACAGGTTCTCCAGGGATGGACTGGCCATTGGGACTACAGGGAGTTTCCCGGTGGGCCGATGGCTCAGTGGGCCAGCTTTTGTGACAGTGGCCTGGGAGTTTCTCACTTCTGCCTAATCTTGTCCCATAAGGGGGGGGCACCAAACTGATTCTTTGCCCCGGGTGAAATAATGTCTAGCTTCCCCACTTGTACTGCCTATAAGAGTACCAGTACCAGCCGTTCTACTCTAATAAAGTAAAACGACTAGTGGCTAGTGAAGGTGGAGAGGTGGCTTGGGTGGCCGGGGGGTGCGGGAGTTGTCCGGCTGCTGTGGGAGAGACCTGTCAAAGTAGGCCAGTCTGGATGAAGTCCAGGGCCAAATTTTTGTCCCAGTCCAGCCCTGGGTTCCACTCAGTCCTCGCCATGGTCGACCAAATGAGTGCACGTGCTCAGCATTATATCCAGAGGTTGTCTTTGGGAAATAAACTTATGAGTGCTGCCAACATTGCTGCAGAGGTTGAAGGGGTGGGGGTCAGCCTGTTAGTGCTCAGACCAGTGGCGGCTGGTGCTCAAAAAAAAAGAAAAAAAGAAAATATCAATTGCAGCCTCGCTGTGCCCATCAATTGCTGCCACTGTGCCCATCAATTGCTGCCACTGTGCCCATCAATTGCCACCATTGTGCCCATCAAATGCAGCCACTGTGCCCATCAAATGCAGCCACTGTGCCCATCAAACGCAGCCACTGTGCCATAAAATTGTCGCCAATGCATGAATCTAAGTATTGGTTTCAGTGGTGGTGCAGGAGCGAGAGGGGGTGGCACTCCTGCGCCCTCTATGGACGCACCGCCACTGGCTCAGACCATACGCCGCAGACTACATCAAATTGGTTTGCATGGCTGTCATCCCTGAAGGAAGGCTCTTCTAAAGATGATGCACAAGAAAGCTTGCAAACAGTTTGCTGAAGACAAGCAGACTAAGGCCATGGATTACTGGAACCATGTCCTGTGGTCTGATGAGACCAAGATAAACTTATTTGGTTCAGATGGTGACAAGTGTGTGTGGCGGCAACCAGGTGAATATTACAAAGACAAGTGTGTCTTGCCTACAATCAAGCATAGTGGTGGGAGTGTCATGGTCTGGGGCTGCATGAGTGCTGCCGGCACTGGGGAGCTACAGCTTATTGAGGGAACCATGAATGTACTGTGACATACTGAAGCAGAGCATGATCCCCTCCCTCAGAAACTGGGCCGCAGGGCAGTATTCAAACATGATAACGACCCCAAACACACCTCCAAGGCGACCACTGCCATGCTAAAGAAGCTGAGGGTAAAGGTGATGGATCAGCCAAGCATGTCTCCAGACCCAAACCATGTTGAGCATCTGTGGAGCATCCTCAAATGGAAGCTGGAGGAGCGCAAGGTCTCTAACATCCACCAGCTCTGTGATGTTATCATGGAGGAGTGGAAGAGGACTCCAGTGGCAACCTGTGAAGATCTGGTGAACTCCATGCCCAAGAGGGTTAAGGCAGTGCTGGAAAATACTGGTGGCCACACAAAATATTGACACTTTGGGCCCATTTTGGACATTTTCACTTAGGGGTGTACTAACCTTTGTTGCCAGCGGTTGAGACATTAATGGCTGTGTGTTGAGTTATTTTGAGGGGACAGCAAATTTACACTGTTATACGAGCTGGACACTCACTACTTTACATTGTAGCAAAGTGTAATTTCTTCAGTGTTGTCACATGAAAAGATAGAATAAAATATTTACAAAAATGTGAGGGGTGTACTCACTTTTGTGAGATACTGTATATATAGCCAAACCATCCATAATGGCATTGCAAAACAAATACCTTGGAAAAATATTAAGACAGATAGAGAAACATGCATAGACTGGCACATGTGTGTTGTTGCTGTATGCCAAGCTTACAAATGGTATCTCCAAGTCCAAGTCAATTTGCATAGGAACATTCAGTGCTATTAATCATCCAATAGAAAGCCGGCATGTAATCAAGTCATGCGCAGAGTGCAAAAAGCTGCTTAACAATAGGCTGGTTTGGTTTATTGCCAACAATGTTTTTTTCTTAATTTGCCACCCTGATTGTGGCAGCAGATGGAGTTTATAATAAGATTAGCAATAGTGGCACTGTATTATTTATATTGGACAGTTTGGACCATTTCTAATTAAATGAGGCTAGTAAAGACTACAGACATATATGTCTGGGTAGTGTTAAAGGTACAGTATAGGGGAGGAAAGCGAGCAATCTTTAATGATTCCATCGGCTTCCTAACCTCTCATCCGGGAAAGAAAACGTTTTTGCCTAAGCAATAGTACGTGGATGAATTTAAATGTACTCTTTTGTCTGTAACAGCTGAGCACTCAGCTGTCAGAGGAGCTTTACATGTCTTCTTTTCTCTTTTATATCTTACGTCTTTCAATGTAGCAGCACCAGTATTGGAAGCTTTCATTTTAGTCTTGGTTAACCACTTGACCTCAGGAAGATTTACTCCCTTTCATGACCAGGCCACTTTTTGTGCGATACGGCACTGCGTTATTTGATCACCACTGCTTGTTTTTTTTTTATTAAATTTTTTTGCACTTTAACCACTTAAGACCCGGACCAATATGCAGGTAAATGACCTGGCCCCTTTTTACAATTCGGCACTGTGTCTCTTTAACTGACAATTGCGTGGTCGTGCGACGTGGCTCCCAAACAAAATTTTCTTCCTTTTTTCCCCACAAATAGAGCTTTCTTTTGGTGGTATTTTTAACCCCCTTCTATGGGGTTTTTTTGCGCTATAAACAAAAATAGAGCGACAATTAAAAAAAAAAAATGCAATATTTTTTACTTTTTGCTATAATAAATATCCCCAATAGAATGGTCACTACACTACACTGACAATATGGTTGCAGTGAGCCAATCCTTTCATAGAAGGGGTCTGCCTGGGTTAGCCACATCCTAAGATGATTGGTTCTTGTGACCTATCTGGGGGTCTGTGACCCATCAGTAGGGTGCCCACGTGTCCCGGATTGCCCGGGACTGTCCCGCAATTGACATGTCTGTCCTGGGTACCTTCATTCCGGGACAATACAGTGTCCCGAAATGAAATAGAGGACACAGCCACTCCCTACTAACTAGTAACTACATTTCCGGACCTGGTTGCTAGGGCCAGCGCTGCCTGGCATCTTGCAACCAGTGACAATTTACTCTCAGACAGTGAGACCGGGAGCGAGGCCTGTGCCCAGTGCAGCACTGCTGTCCCCACCCATCTCGACATCTTCTTCTCTGGCACCGAGCAGCAAGCAGCAGGCACTGGTGTAATCTTCACTCTTCAGATAGTGACGGCACTCCTTTCCTTCTACGCACACGGCTCATGCAGAGAGAGTGACAGCAGCACTGCATCTGGTGGCAAGTGGCACATTCACCTGACAAATAGCCAAATTCCCCATCAACCCCAAGACTACATTACCCCCGACCCCGTCATCTTTTTTGGGGGAAGGTGAGAGAGTGGGTGTCCCTAAATGGCAGTGTGGAAATGTGGTCACCCTACCCATCAGTGTGAAGCCTGGAGACATGCCACAGCAAACCCATGGTGGTGGTAAACTTCAGCTCTAATTTTAATAAAGGAAATGCCTACCGCTCACTTTAGACATATAGGTAGATTCACAAACAGTTAGGCCGGCTTATCTACAGATAAGCCGACCTAACTCTGAATCTAAGCCGACCTATGTTTAAGTGTATTCTCTAACAGAGATACACTTAAACATATCTAAGATACGACGGCTTGCGCCGTCCTATCTTAGATTGCAATGTTCTGGCTTACCGCTAGGTGGCGCTTACATTGCGGCCAGCCTAGATTATGTAAATGAGGGGATACGACGATTTACGACGATTCACGAGTGTACGCCGGGCCTACACCGTCGCATTACGTCGTTTCCGAACGCGATAGGCCGCCTAAAGTTATTCCACCTATGAGGTGGAATAACAATGTTAAGTATGGCCGCCGTTCCCGCCGCAAGGTTCGAATTTTTTACGTCGTTTGCGCAAGTCGTCCGCGAATTGGGATTTATGTAGTTTACGTACGTGTCGAAATCAATAGGCCCGTACGGCCTACTTAGCCGCAATGCGCACTGGGAAATGTAGTCGCCCGGCGCATGCGCAGTGTAAAAAAACATCTAAAGATGTGAGGTCAAGCCTCATTTCCATACTACACGCCCCCCCTCCCAGTCATTTGAATTAGGCGCGCTTACGCCCGCTCGTTTTAGGCTACGCCGCCGAAAATTTGAAGGTAAGTGGTTTGAGAATTACTAATAGCCTAAATAATTTACGGCGGTGTAGCCTAAAAAGACTAGGCTAGGCCGTCCTAATTTTAGGCATTTGTATGTGAATCTACCCAAGTGATCCCAACTGTCCCTGATTTTGAGGGACTGTCCTTGATTTGGAACAAATTCCCTCTGTCCCTCTTTCCTCCTCATTTGTCCCTCATTTTGGTCTGCTCTATATAGTTGTATATGTAGCACTATCCCCGAAGAAGCTGCTGGTTATATTTTGGGTTTTGCACGTTACCTTTTAAAGCTCCGTTGTCAGGGTAGGGAAGTCCATAATAACTGCAATGTCCCGACAGAAGTAAAACCTTCAACAACTCGGTTTTATTTTTCACTGCAGGGTAACTTGAAGATGAGGAAATAGAAGGAAGGAGAAGAGTAGGGGAAGGTTAGGCACGCGGTACAGAAGGCTCAAAAGTAGTCAATTATAGGTAGATTCAGTAAGAGTTAGGCCCACTTATCAGTAGATAAGCCGACCTAACTCAGAATCTACGCCGACTTATGTTTAAGCGTATGCTCAAACAGAGATACGCTTAAACATATCTAAGATACGACGGCTTGCGCCGTCCTATCTTAGATTGCAATATTTTGGATGGCCGCTAGGTGGCGCTTCCATTGCGGTCGGCGTAGAATATGTAAATGAGGAGATACGCCGATTCACGAACGTACGCCCGGCCGACGCAGTACTTTTACGCCGTTTACGTAAGAGATAGGCCGCGGAAAGTTAGAGCTAGGCCCTAGTGGAATAGTAATGTCAAGTATGGCCGCCGTTCCCGCGTCGAAATTCGAATTTTTTACGTTGTTTGCGTAAGTCGTCCGTGAATCGGGATTTACGTCATTTACGCCCACGTCAAAATCAATAGGCCCTTACGGCGTACTTAGCCACAATGCACACTGGGAAATGTAGGCGCCCGGCGCATGCGCAGATAAAAAAAACGTAAAAAACGTGAGGTCAAGCGCGATTAACATAAAACACGCCCCCCTCAAACACATTTGAATTAGGCGCCCTTACGCCCGCCGATTCAGGCTACGCCGACGTAACTTAGCAGGCAAGTACATTGTGAATCATGTACTTGCCTCGCTAACTTACGGCGGCGTAGCTTAAATTCCTTAAGCTACGCCGCCGCAAAGGCTAACGTACCTGAATCTACCTATTAGTCTCCACTCGCAGCTATTGAGTGGATATTGCTCACCCGGATAGTCCTCTCTCACATGGCCTAGCAGCCAGGATGATGCATGAGCCAATGTCCAGACAATCTCTGCCACAAACTGTCGTGGGATGAACTTGGATGCGTCCAGGAATCCTCTGCCACAGGATTTCAAAGTCCTAAACCTCCAGCCAAGCAATAGAAGAGCCTTTAAGCCGAACCGATGAACTGCAAGGCTTTCAATGTAGTGGATCCCTCCTTAATCAGGTCACCAGGCCTCACCTGAGACACTAGCACTCTCCAGGGCAGGTCCTTCATTAAGACAGCTTTCTCCCTTATGGACAGACAGCTTGGGATCCCCTTTCAGGATTGTAGGCCCCAGCCAGCATAGCTGGGCCCACTCAACAGCGAAGCAACCCCGGGCCAACGTGGCCCCGAGGTCGGATCCACACACACACGCACCTCGCGCCAGGAGGACAGACAGACCGACTCCGATCAATGGCGTCTGCCCCTTAAGTATTTAAAAAAAAGAGGTACAGCGCAAAAACCTGTGAATAATTAATTGTGAGACCCTAATGTTTAAACATGGGTATAAAATAAATGAATACACAAAAAGGTGGCCTGAATATACAGGCAATCAAGGACCCGTACTAGATAGTGAATAAATGTTAATAATAAAAAAGTCCAAACATGTCAAGTAGAGAACAATGAATATATTAGAAGTCCAAAGGATAGATTCTCCAGTGTGAATCGGTGAATCGCTAATAGTAAACTCAAGATGTGACATCAAAAGAAATCCATGTGATCTATCCACCAGATAAAACACCCGAGTGACATAGTGTTGTAGTCTGCTTACCGGAACAAATGACCACAACAGCAGTCAGTATGGACACAGGATTTATTTAAAGTCTCCCAGCAAGACTAGGGGCAATCCGGTTCCTAGGTCCTGGATGTGGCTTTCACATATGTCTCAGAAGGGAGAGAAAATAGAAAATCCCCATAGTGTAAAATTGCTAAAAAAGGGTATTTTATTAAAAAAAACAAAAATTAAAAAAAACTTACAGAAATGTCGACAATGCGCGCATTGAAATAGACATCCGCCTGTGTGTGCGAGTGATCTCGGCGTCTTCTCGTGTCCTCCCGCTGTCTCTGTTTACTGTGAAGGAGACGTGATGGCGTCGGGACGCAGGCCACACCTACGCATTTCGTCACAAGATGACGTCGTCGGGGATTGGCTGCTTTTTTTTTTCTTATAATATTATTATATTATATATATTATTTTTCCATGCCTCTTAAAGGGGTGGTTCCCCCTAAAACAAATTTCTAACAATACATTCGGAAGACTGCTTACATTGCGGGTAGGCTGGCTTTTTTTTCCGTACATACCTCGATCATATCGCATATCGCCGTTTCATCCCTCGGCTTCCAGGTATGAGTCTTGCTGGACCTAGTTGATTGACGTTCCTCCGACCGGCGCATACTGCGCGTCACGACTTTCCGACAGAAGCCGAACGTCATTGCGCAGGCGCCGTATAGAGTCGGCTCTATACGGCGCCTGTGCAGCGATGTTCGGCTTCTTTCGGAAAGTCGTGACGTCAAGTATGTGTCGGTCGGAGGAACGTCAATCAACTCAATCAACGCCCACCGCCACAAGACTCATACCCGGAAGTCGAGGGATGAAACGCCGATATCAAAGTATGTACGAAAAAAAAAAAAAAGCCAGCCTACCCGCAGTGTAAGCAGTCTTCCAAATGTATTGTTAGAAATGTGTTTTAAGGGGGAACCACCCCTTTAAGTATGCCCACCCAGCATGCATAGCGGGGTCACCACTCCCACTGTACTGCTGCTGAGAAAAGACCAGAACAGAGGAAAATTTGTATTAATCAAAACAGGTCTGGGCCCAAGTACTGGCCCAGACATCCCTTAAATTTGGAATAGCGCCCCCTAAATTTGGGGTGTGCGCTACATATATAAATTGCATTATTTCTTTGTAAAAAAGTGTTTCCCAGTGCTAAACCTTTCATCCAATTTCTAAATTGCTGCATTTGTACATTTCAAAAGCCAATATAAAAGAAAAGTAGTGGTAAAAACAAACACTTGTGGGTTTAACTAATATTTTTTTTTGTTAAATTCTCCTTTAACCACTTGCTCACCTTAGGACGTCCATGGACGTCCTCGACTTTGCGTGGTGATATCTGGATGATGCCTGCAGCCACAGGCATCATTCAGATATCGCCGTCTTCAGCCGGCGATTCTGCGCACCATAAGAACGATCAAAGCGGCAGTTCCGCCGCTTGATCGTTCTTATAGGGGGGGACGTCCCCTCCCGCCGCCATCCAGTGCTTCTCCGGGCTCTCCCGTGCTATCAGGGGCCCGGAGGGCGAATCGGCCGGCGTTCCCTGCAGAACCATAGAGATGACTGGTGACCAGATGGTCACAGTCATCTCTATGACCGTCGGAGGACCGGGCGCGACGTTATGACTTCACGCCCGGTACCCGGAATGTAAACACAGCCGCAATCGCGGCTGAAAGCATTAGATCGGTGAATTTTTTTCACAATCTAATGCTTTCCAGCCTGGAGGAGAGATGTGGGGTCTTATTGACCCCACATCTCTCCATAAAGAGGACCTGTCACAGTGATTCCTATTACAAGGCATGTTTACATTCCTTGTAATAGGCATAAAAGTGATCAAATTTTTTTTTTTTTTTAAAAGTGTAAAAGTAAAAAAATTAAGTAAAAAATAATAATAATAAAAAAGAAAATTAAAACGCCCCTGTCCCGGCCGCTCGCGTGCAGAAGCGAACACGCATGCAAGTCCCACCCACATAGGTAAACACCGTTCGAACCCCACATGTGAGGTATCATCGCGTGCGGTAGAGCGTGTGCAACAATTCTAGCACTAGACCTCCTCTGTAACTCAAAAATAGTAACCTGTAAAAAAAATGAAAACGTCACCTATGGAGGCCTGGTGATTAAGTGGTTAAAGGGGTGTGGCAGGGGGTGTGTCCTATGCCTAGATACTTTTGCTAATAGGGGTCCCTTGTTCCCATCTAAAAAAGTTGGGAGGTATGAGTTTAGAGAATTTCAGCCAATGCACTAGAATGCCCTGTGTCACTATCTACAAAACAGAGGCAGGTTAGGATGTCACAATAACATATTCTAAAATCACAATGCAAAGTATACAGATCACCTTCTTTGTTTTTCTCTCAATAAAACTGTAGTGTCTCACCATACGTTGTGTTTTGTTTACTTCGGCTGGCAGCTAGGTAACAGCAGAACCTTTAATCTAGTAAGTTATTATGTCCTTGCAAACGTATTTAGAGTGATTCAAAAAAAGTATGTTTTGGCCTTAAAGCATTAGCAAGATTAAAAAATTGGTTTTGAAAAGTTGAAATGCTTTGCTAGCCTTCTACTATGATAAGAGTGTATGTGAGCACTATTCCAATGTCCATTTGGCAGGAACAGGGTTAAGATCCCTTTCCTCTCCTGAGAAGGACAATTATCCAGATATGCCTGGTATCACTGCAAGGCTCACTTCCCTTCCAGGCTGGTACACGGTGAGTGGATATAATTATAGGTGCCCACATTGCGTTTGTGATAACCAACCATTTGGGCAGTCCCATAGGGAAATCATTACCTCCACAAACTCATTTCCAGCACATCCATATTCTCTCGTCTGGCTGAGCTCTTGTCCATCTGTTTCTATGGCCCCATGCCCGCTCAGCAAGTCATTCACATCATTGCCCTAGGGCACCAATGCCACTTAACAATGGCTGTAGATAGCCAGCCTCATTTGCACTGCTAATGCCATGCCGTTTCCAAGAGGCAGTCCTGCCCGTGCCAAAACAGGCAGCTGGCACTGTGTGTTCCTTTCCTATGGAAACAACCATTCAAGAGCCATAAACCTGCTCCCTATTTGTCGTCTGATTCCTTAATGAGCGTTTTACTCATGAAAAAGTACCTTACCAAGATGGATGATTCCCCACTGTGACTATAATAGCTATTCCAGTAAATATTTTTTAAGGGAAAGATTGCAGCCTTACGACGAGGTGACTGGGTGCCTCGGCAGAATGGCTTTTGGCACCGGTATCCATACTGCAAATTGTGTTTGAACTAAAGGCACATAAAGACAGGCAGCCTGAAAGGGGTGTTCTTTTGTATGAATGGAGTGACATACTAAACAGGCAATCGTCTAACATTAACCAACTTTTCAATTTTCTCTTCTTGTTATGTATATTATTTTAGTACAAAATATATGATATACATATATATAATATATAAAATGTTATATCTTATTATGAATTTGGTAGCATGTTTTGAGGCACTGACTGTACAGAACAATTTTATTGCACATTCCTGTAATCAGTTCTGTTGACTGGCTAATGTGGGTAAACGTATTTTGCAGCAACTCTTTCCATTTGCTCTCCAAGTGATTAGCACTTCCACCTAGCAGCTTCAGGGTTTTCGATTCAAATCCTAACCATGGCACTACCTGCCTGAAGTTTGCATGTTCTCCTTGCGCCTGTGCGGGTTTCCTCCGGGTACTCCAGTTTCCTGCCACACTCCAAAGACATGCTGGTTGGTTTATTGGCTCCTGTCAGGGACTTACCTTACAACCTCGCCAGTCCACTATTGGGTTAAGACAACAGCACGCATTTGCGCGCCATCGCTGGCACGCGCGTGCACAGCAAGACTGCGCGTGGCGGGAGCGCGCGCGTGCACGTTAATCCACTTTGGCGCCAAAACGCCTTTAAAAGGTCACTAATCCTCCCAGCACATTGCTGTCTGATCTGCAGCTTCTGAGTACCGATCCGCACCTGAAAATCTGACTATCTGTTTAAACCTTCTGACCCGGCTTGTTTTGACCATCCGCACCTCTCCGATCCCTGAGCTCGGCTACCATTGACTACCTCTCTGATTGATCCTCCGCTGCCAGACCCTCCTGCCTGTTCCACGATTACTCTCCTGCCTCCAGTACCTGATGATCTGAATTACCCATTGTGACCCGGCTTGTCTGACTGTTTCTGTCTGCTGACCATTAACCAGCTTGCTTCTCCAGCTTGTTATCGTGAACCTTCACCTTCCAATAGGGTCGCTGACCCACGCTCTCAGCTCCACGGGTTCCAGTTCACCGTTCCAGAGTGATCAGCACCCACAACAAGCTACACGCAACGCCGGCACTCCTACCCCGCCGTGCTCCTGAGCCTGCTGTTCCCAATCCGGCAGCTCACGAGAGCCGTAAGAGAGGCCTCTTCCTGCAAACCAGGCTCTGGCTACCAGGTACGTGGTACATAACAGCTCCTGTCTAAATTGGCCCTATTATGTGTATGTATGAATGCTAGTTAGGGGCCTTAGATTTTAAACAAACTTGAGGGCAAGGGCTGATGTGAATGTTCACTATATGTAATGACATATGAATGTCCAATACACATAAAAATACATAAAGTGCTTGGTGAATTGTCTGCGCTATATAAATACCTGTAATAAAAAAAAGGAAATAAATACTTTTTATTCCACATGGTAAATATTTCTTGCTATTCAAGAGCTTCAGTCAAAAACGTAACTAAGGGGCCAAGCCCAACACCTGAAAAACAACTCTATACCATAATCCCCCCTCCACCAAATGATTTGGACCAGTGCACACAGCAAGGTTTATAAAGACATGGATGAGCGAGTTTGGGGTGGAGTCCTGACCTCAACCCTATAGAACACCTTTGGGATGGATTAGATCAGAGACAGTAAGCCCGAAGCAAAAAAATAATGAAATACAATGGGCGCAGGGCGGCATGAGAAGGTGATCAGTCAGACTGGGCTAGTGGGGGTTAACATAGTTCAGTGGAGAAGATAGGGAAAGCAGGTGATTGGCTGGTGAGTACAGGGAGGCTGGTCAGTGTGGGGGTCACAGGGCACGCAGCAGCTTCCGGTCAGCACACGAGGAGGAGAAACGTTGCCGCTCCCCCGGCGTACAGTTTGGAAGTTTGGTAATGTGTGTGGGTTGTTCATTATTTTTATATGTTTTTCTTTTACAAGGGATGTGGTTGGGTCTATGGAGGCATTGTTAAACAGACTTCTGGAATTTGATGGGTGGGGACACATCTGAGGTATGGGTCCCTGGTGAATACCAGTTATTGTGGATTAACTGGGAAGGGAATGGTATATCTGCTGAAGAAGGTCGTCCCTGAGTCGATGCAATGCGGCAGGGACCAGGTAGTGTTTAAGCAGGTTAAAAAAGATTTTCTAGGTAGTGCCTCCAAGGAGCGGCAGCCAAAAAAGAGTATGCTTTGTTTTTGGATATATTGTTAAATTATTTTTACTTTAATAAAGGGGCCGTACAATGGCCAGTTTATTCCCAACCTTTGGTGTCAGTCTATTTTTGTTAAGTTACAGTGGGAGGATATAAGAGGGGTGGTTGGAAGAGGGGACAGTGGGGCCAGGATACATATGGGTTACCGTTTCATGCGAGCCAGGCCTTCTTGTCCCAATCAGTGCCGGACCTCACCAATCCGCTCCTGGAAGAATGGTTGAACATTCCCATAGACACACTCCTAAACCTTGTGGACAGCCTTTCCAAAAGAGTTGAAGCTGTTATAGCTGTAAAGGGTGGGCCAACTCAATATTGAACCCTACAGTGCACTGAAATCTAGATTGTATTACTGAGAATTTCTGAGAGACACAATTTTTGGCATCATCTGTGGTTACCTTCTGACATATGACTAAACTCTGGGTGCTGTGTAAAAAAACACCCATGCCATCTCTAGTGTCTGAAACATGAGGCTGTCCAGGGTTAGTGTAAAAACTCTGGCTATCCCCCACGCTAATCATGGCTGCTGATCCATGATAGAGTGTTAAGCCGCGTACACACAATCATTCCATCCGATGAGAACGGACCGATGGACCGTTTTCATCGGTTAACCGATGAAGCTGACTGATGGTCCGTCGCGCCTACACACCATCGGTTAAAAAAACGATCGTGTCACAACGCGGTGGCGTAAAACACAACGACGTGCTGAAAAAAAGGAAGTTCAATGCTTCCAAGCATGCGTCGACTTGATTCTGAGCATGCGTGGATTTTTAACTCGATGGTTGTGCCTACTAACGATCATTTTTTTCCCATCGGTTAGGAATCCATCAGGTTAAATTTAAAGCAAGTTGACTTTTTTTTAGCCGATGGTTAAATAACCTATGGGGCCCACACACAATCGGTTTTGACCGATGAAAACGGTCCATCAGACCGTTGTCCTCTGTTTAACCTATCGTGTGTACGAGGCCTAAAGGATACAGACTAAATAATATACATAGATTTGGGTTATTTTCACCAAAGAAATGTAACAGAATATGCGTTGGCCTAAATTTATGAAGAACGATTATTTATTTCCACATTTTTTAACAGGAACCAAGAAAAACTATTTTTTTTAAAAAAAATCTCAGTCTTTCTTCATTTATTTAGCAAAAAAATTAAAAAAACAGCGGTGATTCAATACAAACAATAAAAAGCTTTATTTGTGTAAACAAAACGATAACATTTGTGTTTGGGTACAGTGTTTTATGACTGCGCAATTATCATTCAAGTTGTGACAATTGGCCTTGTCAGGATGGGGGTAAAAGTGCTTGGTATTGAAGTGGTTAGGGATATGGGAGTGATAGGCTTAAGCAACTGTCTGGGAGGGGGTGTGGCTTAATCAGGTGCTGTGTGTTTGAATGGATGCACATAGCCCCAGCTGGGAGCACACACTACCAAGTGTCTCCTTAGCAGCCAACTAGTTAAAGGAGGACACCTGTAAACAGGTAGGTGAGAACAGCAGTTTGGGGTCTGGATGGGAAACAAAGAAAGACACATTTTCACGGAAGCAGACTATACATATTACATACGCTTAGAAAAAAAAGGGTTTAGTATCACTTTCAGGGCCATTTGGGGATGGTTGTGGATTTGCATAGATGGGTTTGTTCATGTGTAGTGTTGGAAAAGACTGGATACATCCAGGGCTGTCTTAATGAGAGGGCACACCTGGGCACTGCCCAGGGGCCCCAGCTGCATGGGGGGCCCCTGCACTTCCCCCAAAGCAGCTGGTCCTTGAGCCCACAGTGCCCCTAAATTGGGGGCCCCATGATGGTACTGAGAGTGATAGATACACAGGGGAGGCAGTCTGCCTCCTACCTACTTGATGTCTGTTTACCTGCACTGTCATTGTAGGGGCCCCAGAGCATTACTTTGCCCAGGGGCCCATGATGCTATTAAGACGGCCCTGGATACATCCATAGGGCTCTTTGCCAGTGTATGACCAAATGTTCTATTTCTTTTCATTTATTTTTCAGTGAGTGAAGAGACAAGCATAGGCTTTCTCCCAGCGTCCGGGATGCTAGCATGAACTGCATTATGTACTGTTAGGTAGATTCACAAAGAGTTAGGCCGGCTTATCAGTAGATAAGCCGACCTAACTCTGAATCTACGCCGGCGTTTTTTTAAGTGTATTCTCAAACAGAGATACACTTAAACAAAGCTTAGATAGGCCGGCTTGCGCCGTTCTATCTTAGCTTGCAATGTTTCTGATGGCCGCTAGATGGCACTTCCATTGCGGCCGGCGTAGATTATGTAAATGAGGGGATACGCCGATTCACGAACGTATGCCAGGCCTACACCGTCGCATTACGTTGTTTCCGTAAGGCCTTAGGCGGCCTAAAGTTATTCCACCTATGAGGTGGAATAAAAATGTTAAAGTATGGCCGTTCCCGCCGTGAGGTTCGAATTTTTTACGTCGTTTGCGTAAGTCGTCTGCGAATCGGGAGTTACGTCGTTTACGTCCGCGTCGAAATCAATAGGCCCGTACGGCCTACTTAGCCGCAATGCGCACTGGGAAATGTAGTCGCCCGGCGCATGCACAGTGTCAAAAAAGTCAAAAAACTTGAGGTCAAGCCTCATTACCATAAAACACGCCCCCCTCCAAGTCATTTGAATTAGGCGCCCTTACGCCCGCTCGTTTTAGGCTACAATGCCGTAGATTAGCAGGTAAGTGGTTTGTGAATCACTACTAGCCTAACTAATTTACGGCGGTGTAGCCTAAACAGGCTAGGCTAGGCCGCCCTAAAGTTAGGGCAATGTTTGTGAATCTACCTATGTGTGTGCATTTGGGCTGAACAGAAACATTTTCAAATGTACCTATCTTACACCTGTACATATCAAGTGTCAATCCAAAAGATAGGGTCACGTTTTTCCTTATTGTTTAATTCATAATCTGTGTGTACTACACAAACTGCTTCCTGCCTGATAAATATCTGCCCGGATAGTGCCAGCCTGGGAATAAAAACCATCTCTGGCATATAAAGCAACGCAGCCCATATTAGCCTATGTGTCTTAACCTTGGTACATCTGAACGGAAGGCTAACAGCTTAATACATGGTTGAAATATGATAATGTGTATTGTTTTATCTGCCAAGAAATTCTGATCTAGCCTTCTCCGCCAGACAGCCCAGCTGACCTTAGATTCTCTGCTGCAATTAAGGCAATACATCTTGGTCAAGGACCTTCCCCTAGCTGCTGATTGGATAATGAAGAAATAGCATGGTGGGAGCACTGTTCAAAGCAATACAATCCTGACTGGCTCTAAGAGCTGTTAGCATGTATGCTGCTGTGTAGAGGATTACATGAATGAAGCTAATATAAAAACATTAATAATAATCAATACAGTGCTGAAAAAAATATTTAACAAAGGCCGTTGCTATAAAGGAGAAAACCCCTTCTCAGGGTAGATGGTAAAGGTAAAATATTGCAGAGGGTAGATGGTAAAGGTAAAATATTGCAGAGGGTAGATGGCATAGCTCCCAACTGTCCCTGATTTGGAACAATGTCCCTCTGTCCCTCATTCCTCCTCATTTGTCCCTCATTTTGGCCTGATCTACAGTATATAGATGTATAAAAAATGCACTTTTTATCTATCAAAAAGTGTTTCCCAGTGCTAAACCTTTCATCTGATTTCTAAATTGCTGCATTTGTAAATTCCAAAAGCCAAAATAAAGAAATAGTAGTGGAAAAAAAAGCACTTGTGGGTTTGACCAATCTTATTTTTTTGTACAATTCTCCTTTAAGGGGGCGTGGCAAGGGGTGTGTCCTATGCCTACATACTTTTGCTGATCAGTGTCCCTCATTCCCATCTCAGAAAGTTGGGAGGTATGAGACGGTAAAGTTAAAATATTGCAGAGGGTAGACGGTAAAGGTAAAATAACAGACATATAAAATATGCAAACACTAAGCAAAAAAAAATTGAATATATAAATATATATACCGTATTTATCGGTGTATGCCGCACACTTTTTTGCCCTGAAAATTTTCAGGGCAAAATCGTAGGTGCGCGTTATATGCCAATACCCGCTTTCCCGCACCGAGTTTGAATACTGCGCCGACATATACAGAGCGCAATACACTCGTGTATTGTCGGGCAGTGTCGGCTCCTCTCGCACTGATGTCCTGGACATACAGGACGTCAGCGCAGGAGTAGCCGAGCCTGCCCGACAATACACGAGTGTACTGCGCTCGGTATATGTCGGCGCAGTATTCAAACGGGAAACGAGCGGGGAGGACGCGAGGATGCCGCAGAAGGACGCTGGACCCGAAGAAGAGGACACCCGAAGCCGCAGACGGACGCCGGACCCGACGAGGCCACCGATGGACACCGCGCAAGACACCAAAACTGTAAGTACAAAAAACTTTTTTCCACGGGAATTCTGGGCAATTTTAGGGGTGCGCACTATACGCGGGAGCGCGCTGTACCCCAATAAATACGGTATCTATATAAATACTTTAGATACTGATATACAGTATATATATATTTTATATTACAGATTCTACAAAGGGGAATGGGATTCTTCCATTCATAAACCATCTAATCTCTTTTACACTTCTCTAGTAAAGCATTTTTATGGCAGCCTCTCTCTGCACTGCCTACTAATAATTATAAAGTAAGGCCCCATACACACTATTTTTTTCAGATTTTTGTCTTCAGATTTACTAAAACCATATAATATGAGGTCAAACTTTAAGAATTTTAATTTGTATGCAATCAGGCAGGCCCTTGCACTACATGTTTTGGTAAATCTGAAGACAAAAATCTGCAGAAAATCTAATAGTGTGTATGGGGTCCAAGTCTTATAAGGTTTACGGTACATTATGTGTTCTTTTCAAGAGAAATCTCTATAATAAGACACTATAGGCCAGATTCAGAGAGATCGGCGCATCTTTAGATAGGCGTAGCGCATCTCATATGCGCTACGCCGTCGTAACATTGAGAGGCAAGTACAGTATTCACAAAGCACTTGCTCCCATATGTACGCCAGCGTAACGTAAATGGGCCGGCGTAAGCCTGTGTAATTCAAAGTAGCAAGGCAGTGGGCGTGTTGTATTATAATGAAGTGTGACCCCATGTAAATGCATGGCCGAACGAACGGCGAATTTACTCCCTAAGATACGCCGGCTCCATTCATACGACGTGAACGTAACCTACGCCCAGCCCCATTCACGTACGACTTACGCAAACGACGTAAAATACGACGGCTGTTTCGACGTTTCCATACCTTAACATCACTTACCCCTGCTTTATGAGGGGTAAACTTACGCCGGACATACGCCTTACGTAAACGGCGTAGCTTACTGCGATGGGCACAAGTACGTTTGTGAATCGGCTTATCTAGCTCATTTACATATTCAACGCGTAAATCAACGGAAGCGCCCCTAGCGGCCAGCGTAAATATGCACCCAAGGTACGACGGCGTAGGAGACTTACGTCGGTCGTATCTTGCCAAAATTCAGGCGGATCTGCTTTCCTGAATAAGCGTATAGATACGACGGCGCACATTTGGACTTACGACGGCGTATCTGGAGATACGTCGTTGTAAGTCCTTTCTGAATCCGGGCCTATAGTTCTAATCTGCGGTGTTTTATATCTAAACAGGACTATTTCCATGATTTCTCCTTTGGATTAGTGTGGAGAGTTTAAATTCCTGGGTTGGTCAACTACTCTATGCAACAAGGTAGTATATTGTTATACACAATGGAAAATGAAAAGTTATATTATAGTTTGGGGTATCCTTGTTTAAACCTTATATATTTCAAACATGGGTAATGTGGGGTTGTTTTTGGGAGTGTTTGCATTTTAAGTTTCCATTTGTAGCTCCCTCGTGGATCTGATTCCTTCCTTCTCCTGGCACACCTTGGGACACTCTAGATTCATTCTATAATACTATTTCATATAGATAGTGATATCAGCAAGAGGGGCAGGCACACAACCAAAGAAGGGTAGTGTCATCGTTGGACCAGGAGCAATACTGGAACCGGCAAGGAGAAAGCCTGCTGGACAACTGATTAAGGTAAGCAGTACTCTATATTAGATTCCAGCCATAGACAGGGTGATTTTCTTTCTTGCAACCACAGCCATTGTGTTCTCCCGACAGGAGGGCGGGGGAAGCCGTCAACCCTGGGAGAATACAGTGATTACTGCTAGTGGCTATAATAGACGTAGGCAATAATCACATGTAAAATCTGACAGGCTGGTTGTACCCAAGTTGATTGATCAATTAGCTTGGGTAGATTCAGCCTTCCCATACATGGTTCAAATCTCAGCCAGGCCCTGCTCGCCTCCCTATGGACAGCTTAATTGTGGAAATTTCAAAAGGGATGGATAGCCGCACTCCAAAGGAACTTCTTAAGTTGTCTTTATTGGTAAAATATATAGAAATGCATCACAGGATACAGTAAAAAAATCGGAAAAAGAAGCAGCCGACGCGTTTCACACTAGTTCAGTGCTTAATCAGGCATTGGATACTATTTAAAGGAGGTGAGGAACCCAAATGCCATTGTGGCAATATTTTGATCCTATTTAAAAAATAAATAAATGCAATTATTATGTCTTTTGTTAAACTGTAAGGGCTAGATTCAGCAAAGAATTACGCCGGCGTATCCACAGATGCTCCACGTAAATTCTAAGCTGCGCCGGCGTATCTACTTTCTGTATTCAGAAAGCTAGATACGCCGACATTAGCCTAAGATACGACTGGCATAAGTCTCTTACGCCGTCGTATCTTAGGGTGCAATCTGACGCTGGCCGCTAGGTGGCGCTCCTGTCGTTTTCGTACAAAACGTCAATCACGTCAGGTCAACACACATTAACATAAAACACGCCCCCCCCTTACACATTTGAATTACGCGCGCTTACGCCGGCCCCATTTACGTTACGCCGCCGCGACTTACGGAGCAAGTGCTTTGTGAATACTGCACTCCTGTAAGTTGCGGCGGCGTAGCGTAAATACGATACGCTGCGCCACCGTTAGATTGCGCGCCCCTACCTGAATCTAGCCCTAAATCTGCCGTAGAACTACGTCCCCCAGCAAAATCTTTGAGATTCAACAGATCTGCCATTATATAATAAAAATGTGCACACCCAAATATAACAAGTTTCAGGGTAATGGCTGCAAATCATGAATAGGAACTTGGATAGTAAAACTTGAAGTTACCTTTCAGAGTATATTAGAATGCTAAAAGGAGCACATCACATTGCATTGTGGTAGTCACAAATATATATGTAAATAAACATAAAGCCCATTTTTTTCCACTCAATGATTTCTCCCAGGCAATGCTGAGCAGCTAACAGCTAAATTAGACCCCCTACTGTACAGAACATCCTCAAGTGCACTAACACTCCAGCTTTTAGCACTATCAGCCGCCATTAGTACCCTCTCAGCATTAGATGAGCATCTGCATGTAAATATCAACACTCTACTTCCAAACATGTCCTTTGCAATCTTTAAGAGAATCTTATGTAGCCTGAAGATTAGCCATTGTGAAAGGATCTGACCATTCCATCAGAAGCAATTAGACTCTTGGAAGATTGTTTTTACATCTAGCATGCACGTCCACTGGAGAGAGAATGTTGGTTGACCTCCCCGTAGAAATGTACCCTTGGCAATGGCTTCCCTTTGCTTAAAGTTGAAATCCTGGACTGGCAAAGAGCTAGATACACAAAGGGGTAGATTCAGAAAGAAGTTACACTGGCGTATCTATTGTAACTTCTAGGATGCTCCGGCGTATCTTTTTTCTGTATTCAGAAAACAAGATACGCCGGAATTTGGCTAAGATCCGACTGGCGTAAGTCTCTTACGCCGTCGTATCTTAGTTGCATATTTACGCTGGCTGCTAGGTGGAGCTTCCTTCAATTTACGCGAGGAATATGCAAATTAGGTAGATACACCAATTCAGAAACGGAAGTCTGCCCGGCGCATTTTTTACGTCATTTACGTTAGGCTTTTTCCGGTGTAAAGTTACCCCTGCTATATGAGGCGTATCCTATGTTAAGTATGGACGTCGGGCCAGCGTCGAATTTTCCGTCGATTACATCATTTGCGTAAGTCGTTCGCGAATAGGGCTGTGCGTAATTTACGCTCATGTCGAAAGCATTGGCTTTTTGCGGGTTAATTTGGAGCATGCGCACTGGGTTACGTTCACGGACGGCGCATGTGCCGTTAGTCAAAAACATCATTTACGTGGGGTCATGTTTTATTTACATAAAACACGTCCACCTCTTCACAATTTGAATTAGGCGCGCTTACGCCGGCAGATTTACGCTACGCCGCCCTAACTTAGTGCGTAGGTTCTTGGTGAATACAGAACCTGCCTAACTAAGTTACGTCGGCGTAGCGTATCTGAGATACGCTACGCCCGCACAAAGTTACGGCGGGCTATCTGAATCTAGCCCGATGTGTTTTACTTTCCAAAGGATTAGCATTTCTGCCTATCTAGTCCTGAGATTTACACCGATCGGCCACATAGTGAAGTTCTGTCAGGACAGGAGACCTATTTTAGCTCTACTGCAGTTACCAAAAGTGTTGCTTAACCACTTAAGCCCCGGACCAATATGCAGCCTAAAGACCCAAGGGGTTTTTACAGTTCGGGACTGCGTCGCTTTAACAGACAATTGCGCGGTCGGGCGACGTGGCTCCCAAACAAAATTGGCGTCCTTTTTTCCCCAGAAATAGAGCTTTCTTTTGGTGGTATTTGATGACTTCTGCGGTTTTTAATTTTTGCGCTATAAACAAAAATAGAGCGTCAATTTTGAAAAAAAATCAATATTTTTTACTTTTTGCTATAATAAATATCTCCCAAAAACATGTATAAAAAAAAATGTTCCCTCAGCTTAGGCCGATACGTATTCTTCTACCTATTTTTGGTAAAAAAAATCGCAATAATCGTTTATCGGTTGGTTTGCGCAAAATTTATAGCGTTTACAAAATACGGGATAGTTTTATTGCATTTTTTTTTTTTTTTACTACTAATGGCGGCGATCAGCGATTTTTTTTCGTGACTGCGACATTATGGCGGACACTTCGGACAATTTTTACACATTTTTGGGACCACTGTCATTTTCACAGCAAAAAATGCATTTAAATTGCATTCTTTATTGTGAAAATGACAGTTGCAGTTTGGGAGTTAAACACAGGGGGCGCTGTAACATTTAGTGTTCACTTAGTGTGTGTTTACTACTGTAGGGGGGGTGTGGCTGTAGGACTGACATCATCGATCGAGTCTCCCCTATAAAGGGGATCACTCGATCGATGCACCGCCATAGTGAAGCACGGGGAAGCCGTGTTTACACACGGCTCTCCCCGTTCTTCAGCTCCGGGGAGTGATCGCGACGGGGCGGCTAGAAACGAATAGCCGCGCCGTTGTCCCGGATCGCTCCCCGAGGCTTACCGACCGCCGCATGTAGCGGGGGGGGGGGGTCCCGATCGGACCCCCCACCCACGTCAAGCAGAGCACGTACAGGTACGTTGATGTGCCTGTCCGTGCCATTCTGCTGACGTATATGTACATGAGGAGGTCGGCAAGTGGTTAAAGGAGTTGTAAAGTAAAAAAAAAATTCACCTTAATGCAATCTATGCATTAAGGTGAAAAAACATCTGATGCTGCCGCCCCCCCCCCCCCAAGCCCCCGTTATACTTACCTGACACCTTGAAAGTCCAGCGCTCGGTCCCGAGATTCTGGCCGCTGATTGGCTAGAGCGGATGGATTGAGAGCAGTGCAGCCATTGGCTGGCGCTGCTGTCAATCACATCCAGTGACGCAGCGCGCCAAGGGGCGGGGCCGAGTGATACAGTGCAGGTTGGGCACTCAAGATAAAAAAGGTTCACCATCACTGCTAGAGAGAGATATGCTTTGTTCATATTTCATGCCTTGCAGAGGCGGCTCTAGGCTTTGTGAGGCCTTAAGCAAAACTTAGACACAGTGGCCCCACGTGCACATAATGGGTAAAAAAATTCAAGCAATTAAAAATGGCTGCAGAAAGTTGCACGGATCTATCACACAGTGATTGAGCAGAGGCAAATTAGGCGGCCGCGAGGCCCCTGTGAGTGCAAGGCATTAGGCGACCACCTAATTTACTTAATTAAAGAGCCGCCTCTGATGCCTGGGGTTTACAGCTACTTTAATGGTCTTGTCCCTCCCCCAGTCTGTGGCTGGGCAGTGAAAAGAGATGATGCATATTAATAAGCTTGTCTCTATGTCATTCTTCTCTCTCTTTCTATCAGTTTGCTTCTTGTTAGTGCGTGATCAGTCTTTCCCGGTTTGGGATCTGCCGTACAGAAGATTGCGACAGACTGATACCAAGTCAAAGTGAGGTAGTTACATAAAAAAAGTGAAAAGTTACATTAGTCTGGGTTAAGCTTTAATCAGCAGAGGTCCAAAAATGCCACCTACCTTTTGACCTCCCTGGGCCACATTGGAAGAAGAGGAATTGTCTTGGGTCACACATAAAATACACCAACAATAAGGAAAGCTGATGAGCAGAAAAAGTCAGGCAGATCACAAGTTAATAATCACTGATATCGATAATGTACCCTGAATTATAAAACTGAATGAAAAGTGAGCAACATAAAACTAGAGCGATATTTCACACTATGTTTTTCACAAAACGAAAGCATCAATATCTGCTTGCGTGGATAAGGAAGCAATTCTCAATGAATTTTCAAGGCGCTCATCAGATATTTTGGTTCTAATTTTGCCCTTCGTGTGCTTCATCCTTGAAAACAGTTACTCACAAATATAGGCGATGCCAAAAACTGATGACATAAATACGGCGTGATTAAGAAGAGTGGGATATTTTTCTTTTGGGAAGATAAAACGTATAAAAGTGCAGTAAAGAGGCACTGTCAAATTTTTCTTTGGCCGCATGTGTTCGCGAAGTATAAATGCACTTTTACAAAAAATAAATCAACATTTTTAAAACATAAGTACAACCAAAACTCTTTTGGATGTACTTCTTCTGGGGATCATAGGAGCAGTGGCGGTGCGCCCATAAAGGGCGCAGGAGCGCCGCCCCCCCATCTCTCCTGCACCTGTATATCACCAATAGATAGATTCATGCATTGCATGAATCTATCTATTGTCGCCGCGGCCACCACCTATTCCGGTGTCTTGTTGGGCGCCGGGCATCTGAATTACAGAGGCAGGGGTGTTTTTTGGAAGCGCCTGATTAGAGCCATCGGCTCTAATAGGTGTCCTGATTAGAGCCATGGGTACAGTAGCTGCGTTTGATGGCACAGTGGCGGCAATTTATGGGTACAGTGGCTGCGTTTGATGGGTACAGTGGCTGCGTTTGATGGGCACAGTGGTTGCGCTTGATGTTTTTTTTTCAGTTTGTTTGCGCCTCCCCCCCCCCCCAAAAAAATGTAAGCACCAGCCACCACTGCATAAGAGTGTAGTTCGTTCTGCACTCACGTGACCCATTTTCAGCTGACAGTGGGCTAAGGACTGTTGTTGGCTGATGCCACAAAGCTGGGGAAAGATTGTGACCATATGGTTGGGATCCTAGCCTGTACGTACTATATAGTACCCTAGCCTGTCCGTATAGTACCCTAGCCTGTCCCTATACTACCTTAACCTGTCGGTATAGTACCCTAGCCTGTCCGTATACTACCCTAGCCGATTCATATAGTACCCTAGCCTGTCCGTATACTAATCTAGCCTGTCCGTACTGTATAGTACCATAGCCTATCCCTATACTACTTTAGCCTATCCGTACAGTACCCTAACCTGTCTGTATACTACCCTAGCCTGTCCGTACTGTATAGTACTCTAGCCTGTCCATATAGTACTCTAGCCTGTCCGTATACTACCCTAGCCTGTCCGTATAGTACCCTAGCCTGTCCGTATAGTACCCTAGCCGATCCATATAGTCCCCTAGCCTGTCCATATAGTCCCCTAGCCTGTCCGTATAGTAACCTAGCCGATCCATATAGTACCCTAGCCTGTCCGTATAGTACCCTAGCCTTTCTGTATACTACCATAGCCTGTCTGTTTACTACCCTAGCCTGTCTGTATAGTACCCCAGCCTATCCCTTTACTACACTAGCCCACCATATACATGGACAGGGCAAAGAGGGTGGAGTCAGGGGTGGGGCCAAGGAGGGCATTTAAATTAGGTTTCGCCTAGGGTGTCAAAAATCCTTGCAC
This sequence comes from Rana temporaria, assembly GCF_905171775.1. Taxonomy (NCBI): domain Eukaryota; kingdom Metazoa; phylum Chordata; class Amphibia; order Anura; family Ranidae; genus Rana; species Rana temporaria. The sequence goes on along the minus strand of NC_053498.1, from coordinate 117,575,710 downwards.
CAGCCCTGCTCGGGCTGCAGTTTGGTCCCCCTGCTTTACATTCACTTCTCATCTGCTGTGATTATTTTCTTAAACACAATCGGATCATCTTACAAGGACAGATCTGCTTGTACTGTGTGAGAATTTGACTTTTTTTTAAAGGTAGCTGAAACTTCGAATTTCTCAAGCTCACCCTAAGGAAACTTCTAATAAGCCTCCATAGAATAATTGCCAGTTGTACACTGCTAAGAACAAAGCATTGAGCTTGGACAGGAAGACATAAATGAAAATTGAGTTTTTAGTGGAGCATTTCTAAGCCTCGGGAGGGCTACAGTTGAGAAATTTTAAAGAAATTGTCTGTTGTTAAATTTCACAGGTATTTTAATTTTCACAGTTCAATGATTTCCTCACACACCCCAGGGATTCATATTAAGATTGTGCGTTCTTTTGTTGCTTATTCCATGGAGAGGTTGTAGGCAGAGATACCATTAAATAAGCCTGCAAGTGTGTTTATATTGTCTATTATGAAGGCTGGGGGAGGGGGGGGGGGTGACCATACCGATTCAAGTGGCTGGTCCATTACCAGAAATGCCATTGCTCCCAAAGCGGGCGACAAACTCGTCATTTTACTGAATCTTCGGAATCCTAGTCCTTCACCCTTGGCACAGTGATGCCTATGATGACATTACTGTTCATCCGGAGCTTTAATGTTATCACAGAACAGCCCTGTCTGGCCTGATTTTTTTTCTGCAGCTCACTAGGGACCCTTTCGCACTAACCACCTGATCAACACCATTTACTGCAAAGGCACACAGAAAACATTTGTACACTCCATTCAAGTCCCCACACAGCAGCTCCATGGCTGTCGCATGGTCCCACTCCCATGCTAGCATCTTCTCCGCAATGTTTTCTGCTCTTCTTCCCCATTTCTTCCAGTTGCCGGGTCTTTGGCTGTCTTGATTGGAGGGCCAGGAATGATGAAACTGCCACTCTTGCATGCAAGTTAATTTATTCCATGCTGAGGAACACCAATAATGTACTCTGAGCTGGGCATCAGAGTCTCTGTTATGTCATGTCTCCCAAATGGCAATTTCTCTTATGCCCCGTACACACGACCGGGTTTTCCAATGGGAAAACTGCTAGGAGAGCTTTTGGCTCCATCGCAGTTTTTCCGACGGGAAAACTGCCAGAATCGGCCGGCAAAAAAAAGAGAACCAGCTTTTTTTTTTTTTTCGTCTGGATTTCTGGCGGACTTTTACCCACCGGAAAACGGCTGTTTTGTCAGTTTTCCTGTGGGGAAAAAAAATGATAGAGCGATTTTTTTTTTTTTTTTTTTACCAAAAATATGTAGAAGAATACGTATCGGCCTAAACTGAGGAAAAAACATTTTTTATATATATTTTTGGGGATATTTATTATAGCAAAAAGTATAAAATATTGCTTTTATTTCAAAATTGACGCTCTATTTTTGTTTATAGCGCAAAAAATAAAAAACCGCAGAGGTGATCAAATACCACCGAAAGAAATCTCTATTTGTGGGAAAAAAGACGTTAATTTTGTTTGGGAGCCACGTCACACGACAGCGCAATTGTCAGTTAAAGCGGCTGAATCGCAAAAAGTGGCATTGTCATTTGACAGCCAAATCCTCCGGGGCTGAAGTGGTTAAAAGCCAAAAATGCATTAAAAAAATGTGTAATACAGAATGCAGAAATTGTTAGGCTGGGTTCACACTACAGTTTTCCCGTCCGTCAGCCGCATACGATTTATATGAAAAACCGTATGCGGCTGAAACGTACGGGAACGTATGGAACCGCACATATGTGCGTTTTCCATTGACGTTAATGTTAAAGGAAAACGTATGCGTTTGCCATACTGTTTTAAAAACGGCCGCAAAACCGTGGTTGAACACGGTTTTGCGTATGCTTAAAAAACGTTTTGCCAGCAAATTGTACGCACCCGGATGCATCTGAGTGCATACGATTTGCAATGCATTGTCTATCTATACGTTTTCCCGTCCGGGCCCGTACGTTTTCAATACTGAAATCGTATGCGGCTGACAGACGGGAAAACCGTAGTGTGAACCCAGCCTTATCTAAACCAGTCCTTAAAGTCACTCAGTTACATCAGTTTGTATAACTGGATGGTCTCTAAAAACATGGCAGTCTCTATTTTAGCATGGCATTCTCTGTTGTAAAAGACAAACCCACACTGAAAGAACTAGGGGTGCCACTCGAGGTTCCTGTGTGCTCCAGTCCGGTGACTGCAGGCTGGGAAGAGTTCATATTGGATCAATACATGCAATATAAAGGAAGGAAACAACCCCAGGTGGCGCACACCATCAAGACCCGACAGTCACTATAGTAGAAGCAGCCTCAGCCAGGCTCCTTCCAGGCCATTCTTCTGCGTTTCGCCCCAGGGCAAGGCCTGGGCAGAGATGGGCTGAGGCTGTTTCTACTAGGGTTGTCCCTAAGTGGTTTAGGAAATTTTGGCCACGTGTGGAAAATAGATATTACTCATTTGACAGCAGAACACAAATATAAACTACTTTCTGTACTGTAGGGTGACCCAGTGGGTTGGGGGACATAATGATGGTGAACTGTAGTGTAGGGTGTAGGTGAGCATCATGGGTAATGTATTTCCAAAACATCTGGGGTGCCAAGGTTCTCCATCACTGCCCTAGTCACTCTTGCCTATTACTCCATCAAGTTAAACAAAGCATTTAGCACATTGAAGCTCATGAATCAAAAAAGTCCAAGTCTTACGCCTTCATCCTGAACCAAAGTTCATGAGAAGGCATCCAATGTGTCCTGCGGCAGCTTGTAATGACATCAGTGAGTTTCAAATTCTAAATTCAACGGATCTATATAGAATTGAAAACCAACAAGGTCCCCCACTGAAAAAATAAGTATACTGCAATTTCTACCTATAGATAAGAAAGGTTAAATTTTACCCATAGCCTTTGACCAAAAAACGAAAACAGTTTGCTTGCTTTCTTTGGGCAGGTGTGAATAATCAGTTACATTATCCTTCCTACATCTCAGGGGAATATTTTCTACTGCTGAGTAAATAACTACATAGAAAACACTACCTTACTTTTAAAACTCAAGGCAATTATTAAATGCTGAGCTGAAATATGGGCCTTTGGATTTTTTTTAGAAATTTCCTGGGAGATTAATTCTAGGGGCTGTTTCTTTGCGGTTCCATTACAAACCTTCAATAAACCTTAACCTCTTCGTTCCTACAGAGAGTAACTGGTTCTCCAGTAACGTATTGACGGCTGCATATTAATCAAAACAGACTGCATGCCAATTAACATGTGAGCGATCACAACATGCTGTTTTGGTGTGACAAATAATAAGATACTCTTCTGTGCCAAAAGGGACCATGGTGCACGTTCCTTATAATAAAAAGTTCCCTTTTAGGAAATGTAACACTGTTCAGTAAACATGTACAAAGATGCCCGTGCCAAAATGTTCCAGACTTCCTGCAGTAAGGACATCATGGTCTATTTGAGTTCTGTGTTTGCATGACCTGAATTGGTTATCCTGAATGGTAATTTGTTGACTTGCTTAACATCAATGTATGGTGGGCGCACTTAACAAGTAGGCAAGGGCACAAGTTATTTAAAGCAGATTGCCTGCGTGTAGCCATTGAGGAAGAACACCTGAATGTCATTAAGAGGACAGACGCAGTAGGTCTCGACTGGCAAAGATTTCATGTCGTGTGATGTTGGCAACATACTGCCTCCTTTTCTGGCAGTCAAAGAGTGAGGAGTGTACGCTCCTGTGTATGTATATGCTTTCTTTTATGCTTTTGCTTTTTGTCTTTATCTCTCTTGTTTTTCTATATCTCTCTGTCTATTTATATAGTAATAATATATATATATATTTATATATATTAGGGCTGTTACTGATTAAAATTTTCGTGTTCGATTAATCTTTTTTAATTGATTAATCGACCAATTTCGATTAATTATAACACACATAAATTTTTCGGATCACCACGATATATAGTCCCCACAGTAAAATCCACAGACATCTCGCCCACTGTAATATACAGAGACATCTCCCCCACTGTAATATCCACAGACATCTCCCCCCACTGTAATATCCACAGACATCTCCCCCACTAATATCCATAGACATCTCCCCCACTGTAATATCCACAGACATCTCCCCCACTGTAATATCCACATACATCTCCCACCACTGTAATATCCACAGACATCTCCCCCACTAATATCCATAGACATCTCCCCCACTGTAATATCCACAGACATCTCCCCCACTGTAATATCCACATACATCTCCCACCACTGTAATATCCACAGACATCTCCCCACTGTAATATTCACAGACATCTCCCCACTGTAATATCCACAGACATCTCCCCCACTGTAATATCCACAGACATCTCCCCCCACTGTAATATCCACAGACATCTCCCCCACTGTAATATCCACAGACATCTCCCCCCACTGTAATATCCACAGACATCTCCCCCCACTGTAATATCCACAGACATCTCCCCCCACTGTAATATCCACAGACATATCCCCCACTGTAATATCCGCCGACATCTCCCCCACTGTAATATCCACAGGCATCTCCCCCACTGTAATCCACAGACATCTCCCCCACTGTAATATCCACAGACATCTCCCCACTGTAATCCACTGACATCTCCCCCACTGCAATATGGTCTACATCTCCCCTGTATAGAAAGATTAGTGCTTGCTTAGTCTTACCAAAGAAGCCGGCCGAACGCGAACAGTTGAGGCTGGGTAATGACGTCAGCGCGCCGCTCTAGGCTCACCTAGCCCGCTGCCGGGTGGACCAAGATGGCCGAAGCTGTGGCCTTTCCTATGGCCAAGGCAGCAGCGAAGCTCCGTGGATCACGTGGTGTGCCAATCCGCATATAGTGACCCGTTCGAGTCACGGATCATTTACGATCCGTTGCACCACTAGTACCGATCAAAAGAATTTGGATCGATCAAAAAAATTAACAATTAATTTAGGAATTAATCTTTCATTTCCACAACCCTTTTATAAGCCAGGGTCAGTTCACACCCAGGAAGTGAGGTACATTAACGTAAGGCAGAAGTAACAAGCCCAAGAGAAATCAAGTACCAAGGGTCAAGGTACAATCCGAGGTCCCAACGGGTAGGCAGGAATTCAAAGACGGTCAGAGGCAAGCTGGGTTGTGCACGGGAAGGCAGATATAGCAGGTCAGGACACAGTTAAACCAGAAACTAGCTGAAGACCACTCAGCAATTTGTTCAGGTGCTAACTAAGCTTTTATAAAACTTTTGTTGCAACGCCAGTAGCGAGTGGGCACATGCGCTTACGCACGTGCTGCTAAGTGTATATACTAATACATTTGCTGTGCATGCTAGTAATGCAATAGTCTTCTCGTTCTGAATATGTACTGTACTGGACTTTTCTCACAGTAGCCCAGTGGGACCAAAGTGTTGTAGATAGTAAACCTATAACACAAATGGTAATTTTGCACACAAAAAATACCTTGTAAAATATTTCTTATATTTGTTGAGTAGAATTATAATCACATATATTTGGATCTTGGTGATGTCAACCTAGGACACAATAACAAGACAAGACATTTGTATTCATCATGGATCTTGTGCGTAAATGATCTAGAAGTAGTGAAAATGAATTTCACCTGTGGCATCCAAACAAATCCACTCATCTGTTCATTCATACATCACTGGGAACATGTACAGGATAATTCAATATGCTACTATAAGAAAGTGTAAAGTTATTATTCTCTCAGGTATTTCTATGGAAAACATCTAGTAATCTTAAATAGTAACTACAATGGTTTGGGGTCAAGTTTTATTTTTTATACCGTTTTTATGGTTGATATGTTTTTAAAGTGGATGTTCCTCTGCCCCCCCCCCCTTTGTTTATCCCATTTAATGGGTGGTCGCACATTTTAGATAGTCACCCATTCAGAGGATTCAGCGTTGTCCTGCTGAGACCCTCCTGTCTACTGCCACCTCTCAGTCTCGTGTCGCCATGTTGCTTGCGACATCATTGAGAGGCCCTCAGATTCTTCTGCTAGGCACACCTCCTCCTTTCTGAATGAAGGACTATGCCTCTTGGGGTATGTGATGTGCATACACCAGGAGTCACAATGAGCACTGTGAACGTCATTTGCCTAGGCGGGGGAATGCCTTCTCGTAAAAAAAAAAGCTAAATAAACAAAACAAAGAAAAAAACAGCGCTATTCATGTAGTGGAGGGGAGAAGGGATGGATTGGCGGGAAGTTCACTGAGTGGGGGAAGATCCGCTTCAAATTGCTTTTATCTGCTTTACAATTACAGGTAAACATTGCATAGTAGAAATGTGAAGCTGCACTTTACTGTTTTGATTAGCTTCAAAATAACTTTATTGATTCAGCAATAATAAAGATACTCTACCTACGCCTGGCAGGATCAATAAAGTTGTTTCTAAGCTATTTAAAGCTGTGGCCTCACATTTGTACTACACAAGTTTGTTTGGGAAGTGAGGAATCCTGGAGGCAGTGTGTACACTTGTCTGAGGTGGATATCACGGACCTAGGAGTGGTACCATGGTTACTTACAAGTAAACATTACTACCTTCTCCCGTACATCACTGGAAATATAACCAGGAGAGTTTGAGTTGTTACCATAAGAAGGTATGAAGCTACTCTTGAACAATTCTTTCAAGTCCAGTAATCTTAAATGGAAACTATAATGGTTTTGGGTAGATTACTTTTGTATAGCTTGTATGGTTTTTAAGTTTAACTGTTTTTATTCTTTATTTTAATGATTTGCAACTATAGAAAAATATAAGTTAGGCTTCTGGAAGCTGACCTTCTGTTTTCCCAACAAACAAAATTAAAAACATTTTAGTGGAAGCAAACTCCAGTCATGAAATCAGACCAGGGCACATATACCTGTAGGCCCGGATTCACCAAGCACTTACGCCGACGTATAACAAGTTACGCCGACGTAAGTGCAAATGTGCACCGTCGTATCTGTGCGCAAGACCCACAAACAGAGATGCGCCTTAAACCAGGCTACACCCCGCCAATGTATCTTGCTTACGCCGGCGTAGAGTGGGCGCACATTTAGGCTGGGAGCATGGTGCCGCTCCCATTGATTAGTCATTCAAATATCCAAATGAGGGAAATACGGCGATTCACGAACCTGCGTGCGCCCGACGCAGGCTACGAGAGGTGCGCGTAAGTTGTACGTCCGGCGTAAAGTTAAGCCCCATAAAAGAGGTGTAACCCAGCAGTAGACATGCAAAGGTCTACACCAGGGAACACAAGCCGGCCAAGCCGGCGTATTTTACATTGGACGTGTGTCTGGCTGGGCGTAGGTTACGTTCATGGCATACGCAGTGATCCGACGTATCTTAAGCAGACGGATAGATAGAAGGATTAAAGGATGGATAGGCAGATAGAGAGACAGATAGATAGATATATAGCTAGAGAGAGAGAGAGAGAGAGAGAGAGAGAGAGAGAGAGAGAGAGAGAGAGAAAGAGAGAGAGAGAGAGAGAGAGAGAGATAGATAGATACAAGTATTTAAGGACAGATATACAGAGAGATAGAGAGGTAAATAGATAGATAGATACATACATACATACATACATACATACATACATAAAAGAAGCAAGAGCGAGAGAGAGAAAGAGAGAGAGAGAGAGAGAGAGATACAAGTATTAAAGGACGGAGAGACAGATAAAGAGACAGATAGATAGGTAGATATAAGGATTAAAGGACGGATAGATAGAAGGATTAAAGGATAGATAGATAGATAGATAGATAGATAGATAGATAGATAGATAGATAGATAGATAGATAGATAGAGATACAAGTATTTAAGGACATATAGACAGGTAAATAGATAGATACATGCATACATAAAAGAAGAGAGAGAGAGAGAGAGCAAGAGAGAGAGATAAAGGTATTAAAGGACGGATAGACAGATAAAGAGATAGATAGATAGATAGATAGATAGATAGATAGATAGAAGGATTAAATGATGGATAGATAGAAGGATTAAAGGATGGATGGATAGATAGATAGATAGATAGATAGATAGATAGATAGATAGATAGATAGATAGATAGATAGATAGATATAGAGAGATACAAGTATTTAAGGACAGATAGACAGAGAGATAGACAGGTAAATAGATAGATACATGCATACATACATACATAAAAGAAGATAGAGAGAGGGAGAGAGAGAGAGAGAGAGAGAGAGAGAGAGAGAGAGAGAGAGAGAGAGATAGATACAAGTATTAAAGGATTGATAGACAGATAAAGAGATAGATAGAAAGATAGATAGATAGATACATACATACATACATACATACATACATACATACATACATACTTAAAAGGATAGATAGATAGATAGATAGATAGATAGATAGATAGATAGATAGATAGATAGATAGATAGATAGATAGATAGATAGATAGATAGATAGAACGTTCCATAAAAATATGCGGTACCATTATCTGAAAGCTACATTCCTGTAGCTGATTTGTATATAAAGTGTTTAATATTCCTTAGGTACAAATAACTCTAATAATACTCTAACAGAGAGAAGCATTTACAAGCATAACATGCTTCAAGGAGGACAGAGAATCAACGTTTTTTTTCCAATGAACGAATCATCCTGATTGAAAGGCACAGAGAGGATTAAATGCTGTGTATAAATACACTTTACTATCACAGTAGGCTGTGCGTTAGGAGGAAGTGACTGGAATATTTTTTTTATGGTGATGCAGATCAAGTGAAAAGACAGAGAATAAATAAAAAGAAAAGATAATTATTTGATGGAGTTCTTTTCGGATGTGCCCCAGCAGGGAAGGGACTAGATGCTTAGTACTGCAGACTGCCAAAGCATTAAAAGAAGCCGTAAATTGTCACAAGAAAAAATTGAAGCCAGGAGATTGAAGAGATTCAGGCACTAGTCATGTTATTTCCATTTGACTACGCGTTTCAGATTTTTTCTTTTTACATACTAAAGAAATCACTGCAGTGTGAAATGCAGCAGTATTTCACAAAGATATCCAATTTCTTTTTTTTTATATGGTGACTGCCTTGGTCCAGTGTCAAATAATTGGGCTATTTGTAGAAACGGATGAAAGATCTCAGTTAACTGCATCTACAAAAGGCTTAAAATGTGACAGCAAGACATGCTTACATTATTATGTGATTATTTGAGTGTCAAACAATGCATTTCTAAACACCATGGGTCTTTTATATGTCGTAGCCACAATCTAAAACTGTTTCTTTTAAGCCTTATGTTTCACAAGACCCCTCGATAAGTTGCAATTTTTCTGTAATACTCCTGAAGCCACCAACAATGTTTCCCATAATTCCCTATTACAGGATCATATACAAATCTGACTAGAGATAATCTCTTGTAAATCATATTATTATTTCAATATTTTAAGAAGGTAATTTGTTCAAATACAACGGCTGTAACATAATTATTCCAATATGTTTAATAGTTGAACAACTGGTAAAGATTTTCATTGTTCAAAGTAATATTTACTAGGCAAAACTCCCCCCGGCCCCCAGTCACCCATCTTCTTCCCAAGTGTACTTAAAACATTTTTTATACTTATCTTTTTCCAGGGTCTTCAGTTTGGTTACAGTAGATGCTGGGTCCTTTTCCTATTTGCCTCTTCTCTGCTGCTGGGGGATCATCGATTAGGCAGAGAACAACACGGACATTATGACGTCAGCAGCTCTCTCTCCATTGTTACTCTGTGAGGCCTCGTACACACGACCGAGGAACTCGTCGGAAAAGACACATCGTTTTCCTCGATGAGTTCCTTGTCAGGCTTGATAAGGAACTCGACAAGCTTGCTTTGCCTACACACGGTCAAGACAAAATCTCCTCGTTCTCAAACGTGGTGACGTACAACACATACAATGGCAGGGGAAGTTCGATTCCACTGGCACAACCCTTGGGGCTGCTTTTGCTAATCTCATGTTACTGCGTGTTAAGTAAAAGTTTGGTAAGAGACGATTTGCACTTTTCATTCTGTTACAGCGTGAAAAATGTGTTATCTCCATTACAAACGCTACTATTACCGAAGGTGCGCTCCCGTCTTATACTTTATTCTGAGCATGCACGGGTTTCTTAGCATACACACGATCGTGTTTCTCGTTGAAAACCAGCCCGGCGAGGAACAAGACGAGGAAATTGAGACTCCCATCGATGAAAAAGAGAACTTGTTCTCTTTTTTCCTCGTCGAGTTCCTCGACGAAAAACATACACACGACCGGTTTCCTCGGCAAAAAAGCTCTCCCACCAAGTTTCTTGATGGATTCTGTCGAGGAAAACGGTCGTGTGTACGAGGCCTGAGTTCAGAGGGCAGGGTTCATGACGCCATGCACTATCTGGATGTCTTCAGTATTCTGGGTTGAATGGCAATGGTGGTCATTTAACCCGGAACTCTGAGGACATCTAGTGGTGGAAAAGAATTCTTGCAGGAACAGTGCCAAAGAGGTGAGCATTACAACCAGAGCTGCTTTTACATATTCTAATGCTGTTGGGGGACTATTGAAAGGGGAAGTCCACCCTAACACTAAAATCTCTGCATCTACAGGCATTAACAATGTAAGACTAACCTATCTAGCCCTGTAAAGAAGAAATCACTATACATACCTTTTCTGAAGCCGCTACAGTCCCACAATGAGCTGTCAGCGGTGGCTTCGCTGTGGAGCCGGGTGCAGAAGAGGCAACCGACAACTGAAGCCTCATAGTAAGTGTTGGGCATGAATGTTTTGAAAGACCTGGACTTAACCCACCTGTTGGCTGAACATTAATATTCAAGCCAGGAATGTAGGGCAGCCAAGAACCAACCAAAGCAAGTGAGGGTGGTCCGCACACCCCACAAAAAAGATTACTCTGGGTGCCTCTGCAAGAGGTGTTCTGGTCACTCCCTGTTGGGGCCCACAAGAAGCTACAGGGGGCCACTGTTATAGTGGAACCTCACAAGGACCGCATGATGTCAGAGGAGTGGCTGGTGGGCCATACCTTGTCAAAGGTCCACTAGAGAAGAGGGGACAACACCAATCTTGCTGCCCAGGCTCTCTACCTTGGCTGATCTCTACATGGTACCTCTCACTGCATTTCCAAGGCCCAACCAGGGGTTGAAGCTGTATGTGCCCCTCTACAGGCAGCTATGGCATCCTAAGTCAAGATACAATCATCATCACTGGAACAGCTGGGCATTCCCTTCGAAGACTTTTCCCTAGCCCAACAGAGACTGTTTCATTAGCTGCTGGAAAAACATCTGCCAGTGTTTGCCACTATTCCAGGGAATTATGGGTTCACTAAAGCCATTGACCACCCAATCCACACAGGGGAAAATCTGGGAGCGGTACCATAATATTCCCTCAGAACTGTGCAAAGAGATCAATAATTCTCTGTGTGGACTATCATAAACTCAATGCTTACACCCACAGGAATTCTGCGAGTTATGTTGTATTTGTTTCTGCTAATAACAATTTCATTGTATTTTTAGCAGTATAGCTTTAATATTTTATTTTGGGGGGCCTGTCAGGTAGTCTATACGAGGCCCTATGATTTCTATCAGCAGCCTTGCTACTGGTGATTCATCTCAAAGTTCACCCAAATAGCTGCCCCGCTTACCCAGCTGCTAAGTGGGCACAGCACCCAGAGAAGGAGTGGACCTTTACCTTCTATCCAGGCCCAATGACATGACCACCAGCCACAAGCCTTTAAAATGCTAAAACGGAAAATGACCTCTGCCCCATTGCTGGCCGATGCAAACTACACCCAGCTCTTTTGGGTTTATAAGGGTGGTAGTCTCCAGGGCCTGGTTGCCATTCTGGTCCAAGTGCAGGATGGCCAAGATAGGGTGATTGCTTATGCAAGCTGGAGCCTATGTGCCACTAAAAAGAACCCTCACAACTTCAGTTCTTTTAAGCTTGAGTTACTTGCCCTGGTTTGGTCCATCACCAAGAAATTTGTAGAGTAACTCACGGGGGCCAACATTGAAGTTTTTACGGACAACAACCCCCTGGCCTCTCTGGAAACCGAAATGATTGGAGCATTGGAACAGCGGTGGGCATTTCTCTTTGCACAGTTCAAGCTCAAGATCCACTATTGGCCATGGAAGCATAAAGGGGCATGTCAATGCTCTGTCCTAATTTCTGGTTGAATGCCCAGGAGAGGTTGTGGACTCTAACTGGGAGGACACGAGCAACTAGCTTAAACACATTGGGGGTTATTTACGAAAGGCAAATCCACTTTGCACTACAAGTGCAAAGTGCACTTGAAATTGCACTGAAATCATTTTAGCTTGCACATGATTGGATGATAAAATCAGCAGAGATTCCCCTCATTTAAGATCTACCCCTCAGATGTACAGTGACTGCACTTCCAGTGCAATTTTTTTTCTTTTTCTTTTTTTTTCAACTTTTTTTCCTTTATACAGGGAAAGGAATAAAGAAAACAGACACAAGAAATAAATCACCTTTACATATTTTAACATATCCTCCTTCGATATATACAACATAAAGTAAATGAGTACATTTGATTCCCCCTAGTCCTACCAACATCTCCTTTCTAGGGTAATATCCACTAGGGGTAGGGAGGACAAAGTAAGACATTTAGTCTAAACCATAGTAAGGAGCGAGGAGAAAAAAGAAACAACAATAAAGTAATAAAAGAAAAAGGAGGGGCGTTCTTTGCCTCTAAATTCCACCTCTCATATTATTTTCCTATGTCTGATCATAGGACGACGCTATCCCATGGCCCTGCCTGTTTGGCTACTATCTCACAATATTCCATCCACCCCACCTTATCTATAGTCCATTTCCACTCCCTTCCCTATTTCAATGCAATTTCAAGTGCACTTTGCACTTGTAGTTTTCACTTTTAGTGAAAAGTGGATTTGCCTTTCGTAAATAACCCCCATTGGGTGCTTGAACAGACCTCCAGAGTCTTGTTATGAGCGTCTTGGCGGACATGAGAATGATTACTCAAAGGTCTATGGGGAAGTGTTCAAAGTGTAATTATTTTGGTAGCTAAGTATTGCATCTATTATGTAGGCCTACACATTTGTCCACAACGAGGAGTACAGAGAGATTTGGCTTCAAAAGAGAGACAGTCCCTCCAAATGAGGGATAGTTGGGAGACATGCTTCAGGGCTCTCCTTTTATATCCCATGTCCATTGATTAAAGAGGGATCATGGGCAAATCTCTTTATTGCGTCTTCATTGAAAACACCCTCAGTGCCCGTTCACACTACCGCAACTTGGGATCTGACTTGTGTCGCCCCAAGTCGCAGGACATGAGAAATTACATTAAAGTGAATGAGAGGCGTCTTATAGCTAGATTCAGGTAGATGTGTGCATCTTTGAGGCGGCGTAGCGTATCGTATTTACGTTACGCCGCCGTAAGTCAGAGAGGCAAGTGCTGTATTCACAAAGCACTTGCCTCCTAAGTTACAGCGGCGTAGCGTGAATGGGCCGGCGTAAGCGCGCCTAATTCAAATGAGGATGAGGGGGGGCGTGTTTTATGTAAATAACTTGTGACCCGACGTGATTGACGGTTTTTCCGAACGGCGCATGCGCCGTCCGTGGACATATGCCAGTGTGCATTGCTCCAAAGTACGCCGCAAGGACGTATTGCTTTTGACGTTAACGTAAATTACGTCCAGCCCCATTCACGGACGACTTACACAAACGACCTAAAATTTTCACATTTCGACGCGGGAACGACAGCCATACTTAACATTGACTAGGCCAGCTATTTGTTCGACTAACTTTTCTCCGGAAAAAGCCATACGTAAACGACGAAAAGAAATGCGTCGGGTGCACGTACGTTTCTGAATCGGCGTATCTAGTCATTTATATATTCTACGCCGAACTCAACGGAAGCGCCACCTAGCGGCCAGCGTAAATATGCACCCTAAGATACGACGGTGTAGGAGACTTACGCCGCTCGTATCTTAGCCTAATTTAAGCGTATCTGGTTTCCAGAATACGCTTAAATTTAGGACGGCGTACATTCAGAGTTACGACTGATACGCCGGCGTAAAGCTATCTGAATCTAGCTATTAATGTACACTACTGAAGTCGCTCCGACTTCAGAAAAGGTTCCTGTACTACTTCAAGGTGACTTCTAGGCGACTTGTACCCATTGATTTCAATGGAAGTTGCCCCCAAAGTCGGATCAGTGTCTTAACCGAAGCAACTTTACAGGAAGATAAAATAGTTTTCTCATGCAAACCCCTCCCTCCCACAGAGCTGATTATTGTTTGATTGGCCACAAGCAAAGTTGCCTGTCCTGGAGGTGACTTGAAGTTGCCTCAAAGTTGCCTCGAAGTTGCCTTGAAGTTGCCTCGAAGTTGCCTCGAAGTTGCCTCAAGTTGCCTCGCAAAGTCGTGCCAACTTTCATGTCGCTGTAGTGTGAACCGGCACTAAAGGAAGCATATAAAAATAAGATCCACTTGATGTGTTTACCATGTTTACTATGTAAGATGTGGTTGCCATGAGGTTACATGACATTTCCCACAAACTTGTTTGAAGGAACAAAATCATCTGCATTTACAAAAACACAACACAACCTGATACATGGCAAATTAAAAATGCGGATGAGCATCCCTCCACATTATTAAGCTGAAATCCAGCTTCAAACACCGCATTCCAGATCCTTCAACAATGTTTTGTTTAAAAATCAAGAACAATTGAGTACTGTCCGAGATACTCTCTTGAGTTAAATTTTAATTATAACTTTAACCTGTAACCTCTTTTATGTTCATTTTCACAACGTGTTAAAATAAAAAATGCTTCTAAATTGGTACTTTCCAGTATTTCACTGAATGGTACTAGATGTCAGCAGGTGTTCTTTAACCTTTCACCTTTAACAATAATCAAAAAGAATCAATATAACGATACTTATAAAAGCCACATTACTTAGTTCAAAGGGGGCTGAATAAGACAATAGATCTTTGTAAGACCCCCTCACAGAAGCTCTATAGGGAGCTATGAAAGTGGACCCTGTGAATGTAGCAAGCATAAAAAAGATAGTCTTGGGAAGGAAAAATGTAGATATGGTAAACTATTAGTCAGAAGATAAGTAAGATTGATGTTTAGTTACCTTGTATAATGTCATTGTCTAGATACAATGCTATTTTGTTCTTTCACCATAAATACAAAAAGTGTGTGTTTTCCAGTTCACGTTCTATTAACCTTTAAGTGGTTAAGAATGCAGGATACTACTGAGGGCTTTAGATCATAATAATAAAAGGTAAGCAGCTTTATTTAGTACTGCAGCACAAAGAACCATACTATTCATGTACAGAATATAGGAGCGGACATGTTGTCTGGACAGGTTGTGTCACTTGTGTACTGGAGCTCTAAGCAACAAAAGGACTCACCAGGTCAAACTTTTTAGAGTAGAGAAGGAGAAATGGATTTTAGCATTGCTGTATGGATTCTGTTTTTTTATTTTGTAACGATAAAGAAAAAACTAAACATTTTTTCTATTCATCTGACTTTAGGTAGAGCTCTCCAGTTTTCATGGAATCATGCTAATCATGAATTATTATTGGATGACTTCCAGGTTTTGTGATTGAAGTTCAAGCACATTTGATAAAAAGACAAATCAAACATTAATGAATTAGTAGTTCTCCTAATTTGACCATCTCTTGTATTGGAACCCCCAACATACACAAACCTGAATGGAGGCATTGATCCTTTATCACTCAGAGAAGATACAAAGCCAGCACGCATGAATACACTGCTGCATCCCATTGGTGGGATGGTTGGAAGTAATGCAAGAAGTCACCACAAACTCTCTACATTATTTCCCTATAATATATCGCAAGCATAGGAACTGGAAGTGTGTTGGGCAGTGGGAGCAAAATGGGAAGAAATTTGTTTTAAAAGCAGTATGTCTGTTTATCTATCTACCTATCCTTAACCTCTTATCCACTGCCCGCCATCAAATGACGGTGGGAGGCAGACCGTATTGTTCTGGGTGGACGTCATATGACGTTGCGCCCTTTTAATCCACTACGGAGCGCGTGCGGCGCGTCACTGGGGAACAGATGCGTGTGCCCGGCGGCCGCGATGGCCGCCGGGCACCTGTGATTGCCCAGTAACTGAGCGGGACCGTGGATCTGTGTGTGTAAACAGATCCACGTCCTGTTAGGGAGAGAGGAGACCGATGGTGTGTCCCTTGCAGTGTTGCTCATCTTACTTTAAAAAAGTAATTAGTTACAGTTACAAATTACTTCTCCGAAAAAGTAATTGCGTTAGTGACTCAGTTACTACATTGAAAAAGTAATTAGTTACTCAGCAAAGTAACTGTGACTTCTTTTTTAATATTCTACAATGCTTTGTTGAGATGATTTCCTTTCTAGAATGCAGGTGACGGGCGCTTGCCAGGTAGCAGTGAGTTAATACTCCAAGACAAAAGAATGCCAGATCCTTGAGAGAAGAAAACCGGAAACAAGCCTAGGTGCATCCGTCCCACCATATATGTGCAGCTAATAGGACTTAAAACCCTTATCCATCTGCTATATATTACATCCAAATTATAAGCTGGATTAAAATGTATGTTTATAATATACATTCCCTTGACGTTTACTGACGAATGTGAACACACAACTGCACCTCACATACGCATATACTTCACAGCCCAAAAGGGAGAGAGTTGCTTTACCAGATCTTCAAGGTTTTCCTTATAATGCACAAGCAGGCCCACTATATGTAAAATGTATCAATCATACGTTCTTCTCCTTCCCTCAGTAGAAACAACTTCTCTGTAAATGATGCACATACCTGACAGACATATAGGGCCAAAGCGCCTGGTCCATAGCGCCAAGGGGTTGAATATTTACGTTAATTGCCCCAATACACCTGAGCTGAAAGTGCACAAGCTGCAGGTTCCCGGCAGTTGTCAATGATTTACCGAAAGCTTCCAATCGCTCCTTGTGTAGAGTTCCACCCAGAATTGTATTTATTTTTTTACATACCCGTATTTTCCGGCGTATAAGACAACCCCCCTAATTTTCCAATGAAAACATTGTATTGGGCTATACTCGCCGTATAAGACTACCCCCTACCTTACACAGGGATGCAGTCTTGTAGCTCCGATCCAAGCCCAATGTCTGAAGGCAGCTCTGGATTCTCTGGAAGACTGAAGCCTCGTACACATGACCGAGTTTCTCAGCAAAAACCAGCAAGAAACTTGCTGGGATTTTTTTTTGCCGAGGAAACCGGTCATGTGTACATTTTTTCGATGAGGAAACTGTCGAGGATCCCGTCGAGCCAAAAAGAGAGCATGTTTTCTTTTTCCTCGACGGGAATGGAGAAACTTGCCTTGTCGAGTTCCTCGACAGCCTAACAAGGAACTCGACGAGGAAAACAATGTGTTTCGCCCGTGGAGTTCCTCGGTCGTGTGTACGAGGCTTAAGATGCAGGTCCATCCTCTCTTCATGGTAGAGGTGAGCAGGCACTGCAGCAGATCCCCTTGGCTTCTCTCCTGATGGCTCTGATCCCTGCAGACTGAGAGCTCAGACCCCATCTATAGGTCTGCACTCTCCTCTTTCCTTGCTCAGTTTCCCCAGAACATAGTGACACTTCCTCTTAGGTGCAGCCACTTCTAAACTCCTATTAATCGAAGTCCACAGTCTATTAGCCTCAATTAAAAAGTACAGTGCAGAAAAAAGTGACATCCATTGCAGTATGCACTGAGCCAATCCCGGCGGGCGATGCATTCTTTTGCTGAATACATCGCTTGTTAAGCCTGCTCGGATTGGCAGAGGCTTGTGACATCATCAGCCCGCGCCGCTCCAATCCGAGCAGGCTTAACAAGCTCTGTATTCAGCAACAGGATGCATCGCCCGCCGGGATTGGCTGAGCGGTGCATACTGTATGTAACAGTATTACAGAGCACCCGGCCAGCTTCACATACATCTGCCAGCCTCTGCACCCGGCGTAATGATGTAATTGCGGTAACGCCGCCCAAGTAATGGGAATTGCGTTACCACGAGGGGAAGAGTAATCAGTTAGATTACTCGTTACCCTCAAAAGTGGCTGCGTTAAGTAACCTTCCCTGCCAATCACATGTTTACAGTATCCAATGCATTTTTATAGCAGGGATCACTGTATAAATGTGAATGGTCCCAAAAATGTGTCAAAAGTGTCCGCCGCAATATCGCAGTCACGATAAAAATTGCTGATCGCCGCCATTACTAGTAAAAAAATAAATAATAATAATAAAAATGCTTTAAATCTATCTATCTTTTGTAGATGCTACTTTTGTGCAAACTAATCAATATACGCTTATTGTGATTTTTTTTTTACCAAAAATATGTAGAAGAATACTTATCGGCCTAAACTGAGAAAAAATTGGTTAAAAAAATAGATATTTATTATAGCAAAAAGTAAAAAATATTGTTTTTTTTCTTTTCTTTTTTTTTCAAACTTGTCCCTCTTCTTGTGTTTATAGGGCAAGAAATAAAAAACACAGAGGTGATCAAATACCACCAAAAGAAAGCTCTATTTGTGGGGGAAAAAAATAATAAAAATTTCTCAAATTTTCAAAATTCTGTCTAATTCTGTGTTAGTGAGCACTTCTCCTTTGTCGAGATAATCCATCTATCTCACAGGTGTGGCATATCAAGATGCTGATTAGAC
Organism: Rana temporaria; assembly: GCF_905171775.1. Lineage (NCBI taxonomy): Eukaryota > Metazoa > Chordata > Amphibia > Anura > Ranidae > Rana > Rana temporaria. The sequence continues at coordinate 117,557,032 of NC_053498.1, read as the reverse complement.
AGCATGATTATTACACAGGTGTGCCTTAGACTGGCCACAATAAAAGGCCACTCTAAAATATGAATTTTTACTGTATTGGGGGGCTCGGGGGGTCTGAAAACCAGTCATTATCTAGTGTGACCACCATTTGCCTCCCGCAGTGTGATAAGGGTTGACCCCTGACACAACCTCAGGGCTTAACCCATTCTGCCGTTTGACCCAAATCATAATAGTGAAACATGCAGACCAGAGGGAAAACAGTCTACATCCTTCACCTTTCCAATGTTCAGCCAGAGAGAAAGGGGCTGGACTTTTTATTGGTCTTTTATAAACAACATGACATCATACACATGAGCACAGCTGTGACATCTGTTCTTGGCATACTGCACACGTTTCAAAAGTCTTTGGGGCCATCTTTGTTTCTTCGGTGGAGGGAGCCATGGGAGGAGCTGTTTAGGAGGGGTTTGAAGACTGTTTTCTATTATTAGTTCTCTTCCAGCTGAGATGTACTGAAACTTTTTATAATCTGTCATAACTTCATTTAAGGATAATAATACTTGTAGTATAATCTCACACATACATATGTTTATCAAGAAATAAAAGCAAATAAAACAAATAGAAGAATATAATGAAAGAAAAGCAACGTTTGAGTAGCTCAGGAGGAAAGTAATCATAACACAAAAATATTCATTTTAGTAACTTCCATCACAAGTGCAGCACATATTCTTCGCATAGAGTTGATTAGGTTGTTGATTGTGGCCTGCGAAATGTTGGTCCATTCCTCTTTAATGGCTGTGCGAAGTTGCTGAATACTGTTGTATACACTGATCCAGAGCATCCCAAACATGCTCATTGGGTGACATGTCTGGTGAGTATGCTGGCCATGCCAGAACTGGGATGTTTTCAGCTTCCAGGAATTGTGTACAGATCGAGCCGTGTATTATCATGCTGCAACATGAGGTGATGGTCTTGGATGAATGGCACAACAATGGGCCTCAGGATCTCGTTACTGTGTCTCTGTGCATTCAAAATGGCATCAATAAAATGCACCTGTCTTTGTTGTCCATAGAATACCCCTTTCCATACCATAACCCCACCGCCACCATGGGCCACTCAATCCACAACGTTGACATCAGCAAACCGCTCACCCACATGACGCCATACATGCTGTCTGCCATCTGCCCTATACAATTAAAAACCGGGATTCATCTAAAAAAAAATGCCAGATGTCATCGACTGTGAGCATTTGCCGACTCAAGACGGTTACGACGACGAGCTGCAGTCAGGTTGAGACCCCGATGAGGACGACGAGCATGCAGATGAGCTTCCCTGAAATGGTTTGTGCAGAAATTCTTTGGTTATGCAAACCAATTGTTGCAGCAGCTGTTCGGGTGGCTGGTCTCAGACGATATTGGAGGTGAAGATGCTGGATGTGGAAGTCTTGAGGCCGGTTGGATGTACTGCCAAATTCTCTGAAAAACTTTTGGAGATGGCTCATGGTAGAGAAATTAACATCCAATTCAAGGGCAACAGCTCTGGTGGACATTCCTGCAGTCAGCATGCCAATTGCATGCTCCCTCAAAACTTGCGACATCTGTGGCATTGTGCTGAGTAATAAAACTGCATATTTTAGAGTAGCCTTTTATTGTGGCCAGTCTAATGGCGCATACACACGATAATTTTTCAGCATGAAAGAAAACGTTGTTTTTCAGCATGTCAAAAAAATGAAGTTTTTCCAACTTCATCATTAAAAACGACGTTGCCCACACACCATCGTTTTTCAAAAATGATGAACAAAGCGCAGTGACGTACAACACGTACAACGGCACTCTAAAGGGGAAGTTCTATTCGCCTTTGGGCTGCTTTAGCTGATTCCTTGTTAGTAAAAGACGATTCACGCTTTTTTGTCTGTTACAGCGTGATGAATGTGCTTACTCAATTAGGAACGGTAGTTTTACCAGAACGAGCGCTCCCATCTCATAACTTGCTTCTGAGCATGCGCGGGTTTAAAACATAATTTTAGCCCACAGACGATCATTTTTTACAACCCAAAAAACATTTTTTTTTAAAACGACGTTAAAAAATGCAGCATGTTCGGAAAAAAAAATTGTCGTTTTTCAGAAACTGAAAAATGATGTGCAGCCCACACATGATCATTTTAAATGACGTATTTTCGCTATCGTTTTAACAAACAAAAACAAATGCGCAGAATCCAAAATCCGAAAGATCCAGCATAAAAAAATGCTTTATTTTCATTTTCGTTGCTACAACAGTTCGATATGGATAGAAGATTCGACATCACACTGACAATAGAAATCTGTGTCTATCAAACCTGCGGTCGAATGTGCCTAACCTTAACTCTATTAGTCCAAGATTATTCTACATAGAGAGGAAAGATTCTACATAGAGAGAAAAGAGTTGACATTATAGAGACAGTGTTGGGGTAGACCATTCGACATGAACGACGAAGATTCGACGAAGCAGAGAAAAACATACAAACATTGAATCTGTCATTGAAGGCTTATGGTGTTTGTCGAAAGTTCGACATGCGTCTAAACTGTATCACGTCGCAATCGTACATTTTCGGTCAAATGCTCTGCCCATAGGCTATAGAAGAATTCGAATGTTGGTTGACTAGTAATAATAATTCATAAATATAATTATTACTAGTGTCATGCAACATTAGAATTCTTCTATAGCTTGTAGGTGGAACATTCGGCCAGAAATGTACAATTGCGGCATCGTACAGTTTAGCTGCTCCGTCGAATCTTCTTAGAACATTCGACAGACACCATAAGCCTTCAACTGACAGATTCGACCTCAATTAATTTCCATTTTATAACGAAACAAAATGAATAAAAACGAATTTCTGGAGTAACTAAATAAATGTATTTTTCGGACGAAAAATAAATTCCGAAACTAAATATTTCAGTGTGCACATGTCTACTTCTTATATCTATGCCTCAAAGGTGGAGTGAGATGGAGCAGACACATCTCTGGCTTATCCGCCAGTGAAATATCTACAGTATCAGTTTAAAGATCATGTTTTGGATTGAGCCCCAGAGGGCAATAAATATAGGGCAATGAGGGCAATGAGTATAGCAATGAACCATTGAATTGTTGACGGTACCAACAAATGGGAGAGACTGAAGGGTAGATCTTGTTTACAAGCGTGGGTACTCTGCACCAAGGCAACATGACCTTATACCTTACTTCCTGAAATCTACTCATAGTAGTAGGAGCAGTGTTCAAAGTATAAGATACTTTTCTGGGGGTAAGGGTCCAGGCAGTGCTTCTTGAAGTGAGACAAGGAGTGTCTAGAGCAGGGTACGAATTGCAATGAGGATAGAAAATGTCTAATCTTCATACCTGCATAATCGAGAGGGAGCAACATAATTTCCTTAACTTATTTAATTGTGCTCTGATGAATGAAGCTTCTTTACTGATTGGTCAAAATAAACTCCTTAAACCTTCTTTCTAACAAACAAGGCAGACAAAGTGGAACCTATCAAAGAATGGGATTTAAGGGATGCAGACATAGCAGATGTCTGCCATGGCAGTGTTTGTAGTGGAAACGGTGACATGGCCGTTGCACCCCAACCCATTCTTTTTCTGAGACAAGTTTGATCAAGTCCAAGGTTCTTGCTAAGTGGACCGCATAGTAATATTTAAATGTTTCAGGGAACCCTATAACACCCCGCTTCTTCAAAAAGGTTAAGACACAATGGGGGTTATTTACGAAAGGCAAATCGACTTTGCACTACAAGTGCAAACTACAAGTGCAAAGTGCACTTGAAATTGCACTGAAATTGCACTTGGAAGTGCAGTCGCTGTAGATCCGAGAGGGACATGCAAGGAAAATAAAAAACAGCATATTAGCTTGCACATAATTTGATGATACAATCAGCAGAGCTTCCCTCATTTAAGATCTACCCCTCAGATTTACAGCGACTGCACTTCCAAGTGCACTTTCAGTGCAATTTCAAGTGTACTTTGCATTTGTAGTTTGCACTTGTGCAAAGTGGATTTGCCTTTCGTAAATAACCCCCAATGCGATAGTCTTTTGGGTTTATCGCTCCAGAGGAAGTTAAAAAAACAAGAAAACAGCGTAGGATGGCTATTGGTAGCATTTGAGAAAGGCATAATAATCTCGGCAAGACAGTCATCTTTAAGATACCATGAGAAAGATTGCTGGTGCCAGCATTTAAGATCAAGTCTAGTAGACATTAGTCAAGGCAGGACATTTTCCTTGATCTCAGATAGTGACAGAGTAAGGTAAACGCACAGATATTTAATTTTGTCACAAGCCCATGAGAAGGGAAAATGTTGCTGTTTGTTACATAGGGGTCAATTTACTAAAGGTAAATAGATTGTGCACTTTTGCAAGTGCAATTGTACTCTGCAAGTGCAGTTGCTCCAGAGCTTAGTAAATGAGGTAAAGCAAACAAAAACACCCAATTACTGTATAAGCCGAGTTTTTCAGCACATTTGTGCTGAAAATGCCCAATTTTTGCGCCAGATCTCCCGAACTTTGGGGACCCGGTACCGGTCGGCCATAGGTCTCCTGGACCTCAAACTGGCACACATATAGCTCCATTCTTCCTCTACGAGTGTTCAAAGTTTTTTGTCCCAGTAACCTACGGCCGGGGAGCACCGATTTTTCAAAGCCAGGCACCCCTTGCATAGACTCCTATGTTAAACGGTAATTTCTCTGGTGATTTTGGGGACCCGGTATTGGCGGGTCATAGGTCCTCTGGACCCGCACCTTGGTACACATGTAGCCTCATTTCTCTTCTACAAGTGTGCATAGTTTGTTGTCCGGGTGACCTACGGCCGGGGAGCACCGATTTTTCAAAGCTGGGCACCACTTTCATAGACTCCCAAGGTAAACCTCAGTCTAGTCATGGACACAGTGAGGCATGGGCATAGTGAGGCATGGGCACAGTGAGGCAGAAACACAGTGAGGCATGGACACAGTGAGGCATGGGCACAGTGAGGCATGGACACAGTGCGGCATGGACACAGTGAGGCATGGACACAGTGAGGCATGGACACAGTGAGGCATGGACACAGTGAGGCATGGAAACAGTGCGGCATGGACACAGTGAGACATGGACACAGTGAGGCATTCACATAGACACAGTGAGGCATGCAGATGGACACCCTAGGCTTATACACTAGTCAATATGTTTTCCCATTTTTTTTGGTAAAATTAGGTGCCTCGGCTTATATTCGGGTCGGCTTATACTCGAGTATATACGGTACACACACGATAAAAAAAATATATATATATACCGTATATATTTTTTTACTTGAACATGATTGGATGATGGAAGTGCACACTAGTTGCATCTAGTAAATCAACCCCATAGAGTCACAGATTTGTGTACATGAATTTTGTAAGTAGAGAGGGAAGCACATGTTCTAAGGGCTGAGATGCTCCTTGCAATAATTAATAGAAACAATGTATAATCAGAAGGAGACTCGGGGTCCAAGAATGTGCAGAGGCTTCAGCGCTCGAGTGCCATGAGCCAAAGGATTAGTAGACTGATCCATACACAATTTAGGATGCAAGCAAAAGCACATTTCTGCTTTATTGATCTTTTTTTGTGTTTCAGTTGAAAGCAATCTACACTCTCATCAAAGAATAATGAAAATCAGTGACATATCTTTATATACAATTTGTAAACGTACATACTTTGTTTTTTGTAAATGTAACCATTAAACAAACAGGAAAAGGTGTACAAACAGACCTTTGACTAAAGTACTGTTACAGTCTCTAAATGTGGTCAGTATGTCTACTTTTACGCTCCTAATATCAATGTGCTACTATAATGATTCCTGCAGAGGGCGCAGTTGTTTTCAAAACATGGCATATCAGCTTCCAGTGCATGCTGAGACATTGTTCTTTCTCAGAACATCCTATGTAAAACAGTTATTCATATTATGCATAATAAATTCTGCAGTAAGAAACAGCAGGTTAGCAATGCTATAGTAACAAACATATGTTGCCAAGATCACAAGGAGAGATGAAATAAAATATAACTGTTACTTACCTCCCTAAAATGTAAATGGCTTCCCTGAGTATGTGTTCATTAAATTATGCAGTGCTAGTAATTACGGTGTGTGTCATAGAGGTTCAATAAATATAGTAAATTATTATAATGCTAAATTATTTCATTTTATCTAATCAATGAAATTGCTAACCTTTATTATTTTATAATATTTTAGATATCAGCTATGCTGTTAATATTGTGTTTATGTACACTATTTATATTATGTCATTTTTTTTAATCTACAATGTCATTTTTAGAAATGTTGCCCAACAACTAGTTTTTTCTCACACTATGAAAAACGCTCCATGCTGAAGCTGATAAACTGCAGTTTATTGGCATTTTGGCTTTTCTCTTTAAAGCCCATAAACTGAACTCTATGTTAGCCTATGTGCCTATGCACACCTGGGCGTTTTTTAGTGTTAATGAGCTTTGGAGTTTATTGGCTTTTTTCTGAACGCCCGAAATTTGCATTCAAAGTGCTGTTTTTTGGTGGGAAAAAAACGCTCAAAAATGCAAAACGCAGAAAAACGCTTAAAAACGCTCAAAAACGCTGGTGCCAGAGTTTTTTAGCGTTTTTTAATCAATTGAAAAAAAAAAGTAAAAAAAAAGCTACATTGCAAAAACACTAAAAAACATTGAAAGGCTCCCTGCAAAGCTACTGGCGTTTTTTTATAGCTTTTATCAGCTTCAATGTGCATGGAGCCGAGAAGAGAAGCACCCAATAAGTTGCTAAATGTTGTACCTTCATTAAATGAAACCATATTGCTACACTTAGAGACTCCTCTCTTCTCTTTTATACTCAGTTGTGACATGACACTACTCTTATATCAAGACATCGCTTGTATATCAAGGAAAAATGTATTAAAACATTTTGATTGTCTTGCAAAATGCTCTCAAACCAAGTTACTCTCAAACCAAGGTTTTACTGTATGAATGAACCCTATGGGACCCCACTGAACTGAACAGCTCTCCTTTGTATAATTACTCCACTGATTTTCCCCTGCTGATATTTTTTCACTTTTTGACCCCCTATGGGGGGTCAAAAAGTGAAAAAATATCATCAGTCTAATATCCTTGTCTAAACAAGCGGCAGCCTTGACAGCCTCTCTGAAAAGCGAACCAAGGTTAATTGGTTTTCAGTTGGTGGTTGACAGGTGGCAAACAAGTGTTTTAACCATGAAAGAGCCGCACCATCGAGCCCCAATCGCATGCATTACATATGGTTGTGGTGCGGTCCCATTCACTTGGACGCATTCAGTGGTGGTACACATGCTAAATGCAACAAATGTTTCTGCAGCTGCAAAGGAAAGTATTGTGACATATGTATACAACACCGTCCAGCTGCCATTGCAGCTTAAAGTAGACATGTGCACACTGAAATATTTTGTTTCGGAATTTCGTTTTCGTCCGAAAAATGAATTTATTTAGTTACTCCCGAAATTCATTTTTATTTATTTTGTTTCATAAAAAAATGCTTTCGTCCGAAAATCTGATTTAATTATGGTTGAATCTGTCATTGAAGGCTTATGGTGTCTGTCGAATGTTCTAAGAAGATTCGACGGAGCAGCTAAACTGTACGAAGCCGCAATCGCACATTTCCGGTCGAATGTTCCGCCTACAAGGTATAGTAGAATTCTAATGTTGTATGACACTAGTAATAATTATATGTATAAATTATTAATACTAGTCAACCAGCATTCGAATTCTTCTATAGCCTATGGGCCGAGCATTTGACCGGAAATGTACGATTGCGGCGTTGCACAGTTTAGCTGCTTGTCGAATCTTCTGAGAACTTTCGACAGACAACATAAGCCTTCAATGACAGATTCAACGTTTGTATGCTTTTCGCTGCTTCGTCGAATCTTCGTCGTTCATGTCGAATGGTCTACCCCAACACTGTCTCTGTAATGTCGAATCTTTCCTCTCTATGTAGAATAATCTTGGACTAATAGAGTTAAGGTTAGGCACATTCGACCACAAGTTCGATAGACACCGATTGCTATTGTCAATGTCATGTCGAATCTCCTATCTATATCGAACTGTTGTAGCAACGAAAACTAAAATAAAGCATTTTTTATGTCGGATCTTTCAGATTTCGGATTCTTCACGTTCATTTTCATTAACGAAATTACCCAATATTTGGACAAAAATGCTTTCGGATGAAAACAAATGCACATGTCTAGCTTAAAGCGGAACTTCACCCTAAAGGTAAAGCTCCTCTTTTTTTTTGCCTCCTCCCCCCTTCTCTTCAACTTTTGGCACATTACATTTTTTTAGGCGAGCGGGTACATAGCATAGGTAATCCAAGCGGATGCCCCTTCTCTGCCCACAGCCTCTTGGAACACATCACAGGAAGGCTGCAGGACCAGCATGGCATCAAGCGCAGCATGGCTCACACAAGGCAGCAGGGAGCCACCTGTGAAGCCACAAGGAGTCACAGTCGGCTTCGCACATTAATGATGCCAGAGCCAGGCATCTGAAGACTGGTGAAGAACCAGGGGAGGATGACGCTGGGTCTTTGGACAGGTAAGTGTCCTTTTATTAAAAGTCAGCAGCTACAGTATTTGCTGTTGGCTTTTAATTTTTTGTTTCTAGGGTGATGATTCTCTTTGAGATGAGCGGTTAAGTATGGTAAAACAGCAGCTCAACCACCTATTTTTACCAGCTTTGCTGGCGTGTATGAGCCCTATGCGTGGACAGTGCTAGATCTATTGGCATATATTAGGAGTGTACACTATATTGTCAAAAGTATTGGGACACCTGCCTTTACACGCACATGAACTTGAATGGCATCCCAGTCTTAGTTCGTAGGGTTCAATATTGAGTTGGCCCACCCTTTACAGCTATAACATCTTCAACTCTTCTGGGAAGGCCGGCAATAAGGTTTAGGAGTGTGTCTATGGGAATGTTTGACCATTCTTACAGAAGCGCATTTGTGGGGTCAGGCACTGATGTTGGATGAGAAGGTCTGGCTCGCAGTTTCCATTCGAATTCAACCCAAAGGTGTTCTATTGGGTTGAGGTCAGGACTCTGTGCAGGCCAGTCAAGTTTCTCCACCCATACTTCCTCATCCATGTCTTTATGGACCTTGCTTTGTTCACTGGTGCACAGTTATTTTGGAACAGGAAGGGGCTATTCCCAAAATGTTCCCACAAAGTTGGGAGCATGAAAGTGTCCAAAATGTCTTGGTATGCTGACGTCTTAAGAGTTCCCTTCACTGGAACTAAGGGGCCAAGCCCAACCCCTAAAAAACAACCCCACACCATAATCCCCCCTCCACCAAAAAAGATGGACTAGTGCACAAAGCAAGGATAAACGCCAATTCCAATGACCAGCCAATACAAAAACATTGACCCACGTCAGCAATTTTCTTCCAGTATACTCTTTTCCCCACTGACAGATCCCCAGCTGGGAACCAAATGGGCAGGGATGGTAGCTGATGCCATTGATTAAATATGTGCTATGTATCAAACCCAGCGCTGTCTTAACAATTTGATTCCCTGTACAGTCAATTTGAGATTGACTAAATATGGCCTGCAGGCAATGGTTGTTAGGCTATAGGAGGCTACTGGTGTCTTAGAAGCCAATAGGGACCCTGAGCAGAGTGATGGTATAATACCGTCATTAAATAAATGGCTTCCTTCACAAGCCAAAGGCCAAAGCCAAGGTGGGCAGGCAAGCAGTGAATTCTGTGTCACCGTGACCTCCAATCACCTTCTTAACCCCCTCAGCGGTATTCCCGAGTCTGACTCGGGGTGGAATTTAAGAACCAAAAGTGGTAACCCCGAGCCAGACTCGGGATCGCCTCGCAGTGTCCACAGGCAGGAAATGACTTACCTTGTCCTGGATCCTGCAATGTCTCCCCGCTGTGTGATCGAGCTGTCTCCTCGCTCGATTCACACAGTGCCCGTGTGCCGCCGAGCTCCGTTCCCTGCGACGTTACGACGCACGGGAGCGGAGATCGGCGCCAAATTCAAAAAAGTAAATACACACAATACATACAGTATACTGTAATCTTATAGATTACAGTACTGTATGAAATAATTACACACCCCCCTTGTCCCTAGTTGTCTGCCCAGTGTCCTACATGCACTTTTATATTATAAATGCTGTTCTTTCTGCCTGGAAACTGTAGATTGTCCATAGCAACCAAAAAGTGTCCCTTTACATCAAAAGTGATTTTAGATCAGCTAGAAAACAGCGGTTAAAAATTAGAATCACTTGAAGAATTGAGCGATAGCGATTTGTGGGGAAATTCATCATCAAACAATAAAAATAATAACAGCAACAATTCTGCAACTGAGCAAATTTCTGTGTTTTTGATTTGATTACATTATTGAATAATTTTTATTATAATTACATTATTATTTGTTATAATTATTTATAGTTATTTATTATATTATAATTTATGATTTTATTTTTCAAACTTTATCATACCCGAGATGTCTACTAGACTCTTGTTTGGATAGATTTAAGTGAGTTATTCCTAAGAATTACAGGCCTACAATGTAAGACGCCAAATTTCCATGCAAAATAATGGTGCCGCTTTCAGCACCTAAAATATGAAATAATCATACCGCCAGGGAGGTTAAAGCAGAGTTTCACCCAAAAAGGGAAGCTCCGCTTTAGCCTCCATCTCTATATTATGTACAAAGAGCAAAAAGAACGGGACTTTGCGTGAGGGATAAGGTTATATATCAAATTATTGTAATGAACATACCGTGTTTCCCCGAAAATAAGCCCAGGTCTTAAATTAATTTTTGCAACCAAAAACCACACTAGGGCTTATTTTCAGGGTAGGGCTTGCAATTTAATCCCCAGTGTGCACAGAGTATACGTGCTTGCAAACTTCCAGAATCCTCGCCACCACAGCAGATTATAATGCAAAGGGTATGTGTCTCTGCAATCTAACCATGTCACATACCTTCCTACAGCGCCGTTTAGCACTTCCGTGACCCGCCGGATCGTTCTTCCCTGAGAACTGCAGAGGGAGGGGCACCCAAGATCCCCCGATGACAGCTGGCAGGAGAGGAGGGTAGCGGGTATCAGCTGAGCACGGTTCAACACTTCCATGACCTGCCTGAGTTCTTCTACCCGCTCTGAGCCTTGCAGATGGGGGGCTGAATTCCCCCGCTGACAGCTGGGGGAGGGGGAGGACGATTCGCTCTGTTCAGTCTTCTTGCTTTTCAGTCTGTTACAGCGAGACGAATGTGCTATCTCCATTACAAACGCTAGTTTTACCAGAACGAGTGCTCCCGTCTCATAACTTGCTTCTGAGCATGCATGTTTTTTCCCATCGTTAAAGCCTACACACGACTCTTTTTCACGACGTGAAAAACGACGAGAAAAAATAGAGCATGTTCTAAATTTTTAATAGCCATTTTTTCACGTTGGAGCCTACACACGATCGTTTTTAATGACCATTTTAAAAAATTGCATTTTTCACATCATGAAAAACGGTCATGTGTACGCGGCATGAGACATCCTTGCAGTCCCTTGATATATGTCTGGTATGCCAATGGCTTATGCATACATCTCCCCACCATAGTTTAAAAACAGCTAAACTAGCAAATTAGTAACTTTTTGCCTTTGAATGAAGGTTTTAAAAGAACTCTAATTTAATGACAATTGTGCACAAATTCCGAAAGCCTCAAGAGATACTATTTGCAGCAGAACTGACACAAGGTCACCTTAGGGCTGTTGAGAGCTGTTGATATGTCACATATGGTTATAATGACAATTATCCTGCATGAGTCAGGTCACACATAGGTTAAAGGGTTAACCATATAGCCACAAGGCATTTTATCCAATGAAAAAAAAAAAAAGTCTCTGTTTCTCCCACCCGGCATACAACATCTGTTAGCATACTGTTTTCTGCACCATGCCAAAACCCCTGAATTCATTTAAAATAAATAGCCAGTAATTTTGTTAGAGGGAATGATGGACAGAAGGAGGACTGCATGTGTTGGGGCATCTAATTCGTTCTCATTTCTGTTCTACCTGTGCTTGTGGCTGCGGATACTGCAACAGAAACCTGTGAAGCTATCAGTAACTACAGTTCCTTCCTGACCCTCACTCACTCACAAGCTAACAATAGAAAAAAAAACACTTAGCCCACCCAGCCTGACCATTTTATTTCCTGGCTAGATAAAGCCACTATTCAATATTTGAGAATTCCTATGTATACAGGGGAAGCTTCCAGATCAGCATCACTAATAGAGTGTGCCACATTTTACTGAATGCCAGTTATGGTCTGAGGTTTATATGGGTCATACCCTACCAAATATACCATCATATGGAAAAATGTGTCACATCATTGCATATCTGCTGTTTGCATCTGATTCCTGTATGAATAGTTGTATAGAACAGTCAGTTAACCAGCAGATCCAAACCACCTGAGTTCATGTAAAATGCCTGGGTATGTGAGATTTTAAGGTCAACTTGGGTACAGGGGCGGACTGACCATTTGGAATCGAGGGCCTCATGCCACTAGGGGGCCCCATCAGGGTTGCCAGGCTCAATGAAACCAGGGACAGTATGTCAAAATCTGTTTTTTTTACATCTGTCCCTAGGGGCGGACTGACAACTCATGGGGCCCCTGGGCAATAGAAGATTATGGGGCCCCCGGGCTTACAGCTGGCCACCATGCCAGGAGGCAGTGCAGAGGCGGGGCAGCTAAAATCTCTGGATTTTCACATCAAAAGCATGTCGGTTTATGACATATCAGGGACAGATGTAAAAAAAAAACATATTTTTACATACTGTCCCTGGTTTTACTGAGCCTGGCAACCCTGATGGGGCCCCCTAGTGGCATGGGGCCCTCGGGCAGTGCCCGAGTGCCTCAATGGTCAGTCCGCCCCTGTCTGTCTCTGATATGTCCAAAACCGACATGCTTTTGATGTGAAAATCCTGAGATTTTAGCTGCCCTGCCTATGCAATGCTTCCTGGCGTGGTAGCCATCTGTAAGCCCGGGGGCCCCATAATCTTCTATTGCCCGGGGACCCCATGAGTTGTCAGTCCACCCCTGCTTGGGTACATACAAAACAACAGGATCACTTTAATTCCCTCTCTTTCCCCCACAGCATATACTTCTCCTAAGCTCCCCCAGTGCTCCGAACATTGTGGTATAGAGTCTGTGATTCAGGCCTCGTACACACGGCCGAGGAACTCGACGTGCCAAACACATCGAGTTCCTCGGCCAGTTCAGCCCTGAAGCCGCCGAGGAGCTCGGCGGGCCGAGAGCTCCCATAGAACAACGAGGAAATAGAGAACATGTTCTCTATTTCCTCGTCGAGCTCCTCGTCGGCTTCCTCGGCGAAATTGTACACACGGCCGGGTTTCTCGGCAGAATTCAGCCAGAAACTCGGTCGGAAGCTGAATTCTGCCGAGGAAACTGGTCGTGTGTACGGGGCCTCACAGGGCTAATCATTAGTGGTATTTAATGTCAAATGTTTTAGTTGGAATTTGGCCATAAATTTGCTCTCCTGGTGACATCCCTGTACACTGATTGCATGCTTGCTTGTAGTACTGCCTTCTGCCAGCAGATGGTGCACCTACACTTCTAGAAACAGCTTGCTTGGCTCAGAAGAGACCCTTCAGGTACACCATACCACGGACGACCTCCCATGAGGAATACAAAGATTTTGTTATTTATTCAATTGTTACAGGTACTGATATAGTACCGTCAGTTTACGCAGAGCTTTACATATACAATATTTTATACATTTACATCAGTCCCTGTCCCCAAGGAGCTTACAATCTAAGGTCTCCACAGTCATAGATACACATACTAGGGCCAATTTAGACAGGAGCCAATTAATTCAACAACAGGTCTTTGCAGTGATTGAGGGAACCGGAGTACACAGAGGAAATCAACAGGGAGAACATGCAAACTCCATGCAGGTAGTGCCATGGTTGGGATTCGAACTAATGACCTTAGTGCAATGTGAAGAGTCAAACTAAAAATAGAAAGGTAGGGTAACAGGAGACCTGACATAAAATAACATAATACTCAGAACCTCAAATAGGCACTTCTAGTAAAACCCTTTATTAGGGCTTGTACACTTCTGTGTTTGTAGGCAGTCTGGCCCATTAACAGCTTGCACTGGACAGACCAGTGGTGGGTGAGCAGTGCTCCAGAATGGGCTTAGCCAAAACGTTGAGGATGTTAAGCCATTAGTAACAAAATAAAATGAATATCAAATAGGAATCAAGCAGAGATATTTCTATGTAACAAGTATTAGCCACCCTGAGGAGTCTCCTTTTCGGCAGGAATTTTATTTTCAAGTTTTAAAATAGCTAACAGATTCACCTAATGCTTACTGCCAAATATAACACATCAAAAGTGGACATGACTAAGGCCTCGTACACACAACCGAGAAACTCGACGGGCGAAAAACATCGTTTTGCTCGTCGAGTTCCTTGTTAGGCTGTCGAGGATCTCGGCGAGCCAAATTTCCCCATTCCCGTCGAGGAAAAGGAAGACATGCTCTCGTTTTGGCTCGACGAGATCCTGGACAGTTTCCTCGTCGAAAAGTGTACACACGACCGGTTTCCTCGCCAAAAAAAAAATCCCAGCGAGTTTCTTGCTGGTTTTTGCCGAGAAACTCGGTCGTGTGTACGAGGCCTGAGTTTTACCACCTTGCATTGCATTGTATACTCTTGTATTTTTAAATCATGCTGATCTCAGTGGTGCTTCAACCAGTATAATAAAAAGTCGTGGTTTGGGTGTTTTTAAAGCATTTACTGTATGTACCCCATACTTATTATTCTTTGAAAATTGTAAATAAGTTCTGTTGGCATCATTCATGCTAAATGTCTGCTTAACCCCAATGAGTTTCCCACCTCTTGACACATGCTGTATTAACTCTTCCACTACCAACGCCATTTTTCTTTTTTTTTTCTTTTTTATCACACATGTTAACATGTTAGCCCTGATGATTAGTTAAACCCCAAACATTATATATTTTTCTGAAAGCCCTAGCAGATGATAGCATATGATGTTAGCACTATGGTTTAATAAACCTGTATTTCCAGGAACAAATACACAAACATTTATTTTAATGTACACAAACAAATATTACCCAATTCAGTAAAATATAAAAGACGAGGTTGCGTTGAGTAAATAGATACCAAACATATCAAGTCTTAATATTGTATGTGCCCATGATTATGCTTTACTTTTTTTTTTTACTTAACATTATTGCTATAGCATAGAGCAGGGGTCTTCAAACTTTCCAAACAAAGGGCCAGTTTACGGTCCTTCAGACACAACGGGGGCTGAACTAGGGTCATTGGGAGTAGAAAATGTTCTGGTGTCCAGTGGGAGTACACCATGCCAAAACATTGGTGTCAGATGGAGGACTAGTTTCCCTTCTTTGGTGTCAATGGAAGGAATTGTGCACTATCGTTTGTGTCAGTGGAAGAAATAGTGCCCCGTCGTTGTTGTCAGCGAAAGGAATTGTGCCCCATTTTTGGTGTCAATGGAGGGAATAGTGCCCAGAGGGCCAGAAAAAGGCAAGCAAAGGGTCGCATCTGGCCCCAGGGCCACAGTTTGGAGACCCCAGGCATAGAGGACTGATAAGCTCCATGTGTGATAGCCAATTAATGGAGACAGGTTCTCTTTAGTAGAACATCAGGGGTCTATTAAACCCTAATGTCCCCCACTGCAGCTAATGAAGCACAGAGTGTCCTTCCCCAGCCACGGTTGCCAGGAAATGACAGCTCTGAACCTGGAAGTGATAAAATGCTTGTTGCTTCAAGGTTCATTCACTGGAGGGAGAATCAGTAAATGGATGATCTGCTACCGACCTACCTGGTGACACCTACCATGGCTGTCCTAGGGCCACAAGTAGGACAGTGGTGCCCAAAATTCATGGCAGGAAGAAGGGCTGTATAGAAAGGGCGGTACTTACCAGTGTTTGTAGAAGTGATCAGGTGCTGTAGCTTCCCAAAATTACCTTCATCATTAATCTGACAGTTAGCTTGACCAATTTACACACACTCTTCACTGCTATAACATTTGGAAGTGTGTGGAAATACCCCTGGTGCCTTTGGATACTGGCAAACAAAAAAGTCACAAGCCAGATAAATATCTATTCTCCACTGAGAAACATTTTCCTCCTTTTTTGTTTTTGTTTTACTAGCTAGTTTTGTATCTTTTTGTCCACATATTTTTGCTTCAATCGAGACTGCATCTGCATTTTGTTGAGCTAGGCTTGATATGCAGCTTTGCAGATAAGCTAATGCAGATTGGCTAATCCTTGTCTTGGAGGTTGTACCTGAATCCTGCTAAAGCAAAGATTATGGGGCTAGCCTGGAATGAAACCCTTGGGCAAATGGGCTTAGCCCAGGGTTTTATCCAGTTCTTTGGCTAGCTGCAGAGGGCATTCCAGGTACAAAGCTGTGGCACTGCCTATTGTGTAGCCATTCATTCTGGGCTATTATCAGTAGGCTGCAAGATCTTCCAAGAGCTGAGATTTGTGTGGCTGCCAACTAGTCTTCTGTTCACACATTTCTGCCCACACATCCAGTGTGAGGTTTTTCAGTTTGCCATTGGTTCTATTCTGTTTTTCTCTGTGGGCCTGCTGGCATTTGATGTGCTGTGCTGCTTATTAGAGTTGAGCAGACACCTGGATGTTCGGGTTCAGGTCCGAACCCGAACTTTAAAAAAAAAGTTCGGGTTCGGGAACCCGAACCCGAACTCCGAATCCCATTGTAGTCAATGGGACACGGACTTTTAGAAAAAAAAAATGTGCGGAGGTCCCCGCAAATTCAATAACCAGACCCTTCAGGTCTGGTATGGATATTCAGGGGAACCCCGCCGTCAATTTAAAACAAAAACGCTGGTCAACGTGCTCGGATAACGGGTCTGGTTATGGATATTTAGGGGGAACCGCACGTCATTTTTGTTTTAAATTGACGGCAGGGTTCGCCTGAATATCCATACCAGACCTAAAGGGTCTGGTTATTGAATTTGCGGGGACCTCCGCACATTTTTTTTTTTCCCGAACTCCGATCCCGGACCCGAACTTTTTTCAATTATTCGGGTTCGCTCAACCCTACTGCTTATCACTTACCTGCTTTTCTACAAAAAAATAATGATGCTGGGAGGGGTTATATCTTGTTTTCCAGTGTCCTGAGCATCCTGGAGGAGGCAATATAACACACTTGTATTAGCATAACTACTGATCCTGTGTCCTTTAATGAACTTTAAGAAACATATTTTAAAATACAATTTTTTTTAATGCACACAGTGTAAGTACCGAATTTGACCTGATACCAGCATCTGGCAGTCCCTGTACAGGAGGGCTGGAGTGTAAGTTTATGTGCTGACAAGAAACACGCTGATAGTAAGAGATAGCAGTGTGACATAGTTAGCAATGAGTCCACTATTGTACTTCTTCTTTATTCACTGTCCAGTCACAGGTTGTCGTAGTAGCTGGCAGGTGATGTCCACTCTGTAGGTGGGTAGAGCTGGTAGTCCAAGTCCTCAGAACAGGATGCAGAAGCAGTTTAGCACCAGAGCGAGAGATGAAAGCGGAACCAGGAGACAAGCAGCAGTCAGCAGCAACCGGGCAGCGAGGAACTGAATCATTAGGCAAAATGGAAGTCATACACATATAAGTAGGTACAGCAGATCATGTCTCGGGAACACACAAACAAGCTAAAGACCATTCAGCAACTGATCATAGTGATAGACCAGTTTAAAAAGGCCACTAGGTGCCACTGGCAAGTGCTAATTGGTATGTGCAAAAACTATAAGCAACCACTATCAAGTTAGAAAAAAAATTTCCTTTGTAAACACTATGGCCCAGATTCACAGAGAGTGGGCGCCATTACGCCGCCGTATCGCAAATAATATACGCTACGCCGACGCAGCACAGAGAGGCAAGCATGGAATTCAGAAAGCCAGTGCTGCCAAATCTGCGCTGGGTTTCGAAGGCGTAAGTCGGCGTAGGAAGTGGGCGAGAGCCATGCAAATGAGGCGTGACCCCATGCAAATGATGGGCCGAGCGCCAGACAGATACGTATCATGAAGTGCGCATGCGCCGGGACGTGGACGCATCCCTCTGTGCATGCTTACAACCACGTTGAAACAACTGCCTAAACTACGCCGGATCAATGCCTACGGCGTGAACGTAACCTACGCCCAGCCACACATAATAATATACGCTACGCCGACACAGCGCAGAGAGTCAAGCATGGAATTCACAAAGCCAGTGCTGCCAAAACTGCGCTGGGTTTCGAAGGCGTAAGTCGGCGTAGGTGGAAGTGGGCGTGAGCCCATGCAAATGATGGACCGAGCGCCAGACAGATACGTATCATGAAGTGCGCATGCACCGGGACGTGGACGCATCCCTCTGTGCATGCTCACAACCACGTTGAAACAACTGCCTAAACTACGCCGGATAAATGCCTACGGCGTGAACGTAACCTACGCCCAGCCACACCGGCGTCCAATGTAAACTCTGTAAAATACGCTGGCTTGTGTTCCCTGGTGCAGACCTTTGCATGTCTGCTGCTGGGTTACACCTCCTTTATGGGGCTTAACTTTACGCCGGATGTACAACTTACGTGCACATCGCGTAGCCTGTGTCGGGCACCCATACGTTCATGAATCGCCGTATTACCCTCATTTGCATATTTGAATAGAAAATCAATGGGAGCGCCACATGCATCCAGCCTAAATATGCGCCCACGCTACGCCGGCGTGGGCAAGTTACGTCGGCGGGATAAAGCCTATTTTTAGGCGCATCTTGGTTTGTGGGTCCGCCGCACAGATACGACGGCGCACATTTGCACTTACGCGGCATATCTTGAGATACGTCGGCGCAAGTGCTTTGTGAATCCAAGTCTTAGTACTGGCTTATAAAGCCACATTCCTCAGTAAATTATTAAACAAAGACACCGTCTCAATTTTTGGGTTTTATGACATGTTCTGAACAATTGATTGCAGCCTAGTTGTACCAGAGTAGCTTGATTTCCTTTTATAGATTATCTAGATTGCGTGTATTCTGTTTTGCTCCTGCACTGTACACTGTTCAATTACATCCACAAAAACAAGTTTTTTCTTTGCTTCAAAACATAATGTTCTGCTTCTAACCAAACAGCACTGTATGTTCTGAAAGCAGCAAATGAAAGCCATCTAGGTACTAGTAAAGTAGACGTGTATGTAAAGTGTGCTGTACCCAAATACAAATAATTGGTTGTGCTAAAAAAAAAAAATCTATCTATAAAATCAAAGCTGAAGTCATTACCAAGGGCAAACGGCTTTCAGAACCAGCTGAAGGCCTAAATTAACCCTCTGTGTACTATAAAACGTTAATTTCCCATTGTATTGTACAGAGGATGGACACAATGGCCCGGATTCAGTAACAATTGCCCTTTTTTTACGGAGGCGCAGGGCAACGTAAATTGCGCGGGCGCGCAGGCAAAATGCCCGGCGTAAGCGCGCGCAATTTAAATGATCACGTAGGGGGAAGGGAATCATTTAAATTAGGCGCGTTCCCGCACCAATCGTAGAGCGCATGCTCCGTCGGGAAACTTTTCCGACGTGCATTGCAGCAAATGACGCCGCAAGGAGGTCATTTGCTTCAAAGTGAACGTGAATGGCGTCCAGCGCCATTCACGAATCACTTACGCAAAGTACGTAAATTTCAAATTTCGCGATACGGAACGACGGGTATACGTAACATTGGCTGCCCCTGCTAATAGCAGGGGCAGCCTTACGCAAAAACCGCCGTACGGAAACGATGTAAATTTCGTACGCAGGGCTTGCGCAACGTTGTGAATCGGTGTTAGTATGCAATTTGCATACTATACGCTGAGCACAACGGGAACGCCACCTAGCGGCCATCGCAAGAATGCAGCCTAAAATATGCGGGCATAAGAGCCTTATGCCGCGCATATCTTAGGCTGCAGTCGGCGTAACGAGGTTCCCGAATCAGGAGCATTCGTTACGCCGGGGCAAGTAAGCAATTGCGCTGTGTAACCTATGGTTACACAGGCGCAATTGCTTCTTGAATCCAGGCCAATGTGAACAGCAGTATTATAGGGCTTAATGTTATCTTTCTATGACGTTGTATGCTAGTGTATTGCAAGTTGTGTTCAGCAGCAGTTAGTACAAATGGTCAGTAAAATGGGTGACTTGTGAAAGGACAATTCGATGGTGCCTATTTAGATCGATTGCCTGTAACCATAACAGCCAAATTTCATGGTCTTTCGAGCACAACAGTTTCCATGGTTATGATGGAAAAAACAAAGCATGGCAAGACTTCAGCATCAAAGAAGAATAGTGCCAAAACCAGGAAGTGTATTGGATTCAGCTTTTCCATGTATGTGTGCTTTATGAAGTTTTCAGTTGACTTTTTTGTGGAAATAAGGGGGCAGAACCACATACATCTGCGCCGGGCGCAGCGTATCTAAGATGCGCTATGCCGCTGTAACTTACTTTTTGTTGGTTTGAATCCTGAAAGAATTTGCGCTGTAAGTTACGGCGGTGTAGTGTATCTCTCGCAGGGTAAGGGCGCGGAATTCAATTTCGGCGGGTAGGGGGCATGTTTCATTTAAATGAAGCGCGTCTCCGCGCCGAACGAACTGCGCATGCGCCGTCCCTAAAATATTCCAGGGTGCATTGCTCCAAATGACGTCGCAAGGACGTCATTGTTTTCGACGTAAACGTAAATGGCGTCCAGCCCCATTCACGGACGACTTACGCAAACGACGTAAAAAATTCAAAATTCGAGGCGGGAACGACGGCCATACTTAACATTGAGTACGCCACCATATAGCAGCTTTAACTATACGCTGGAAAAAGCCGAACGGAAACGACGTAAAAAAATGCGACGGCCGGTTGTACGTTCGTGGATCGTCGGAAACGGCTAATTTGCATACTCGACGCGGATTTCAAAGGAAACGCCACCTAGCGGCCGCCGAAAAATTGCATCTAAGATCCGACGGCGTACGAAGAGGTGCGCCTGTCGGATCTAGCCGAGATGCCGTCGTATCTTGTTTTGAGGATTCAAAACAAAGATACGACGCAGGAATTTTAAAAATTACGCCGGCGTATCAATAGATACGCCGGCGTAATTTCTTTGTGGGTCTACCCCAAGGTATTGGGGGCCAGATCCTCAAAAGAGATACGCAGACTTAACTGCTGTTCAGTCTGTGTCTAACTTTGGAAACGATCCTCAAAAGGCTTTTTCCAAAGTTAGGCAGAAGATCAGGCATGTGTAATTGAATTACACTGCCGAATCTTAGGATGCAGTACCGCATCCGCCGCTGGGGGCATTTCGAGTCGAAATGCCGTTTCTAGTATGCAAATTAGCACTTAAGGCGATCCACAAAGCTTTCCAGCTTCGTTTTTTCACCGTAAGTGTTATTTTGCAAGTGTAAAACTAGGGCTGATGTTACAAAGTGTAAACTAGTCACACCATGTAAAAGCCCATTCCAGCGACGGCATTTGGTATGCATTCCCGAGGGAGAACTCCACGGCAATTTGTAAAAACAAAACCGGCATGGGTTCCCCCCCAGGAGCATACCAGGCCCTTAGGTCTGGTATGGGTTGTAAGGGGACCCCCCTACGCCGAAAAATCGACGTAGGGGGTCCCCCTACAATCCATACCAGACCCGTATCCAAAGCACGCTACCCGGCCGGTCAGGAAGGGAGTGGGGACGAGCGAGCGCCCCCCCCCCCTCCTGAGCCGTGCCAGGCCGCATGCCCTCAACATGGGGGGGTTGGGTGCTCTGGGGCAGGGGGGCGCACTGCGGGCCCCCCCACCTCAGAGCACCCTGTCCCCATGTTGATGAGGACAGGACCTCTTCCCGACAACCCTTGCCGTTGGTTGTCAGGGTCTGCGGGCGGGGTGCTTATAGGAATCTGGGAGTCCCCTCAAATAAGGGGGCCCCCAGATACCGGCCCCCCACCCTAAGTGAATGTATATGGGGTACATCGTACCCCTATCCATTCACCTGTAGGCAAAAAGTTAAAGTTAGTAAACACACAACACAAGGCTTTTTAAAATAATTTATTATTCTGCTCCGGATGCCCCCCCTGTCTTCTTTATTAGCTCTATTAGCAGGGGGGGCTTCTTCTTCCACTCTCCGGGGGTCTTCTCCGCTCTCCGGGGGGGGTTTCTTCTTCCGCTCTCCGGGGGGGGGGCTTCTCCGGACTCCGGGGGTATTCTTCCATCTTCTCCCCTCTTCCGCTGTTGACTCGGCGAACCCCGGTTCTTCTGCAGATGTCCGGTGCCTTCTTCTTCAGCGCTGGCTGCCTGCTATCTTTGTGTGTTAGCTCAATTTCTAGCAGGCAGCCGGCGCGGTCTTCTGTGACGTCAGGGTCTTCTTCTCCCCTCTTCCGATGTTGCCTCGTCGCCTGTTGTCGCTGTAATGATGGAAGCGCGCCTTGCATCCCATTTATATAGGCATCACCGTCCCATCATGCTCCGGTAGGTACCCACGTGGGTACCTGCCGGAGCATGATGGGACGGTGATGCCTATATAAATGGGATGCAGTCAATGTCAATGTATGCTGCACTAAGGCTGTCAATATACTTTATTATTTTCCATAATAACACAATGGGCCAGATTCACAGGCGACTTACGCCGACGTATCAATTGATACGCGCGTAAGTTCTGTGATGCGCCGTCGTATCTATGCACCCTATTCAGGGAACACCTGAACGCCTGAATTTTGCCAAGATACGACCGACGTAAGTCTCCTACGCCGTCGTATCTTGGGTGCATATTTACGCTGGCCGCAAGAGGCGCTTCCGTAGATTTATGCATCGAATATGCAAATGACCTCGATACGCTGATTCACGAACGTACTTGCGCACGCTATGCCGTTTACGTAAGGCTTACGTCCGGCGTAAAGTTACCCCTGCTATATGAGGCGCAGGTAATGCAAAGTATGGACGTCGGAACAAGCGTATGTTTTTACGTCGTTTACGTAAGTCGTACGTGAATGAGGCTGGGCGTAGGTTACGTTCACGTCATTGCCATTGAGCCGTCGTATCTTAGGGCGTAAATTCAATGTGATTCTGAGCATGCGCCGTTCGTACGGCGCTTCATTTACATGGGGTCACGATTCATTATAATACAACACGCCCACTACCAGCCTACTTTGAATTACGCTGGCTTACGCCGGCCCATTTACGTTACGCCGCCGTAACTTAGGGAGCAAGTGCTTTGTGAATACTGTACTTGCCTCTCTAGGTTACGTCGGCGCAGCGCATATGAGATGCGCTACGCCCACACAGAGATACGCCGATCTCTGTGAATCTGCCCCATAGAGTTTAACACATAGAGTTTTAAGACATACCGAAAACCTGTACGTGCCCAATTTTAAGTGGGTCCTACACTATTCATAGAATGAAAGATCCCACTTCTCACCCATGGAAGAAATACACTCCTCTAAATGGAAGAACTAAAAGGACTCCTCCTATAACTCAGGTGGACACTGATTAGAATTACTGGTGGGGGGATGATGGGGTGCTCCATCCCAAGGGTCTGGTCAGGACCCATTTAACAGACAAACGAAGACTTGGGGGGCACACCCTAACTATGCATCACATTAAAGATGGTGCTGCCATAAGACCATACAAACAGAACAAAACATTATAGAGTACACATACAAAAATGTAATTAAAATCCTAGAGAGGAGTGTATTGCTCCCATAGTGGAGAAGTGGGATCTTTCATTCTATGAATAGTATAGGACCCACTGAAAATGGGGTACTTTCACACAGTAGTGGGCTTAAGCACTGTATGGCCATATGGTGCGACCAAATTCCCATATTTGCTTATTATGCTCAGGTGCTCTAAATAGCCTTGTAGGATATAAATGACATTTTTGTATGTGTGCTCTATAATCTTTTGCTCTGTTTGTATGGTCTTATGGCAGCACCATCTTTAATGTAATACATAGTTAGGGTGTGCCCCCAAGTCTTAGTTTTTTTGGTCAAGCCAGCCCCTCATTATAAAAAAGGTGGGGGCACAGAGTAGTCACAGTGTCCGTGAATTAGAAGCTGTTGTAGGGAAAGCATGGGAAAGTTGAACATATTCAGAGGGAAAGTTAGGAAACTTGCTGATTGTCAGCTTATTTGACAATCAACCCTCTTGCTGTTCATAGTGTTTGGGGCTTCTTTGTCTTTAATTTTCTATTTATTATTCAGTATATTTTATTATATTTATTTTTATTTCTATTTTATGTAGCGTCTTTTTTTAAGTTTGGAGTGCTCAAAGCACTTGTTACTGACCATATTGTCTTGGAGCTGCCTGTTGTTCCCAGCTGCTGTGTTTGAAAGAAAAAAGTACTGTAATTGCAAGAACAGAATGCACCTAAACCATCTCAAATATAATATAGTAGATTGTCCAGCAGACCACACGAATGAAGAGCAGATCAGAGGGCCCATAGAGTGGATGACAGCAGCAGCAGACCCAGAACTTGGCAGACAGCAGGTTGGCACATGATTAGCAGACAGGTGGCCGGTCACAGGTGCAGGAAAGACTGGTAACATGTGGCAGGCAGAAGACCAGCAAGGACCAGGTAGTGGCGTATGGAGCCGAGCAGATAGGTAACAGGATGCGTAATCAGACAAGCCAGGTCAGCAGCAGACAGTCAGATACAGCAGGCAGGAGAATGGTCAGGGTACAGGCAGAGGTCAGCAACACTGGAGCAGGCAGATAAGCAAGAGGAAAATTGAATCCAAAGACAGGCCGTCGTTAGGTCAGGTAGCGTTTAAGCAAGGTCAGGACAAGCCGGGTCAATCACAGGAATCAAAAACAGAAACCGCTGCAGATCATGCCAGATTCATGAAGCGAATGTGCCACACATGCGCGTGCACTGCAAGACGAGTTCCCTCAGGCACGTGCCTGAGCATTTGTGTGCACCTTGAAGGTTCACTTGCCCAAAGGCCAGCGTGCCCCTGAAAGTGCACTTTTCAAGTGCAGCTGCAGTAATTTTCACCAGAGCCTAATGAATGTGGTGAAGCTGTGCTTTGTAAAGAATACTCAATAAGGTGCAAGGAAAAAAAATGAATTTTTGCTTGCACATGTTTGGAAGATGAAAATCAGTAGAGCTTTACCGCATTTACGAAGTTCAGTGGAAAATGACTGCCTTTAGTAAATCAACCTCTTTAACCGCTTAAGGACCGCCCACTGTATATATATACGTCTGCAGAATGGTACGGACAGGCATTATCACGTACCTGTACTTGGCCCTTTAAATGCCTGGCATGTGGTCACGAGTGCACCGCCGCCGGCATGCTCGCAACCCTGCCACCTTCCCCCGTGAGTCGGACCGTGGGTCCCGCATACTCTATCGCCGCAGGGATCCCCACGATCATGTCACGGAGGTATAGAGCGGGGAGATGTTTGTGTAAACAAGCATCTCCTTGCTCTGCCTAGTGAGAATGACACTGCTCTCGGCTCCGTGTACTCGGAGCGGAGATCATTGTCATGTGACAGAGAGCCCACCCCCCCTACAGTTAGAAACACAAAGCAGGAAACACTTAACCCCTACAGCGCCACCTCGTGGTTAACCCCTTCACTGCCAGTGTCATTTTCACAGTTACCAGTGCATTTTTATAGCACTGATTGCTGTGAAAATTACAATGGTCCCAAAAATGTGTCAAAAGTGTCCGATGTGTCCACCATAATGTCGCAGTCACAAAAAAAAAAAATCACTGATCGCCGCCATTACTAGTAAAAAAATAATAATTAATACAAATGCCATAAAACTATCCCCTATTTTGTAAACACTATTACTTTTGCGCAAACCAATCAATAAATGCTTATTGTGATTTTTTTTACCAAAAATATGTAGAATAATATGTATCGGCCTAAACTGAGCGAAAATATTTTTTTGATATATTTTTGGGGGATATTTATTATATCAAAATAAAAAAAAACGCAGATGTGATCAAATACCACCAAAAGAAAGCTATATTTGTTTTGTTTGTTTTTGTTTTGGGAGCACTGGCTTTGTGAATTCAGTGCTTGCCTCTCTGCGCTGCGTCGGCGTAGCGTACAGGAGATACGCTACGGCGACATAAATGTGCGCCGCTGTCTGTGAATCCGGGCCATAATGTGTCTAAAGCAGATTGTTAAAAAAATTAATTTTACTTGTGGAAATATGTTTTTTTTTTTTAACAAAGAAAGATAAATCAAACATTATGTAATGTCTATAAATTACAATAACAATAATAAATATGACTGAATAAAGTAATTGTATTTTACACTGATTACCAAAGTTTGTGATTATGTACATAATGACATAATGGCAATCTTTTGATCCTGTAGAAATGAACACCCTAAACACCAAAGGGTCTATTGTAATGCCTATCAATAGGCTTATGTACAGGGAAAACATTTCACGATTCTTTAAATCAGATAAATCTGGAAATGTTTACAGATATTCTTTTACTGTGTAATTCTGATTTCACCAATATTTATATTGCGATTTTATAGAATAAGCTCTTCTGGAAAGAATTCTCATTTATACCATTCATACCCTATTATGACTTTGTATATATTTAAAATGTAACTTCCATAATCCTGGTATATACTGAATATTTCATGCACTGCGCTGTACACAGAATACACATAATTATAATATGTTTGATATCAATCTGTATGTCTCGCTATATATTTTATAAAACTGTACAAAAATTATAGAACTTTAAAAATTGATTATAACAATAACAGCATTTTACTGCTTTCAGACTTAATAGTTTTTATAAGTTGGAGGTTTCTTTACAAATTTAGAACATAAAACAAAAAGTTAACTAAAAACGTTGCATCTTACTTAATTTGTAAATTAAATTAAAGAATATTTTAATGTCTGGTTTTAAATATATCCATAAAGACAAACAAATATAAAATAAAACCAGCATGCATTTGCCTATTGAAAGACATGCCGAGTTTGACCTTTGTCACAGAGGAAATCCTGCCCTTTAACCCTAAGGTGAAATCTGAAAGAGAAGAGGGGGAGGGAGAGAATTAACCAAGAAAGGCCAATGGAACTACAATGATGCCCTGTACTGCATTGTACTGTAAAGAAGTATGGGGGGTGTTACTCTTCCAGCTGGACAATGTTATGTGAGCCATGTGCTTGGCAACAGCATTAAATGCTGATTGTATAACTTATCAGAAGACCACACTTTACTACTAAAATGAAATTTGGGAACAAATTCTACAGAAATAAAATTATTTTACATTTTGCATTTAGAAATTAAGATTTTTTTTTTTACTAATTTAGTAGAAGTGGATTAATCTTAACCGTTAATAATAAATATGTGATTTGTGCATAGACTAAAGCCTAGTACATATTAATAGAAAATCCGATGAAAATATCTCTATCGGGAACAATCGTTTGATTTTTCTCCTCGTTAGTAGATTGCTTTTGAGAGCCCATGTAGACTGTTCAGATTAAAATGTCTGAAGGGACATGTTGCTGGAAAACTTTTCTTCTTATTTACCTGTACTAACCATTTTTGTTTAGTTAGTATAGTATTCATCTTTAGAAAAATAGAATGGTAACATTTTATCACTTGTTAAATGTTTGCTTTATGGATATTTTCAATACCCACTATATCCTGTACTCCATACATTTTTCTTTAATTATACAATAAACTTTATTGTGATAAAAAAAAAAATAATAGAATGTTCAAGACCCTGAATGATGAAACAAAGTACACATGGGAACCAAAGTAATTTTTGGAAACATGGAAGAATAATTGTACGCAGGATAATAAAATGTTTTTTTTATAGAGATATAAACTGAAATTTCTGTGATAGTGATAAGTGAATAGCAAGATAAAGTTTACCAGTATTCAGATTATCTCTAAGGCCCCATACACACGAGAGGATTTATCCGAGGATACGTTCCAGCGGACCGTATCCGCGGATAAATCCTCTCGAGGATTTCAGCAGATTTCTATGCGATGGCGTGTACACACCATCGCATTGAAATCCGCGCCGAAATCCTCTGGCGATGACGTGTCGCGCCGTCGCCGCGATTATGACGCGGCGACGGGCGCGACGCTGTCATATAAGGAATTCCACGCATGCGTCAAATCATTACGACGCGTGCGGGGAATCCCTTTGGACGGATGGATCCGGTGAGTCTGTACAGACGAGCGGATCCATCCGTTGGGATCCGATTCCAGCAGATGGATTTGTTGAGCATGTCAGCAAATATTCATCTGCTGAAAATCCATCCCAGGGGAGATTTCTCCGCGAATAAATATCCGCCGGAGTGTACACACCATAGAATCTATCCGCAGAAACCCATTCGATGGGATTTATCTGCGGATAGATTCTATGGTGTGTACGGGGCCTTAGACAACAAATAAAGGGTTATGGTTATTTGTGATGATTATTATTATTATTATTATTATTATTAATAATAATAATATTTTTTAATTAACAAAATAATATTATTAAACATAAACCTAAAAAGGCACCTGCTCCCTTTGAAATAAACAATGAAGCTGCCTTCCTTATAGTGAAATATTATAATAACAATAAACCCCAAAAAAGGAATCTGCGCTAATACAACCTCAACACTTTGGGCTAGATTCACGTAGCTGCGCCCCTTCTTACGGCGGCGCAGCGTATCATATTTACGCTGCAACGCCGTAAGTTTGAGAGGCAAGTGCTGTATTCACAAAGCACTTGCCTCGTAACTTACGGCGGCGTAGCGTAAATGGGGACGGCGTAAGCGCGCGTAATTCAAAAGATGATGAGGGGGCGTGTTATTTTTAAATTATGGTGACTCTGCATTTTTTACGTTTTTTACGAACGTTACGCAAACGACGTAAAAAACTACCGCCGGGCGCACGTACGTTTGTGAATCGGCGTAACTAGGTCATTTGCATACTCTACGCCGAAAACAACGGAAGCGCCCCTAGCGGCCAGCGTAAGAATGCACACAATTATACGCCGCCGCATTCAAGTTACGTCGGCGGAGGAAGCCTATTTTTTCGACGTATCTGCCTTGGAGAATCGGCGTAAAGATACGCCAGCGCAGATTTGAAATAACGGCGGCGTATCTGGAGATACGCCGCCGTAAATGCTACCTGAATCTAGCCCAT
The DNA here is from genome assembly GCF_905171775.1 of Rana temporaria. Classification (NCBI taxonomy): domain Eukaryota; kingdom Metazoa; phylum Chordata; class Amphibia; order Anura; family Ranidae; genus Rana; species Rana temporaria. The sequence goes on along the minus strand of NC_053498.1, from coordinate 117,527,899 downwards.
TGCATTAGAATCAACATAGTAAAGTCCATAAATAAACGTGATAACCATAAGGCTCCATTCACACCAATGTGTTTTTTCATGCTTTTTGCAGAAATGCAAGACATGTTTTTTTAACATGGGCTCCTACGGAACACATTCACATCAGTGAATTTTTGTGCCTCTGCGTTTTTGAAAAGGGTAAGGGTCTTTTTAAATGCAAAACACACTTTCCTTTTTTCCGTTTTTTTAGTACAATAGACTTCAATGACGATGCTGCAGAAAAACATTTGAGTTTGAGGTTGAGTTTGAGGTTGAGTTTGAGGTTAGTGCTGATTGCTTTTTTAGTTTTACTATTATTAAAAATAGTATTATTATTATTACCATGATTTCATTTTTTATGGGATTAAAATTTCTATAAAATTATATTTCACTTAATTTATTACTGTAGCAAATATAGGGTTACACGCACATTACATCACTTTCAATCCTACATTGGAATGCAGCTACGTGGGAAATTTTGCTCTGTCATTTGAGAAAATTTGTGCCATTAATAGCATTCTCGTTTTCAGCATGGTACGAACATTTGGGGAAAGTCAGACTATCATTTGTTTGATTTTCTAATAATGTATACTAGGCTTAACGTGCAAGTCACTGGCAGCAGCAGCATGTAAATGAGCTCTTATCTGTTTGTCTTCATTAAACTGATAAAAGGCCCTGTTTTGTGAACTATAAATTACTACCTTTCATTGTTGCTTGTGCTATATTGCTGAATAATTAATAACACATAAAGTTGACAATAAGCAAAGTTGAATTCAGAGGCAATTAGTTTTCAGTATCAATTGTGCTCAACAGAGGGCACTGCAGATGCTATAACTGGCTGATGTTGAATGACTTTACAGCATTTTTTACCAGCCATCATTTTTTGCAGGCAGGTAAAGAAAGGTAAGTGATTGTAAGCTACAGTATAATTACACATAGATATTAGAGAACAGTCAGACTCATAGACATGAATCCTACCCATACGAGAGAACACTATGCTGAAAGAATTTTCCATACACATGCATGGTGGGATCCCCACAGCATGTTTATTTATAGATGCAAATGAAGAATGCTGACACCCCCAATGCAAGCTTATCTCAACTAATGTTTATGGCCGGGATTCAGGTACATCGGCGCATCTTTGTGCCGGCGTAGCGCATCTCATATGCGCTACGCCGATGTAACATTGAGAGGCAAGCTGAGCATTCACAAAGCACTCGCTCACATATTTGCGCCAGTGTAACGTAAATTGGCCGGCGTAAGCCCGCCTAATTCAAAGTAGGAAGGGAGTGGGCATGCTACATGTAAATTAACCGTGACCCCATGCAAATGAAGGGCCTAACGAACGGCGCATGCTCAGAATCACGTCGCATATACGCCCTAAAATACGCCGGCTCAATGCCTACGACATGAACGTAACCTACGCCCAGCCCCATTCACGTACGACTTACGTAAACGACGTAAAATACGACGGCTGCTCCGACGTTTCCTACGTCCATACCTTAACATGACTTACCCCTGCTTTATGAGGGGTAAACTTACGCCGGACGTATGCCTTACGTAAACGGTGTAGATTACTGCGACGGGCGTAAGTACGTTCGTGAATCGGCGTATTTTGCTCATTTATATATTCAACGCGTAAATCAATGGAAGCGCCAGTTGCGGCCAGCGTAAATATGCGCCCAAGATACGAAAGCGTAGGAGACTTACGTCGGTCGGATGAGGCCAAAATTCAGGCGTATCTTCTTTTAAGAATTAGGCGCATAGATACGACGGCGCATCCGAGAACTTACGCGGCGTATCAGAAGATGCGTCAGCGTAAGTCGTACGTGAATCCCGGCCTATGTCTCCAAAATTGGTATGCCAGATGTGTCAGTGGCACCCAAAGACATGGACATCATAACACAATTCAGTTGAAATTGGCTAGAATCAACTCGTTCAACAGTTGCCATACACAGAGTTTTCACCATATAACAGTTCAATATTTTTCACTTATAATTATATGTTTATAAAGATAGATAAAACTATACATGATAAAAATGTCCTCATACTTTCAGGAAAAAACTACAAAATAGTATCTATGTGGTACAGAATCCTTGTAGATTTACATCACATGTTCCCCTCCACCCCTAACGTGTGTTGGAGGTGTATAGAGGAAGTGGGCTCCTAACTACACATATGGTGGGGTCGTCGCCGTATATCACAGTTTTGGCAGAAAGTCTTTACTTTGTAAAATTCTAAGTTCATTACTGATCCCCAACCCTCTCCTGAAATCGCCCCCCTGTTGATGGTACCTGGGCCCATATCTAGCATTAATAAAGGCATTTTGAGGCACTGCCTGCTGGCTGCTTGGGTCACCATGTCTCGTAACTGAAAAAACACTTCTCTGCTGGAGTGGGCCCAGATTCTCAATGACATCATGGGGATGGAGAATTTGGTGGCAGAAACTAGTACGGATCTGTAAAAAAATCCAAACTGCATGGACTTGTTGACAGGCCTTTAGCGACTCTCCAAAGTTCTGTTCCCTTGTTATGCAATGAGATGTCCGATTACCTTGACCCCCTGTACCTATAGAGCTTCTCTGGCATACTCAACATTCTTGAACCTTGTAAAATCCCATGTTTTCAGCTGACCATGTCCAGAATATCCTATTGTCTTTTTAATTTATCTCCTATATTATCCTATTTACTGTTGTAGGTATTTTCTCTTATTTCCTTTCTGAGATCAGGGTCCTCCTGTATTTTGCAGATGACCTTTATTTGCCAGTAAAATGGTGCTGTTTCACCCTTGGCAGTCTAGAAAAAAGAAGACTCGATACCTAACGTGTGATCATGTATTTATGTACATTTTTGGGTCTACTAGATTAATTTTTTTTATTTTTTATTATTGTTATGGTGGTTAGCTATAAAGGGATAGGACAGTGGTGTCCAAACCTTTGACCTTCCTGGGTCACATTGGAAGAAGAGGAATTGTCTTGGGCCACACATAAAATACATTAATATTTGATGATGAGCAGAAAAAGTTGGGCAGATCATAGGTTAACAATCACTGATAAAGATAATGAACTTGTCTGTGTAAGAAAGCATAATTTTGTAAAGTAAAAGAGAGTAACATAAATCTAGTGCGATATTTGTCACTGTTTTTGATAAACAAACACATCAATATCTGGTTTGATGGATGGATTAATTTTTAAGGTGCTCATATGATATTTTGGTTCTAATCTTGCTCTTTGAGTGCTTCATCCTTGAAAATAGTTGCTCATAAATAATGATGACGAAGGCAACGTGAAGAGTGGGATATTATTCTTTCAGCCAAATCGGCCACACTGTGAGGTAAATTGGCCAGGATGCGTCCTCTAATTGAATCCTCAATTGTTCAGCTTCTTCCTGCAGAGAAGACAGCACAGGACCATCCCTGGACCAGTAGGCCCCAAAACTTCTGGGCCTACTCGCAGTAACGGAGCCTTGGGCCAGCAGGCCCCCGAGACCAAAATGCTGCTAACACATCCCTGAGGTCAGGAGGCCCCTCAGGTCAGGATCGGAAAGACCCCGCCAGAACAATGTCTGTCACTTAAGTACCCCTCCCCAGAAAGCAGAGCGGCAGAGACCACGCCACTGAGCTGCTTCTGGGAAAGAGGTACCCAATACACCTAGCCTATTGCAGTTCCAACCTTGACCTCTGGTGACAGCGACACCCACAGTCAGATGGAAGATGCGCAACACAGCCAAGCTGGAACAGAGACCCATAATTTGGCATAAAATTCTGAGCTAAACTACAGCTCAGATAACTAAATTTACAAAATAGCACCTACTCAACAGGAGCAGGGCGCTACATACATACAGAAACAAAATATATAAACAAATTACCTCAATACACCTAGGTACCTAGAAATCTCCCCTCAGAAAAATGGGACTTTTAGGCTCAAGTAATGTGCAAAGGTCAGACATTTATTGGTATAAAAAAAACGAAAAAATGTATAAAAAATGTTTTAGATACTTACTCTAAGCATGTACCAGTATACTTACCATCAACATTGAAAACATGCAGGGGACCCAGATTGAGCCATGCGCCAGGCACAAAATAGCAGTGACATGCTGACATATATAAGGAGGGCGGGATATCACCCAGGACAATCTGATAATACAATCATGAAATTCTCATAAATAACACATTGACACATATTGGGGGAGATTTACTAAACATGGTGAACACAGAATCTGGTGCAGCTGTGCAAAGTAACCAATGAGCTTCTAGGTTTTAGCCCTTCAGGTGTTACTTGGAAGACATCTGTGATTTCATGTACAGATATCTACGCAAGTCGTACCTGAACTTGCAAAAAGTAGTGGAAGAACTACTTTCAAATTGGTTCGACTCAGAGTCATGCCAATTTGACCGCTTCTATTGCGGACAATAGGGTGTGACTTGTCATGCAATTTGAAACTGTTAAATCGTGTGACAAGTCCCACCAGTGTGACCGGGGGCTTATTGCCAAAACTTAGTTGAACAAACTAAAGTTAGAAGCTGATTGGTTGCTATATACAGCTGCACCAGATTCTGTGTGCACCGGTTTTTAGTAAGGTCCCTTTCATACGGGCTGTCTGATCGGGTCCGCCTGCCAGTTTTTCAGACCTGATTGGACCCTCCAGTCTTTTCTATAAAGGATGTCAGCAGACACATGTCTGCTCCGCTGACACCTGCCGCCATCCCATCTGATCCTATCCACCAAAAACAGACGGATACTGGTCCCATTCTCCATCCGTCGTTAGACCGAACACATATGAATTACACAGGTTCTGAGGCTAATTTAATGCAGATAAAGTGAGTGAGTTTAATTACCACCTTAATCAGCCACAGAACCTGTGTAATTCATATGTGTTTGGTTTTAAGGGGATGAAGTGGCAACCCTAGATCACAGTGGTGGCCCATCCATTAGGTGCGCCCAGGCGCCACCCCCTCTCTCCACTCCACCCCCCCCTATATGCCATGGATAGATTCACGCACAGCATGAATCTATCCACAGCTGCAATGGTCATTATTCATGCATCTGGCCCCTTTCAGGGCACCGGGTGCATGAATTACAGCGGCAGGGTTTTTTTTTTTTTTAAGCACCTGATTACAGCCAGAGGCTGTTGAAACACTGATCCTCGATCCGGCCAATCAGAAGCGGGTGTGAGACACATTTTCCGATTGGCCGAAAAGAGAAGACTCCTGATTGGCCACCGAGGAGGAGGAAGGAAACAGAAACCGCCGTGATGACCCAGAGAACAGGAATCTGCAGGAGAACAGGAGGCGAATGGAAGGCCGCCGAGCAGGGGAAGCCGTCATCATGGGGTGTGGCAAACATACTGTTCGCCACCACCCCAAAAAAAATTCCACCGGTCGCCACTGCTAGATCATATAGAATCAGATGGAAATGGACAGGCGGTCCGTTTACATCTGACTGCCCTATAAAGGAGAGCGGGACTGCTGTGCAGAGCAGACACAGACTCTGTTCAGCGGGGATCAGCAGAGAGATCGGCTTAGCGTAGGCGCCCATGTGAAAGGGATCTAAATCTTCCCCACTGTATTCCACATAGAATCCTATAGGACAACACCCCAAAAAGAAAATGACAGCGAGCATGGAATAATAGAGCCCATCTAGATAGACACATATACCCCAAAACCAGGATATGTACAAAAAAATGCTATAGTTATATTTACTTAAAAAAAGTATTGACTAAAAATCTATGATTTTAAATATTTTTTTTTTATAGCACTTCGTAAGTAAAGAAATAATTAATAATGCACAAAGCCACTTCACAACTCGTTTAAATCTAGTCCCTGAAGTACAACAATTTCTGAAGGTTCTGGAGAATTACACAGAATCTGGGAAGGTTTATCTCTCGAAAAGTAAACAGTTATCTTTACTGCATCTCCCCTACAGGGTCTCCCTGAGACAAATGCTCTATATAATTAATTTGTAATGGTGCCTGTGCAGGGGCGCAGGTGGTGAGAATTATTAATAAACTCAGGGTACTGACTACCAATCAAGATACTGACTGCTAGCTGAAATCCAGACCTGCATTATTAGTACCTGGAAGACGTATTTCTCTAAATCCTCTACCATGCATTGCCAGCAGGAACTAATACAGAATGTATTTAGTTGTATTTATTCTCAGCCTGATTTACATAACTTTGGCAGTGAATTAGTAACTCATTAGCAGTGCGTTAACTCATTAACAACACTTATTCACAGCTTTGCAACTGGGAGGGTCCTTCACAGTGTGAATGGTTTAAAGACCTTTTATTTACAAGACTGAACTCAAAGTGCAGTGCTGTCCTAACTTCAACTTCCATACCTTCCTGACATGGCCAGCCTAATACTTCTACTTTGGGGTCTTTTCCTCCTTATGTATTAGACAATCAATGAGTGTATATTTAGACCTTGGCGCCCTGGTGCGTTGCATTATTGTAATACATTAACACACATTTTTTTCACATGGTCACTTGAATCGCATTAAAGCAGTCCATTCAATTGAATAGGCTGGCAATGCACCAAAGTGTGCATGAAAAGGAACATGTGCCATTTTTAGAAATTCAGTAGACCACAACTTACTGTAGTACATTACCGTGTATTGTGGTGCACTACACTGGAGCGTCATGGCCTTAGTATCTTGGTGTGCCATTAAAATTGAATGGTACTGCAATATGCAAACGCATTAAATGCAATAACGCATGTGTTAGGCCTCGTACACACGATAGGTTAAACGGAGGACAACGGTCTGATGGACCGTTTTCATCGGTCAAAACCGATCATGTGTGGGCCATTTAACCGATGGATTCCTAGCCGATAGGTCAAAACCGATCGTTAGTAGGCACAACCATCGATTAAAAATCCACGCATGTGCAGAATCAAGTCGACGCATTCTTGGAAGCATTGAACTTCGTTTTTTTCAGCACGTCGTTGTGTTTTACGTCACCGCGTTCCGACACGATCGTTTTTTTAACCAATGGTGTGTAGGCGCGACGGACCATCAGTCAGCTTCATCGGTTAACTGATGAAAACGGTCCATCAGACCGTTCTCATCGGATGGACTGATCGTGTGTACGCGGCTTAGGTCGAGGTTCACATCTATTCGGCTGCGCTTGATGCGTTTTCAGGCAAGTTTTGCAGTGTGTTTTGTGTTTTTAACCCTTTCGTTTTTTATGCGCTTTTGCATGTAGTTTTCATGCATGTTTGCGTTTAAAAAAAATGTTTCTTTACACACTGTACATAGCTGGTTGCTATGTACAACGGGCAAGTCATCATCTCCCAGCTGGGTTCCCCGCTGACAGCTCAAAAAAAGTTGCTGGAAAAAGAAAAAAATCGTCCATAGCAAGCCATTTGAGTCTAGTATAGATTCGGAGGGGACCCCCCCCCCACACCAAAAACACAACAGTGGAAGACAGCCACAGAAGAAGAGCCTTTTTTATAGCGGGTAACCGATGGCAAGGTAGAAGACAGCAGCGGGAGAACATAGCACAAGAAGACGGCAAAAGGGAAGAGGAAGCAGGGGGAGAAGATGGCTCGGGGGGCATTTTTGAGGGGGATCCCACACCATTTTTTTTTGCAATTTTATTTTGGCATGGGAGGTCCCCTCCAAATCAATAGATCTGGGGGGGGACCTCACGCATTTTTTTTGCATTCATCTGTCAACAGGGAACCTCGCTGACAGCTGATGACCCATCGGTTGCTAAGGACGCAACGGCCGGCTTCTCTGCTTAGCAACCAGCTATATACAGTGTTAAACTTAAAAACACAAAATGCAAAGCACATCAAAAATTACATCACAAACACAACACTTGCGTTTCTGGTGCAATTCCATTGAAGTCTATTACACGCAAAATGCGGAAAAATTTCTCAGACCCTTTCCAAAAATGCCCTTGTCGCAAAACGCATAGGTGTGAACTTGTGCAAAACGCACTAAAAAGCACATAAGTGTGAACCTTGGGTAAGATCCCGTTCACACCACAGTGACACCTGAGCGATGATGCAGCATTGCATTGTTTTTGCATGCTTTTGTGGCACATTCTTGGAGCAGCACCATTCATTTTGTATGGGCATCCCTCCACTCCAAAACAACAAACAACGAAAAACAAAGCTCATGACCGTCGGAGGTCCAGGCGCGATGTAATGACGTCATGCCCGGGTACCCGGAAGTAAACAAAGCCTCAATTGCGACTAGTAAGCATGAGATCATGAAAAAAAATTCACGATCTCATGCTTTCCAGCCTGGAGGAGAGATGCGGGGTCTTATTGACCCCGCATCTCTCCATAAAGAGGACCTGTCACACACATTTCCTATTACAAGGGATGTTTACATTCCTTGAAATAGGAATAAAAGTGATTTTTTTTTTTTTTTAAAAGGTGTAAAAAAATTAATAAATACGTAAAAAAAAAAAAGATTAAAACGCCCCTGTCCCTGGTAGCTTGCGCGCAGAAGCAAACGCACGTGTAAGTCCCGCCCACATATGTAAACGCCGTTCAAACCACATATGTGAGGTATCTCGCACTAGACCTCCTCTGTAAATCTAAACTGGTAACCTGTAAAAAATGTCAAAGCGTCGCCTATGGAGATTTTTAAGTACCGAAGTTTGGCGCCATTCCATGAGTGTGCGCAATTTTAAAGCTTGACATGTTAGGTATCTATTTACTCGGCGTAACATAATCTTTCATATTTTACAAAAAAATTGGGCTAACTTTACTGTTTTGTTATTTTTTTAATTCATGGAACGATTTTTTTTCCAAAAAAAAGGCGTTTGAAAAATTATTGCGCAAATACCATGGAAGATAAAATGTTGCAATGACCGTCGTTTTATTCCCTAAGGTGTCTGCTAAAAAAAAAACATATATAATGTTTGGGGGTTCTGCATAATTTTCTAGCAAAAGAATGATGATTTGTACATGTAGGAGAGAAGTGCCAGAATAGGCATTGAGGTATTGAGGTGGGTATAAAAGCCCGGTATTGAAGCTGTTAAGGGTGTGAAGGGCATTAAATTGCTTCCGAGGATTACAAAAGCTTCATTCAACTATTCTAGACATTTTCTGCATGAACCTCATTATTTCAAATCTTTTCAAAGAAAGCAAATAAAGTAAAATAACAAAGGAAAAACAACGGATAAACACATACAAAGAAGAAACACAAATACAAAGACTACACTACACTAAATTAAAAAAGCTAAGCTACACTAGATACTCCCCCCACTCCGCACAAACACACACATACACACTGTTCATACAAAGAGAAAACAAAGAATAGATCATTTTTCACTTTGGAAAATTTTTGTAGGTAAAACTTTTTTTTATATATTTGATAGACTAGGTAAAGATTAGTACTCCTGTAAAGTTGTACTGTTGTTTGAGGTTCTGTTGGAAAGATTATTTTATTTCCTGTTTAGTAAAAAGTTTCCCTCTAATAGCAACACATCTATTTTTACTTTTTAAGTAAAGTAATGGAATTTCAGAACCTTAGTTAGCTTCACCTCTTTTTCTGTTTCCCTGTTGCAGGTTTTCTACCACCTACTGTCTGGTAAAAACATTGTCCCCAGGAACAGAAAGTGAGGGGAAACCAACAGGTGAAACTAAAAAAAATTGAATAATGTGCAAAAGTTCATTTATTTCACTTATGCAAAATAAACGGTGAAACTAATATACAGTTATGTTCAAATGTATTCAACCCCCCAATGCTGTAAAGGGTTTTAGGGAATTTAGTGTACATTTGTAAAAAAAGAGGTTTGAGTATAGACACACTTGAAGATTTTTTATATATTTACACATTTCCAAATTCCAAGATAATGCACTAGTCTGGTGCACCCTCTCTTTGTTATTGTAGTTACAAATTTTGAGTTCCGAGTCCTGACTTCTGAATTCCACTTTCCGAGTTGTGAGTTCCAAATTATGGGTTCCCAATTTCAATTTCAAGTTCTGAGTCCCAAATTCCAAAGTCTAAGGCCTCGTACACACGACGAGGAACTCGTTGGAAAAGACTCATCGTTTTCCTCAACGAGTCCCTTGTTAGGCTTGTCGAGGAACTCGACTAGCTTGCTTTGCGTACACACGGTCAAGACAAAATCTTCTTGTTCTCAAACGCGGTGACGTACAACACATACAATGGTAGGGGAAGTTCGATTCCACTGGCACAACCCTTGGGGCTGCTTTTGCTAATCTCATGTTACTGCGTGTTAAGTAAAAGCTTGGTAAGAGACGATTCAAGCTTTTCAGTCTGTTACAGTGTGAAACATGTGTTATCTCCATTACAAACACTACTTTTACCGAAGGTGCGCTCCCGTCTCATACTTTATTCTGAGCATGCACGGGTTTCTAAGCATTTCTAAGCATACACACGATCATGTTTCTCGTCGAAAACCAGCCCGACGAGGAACACGACGAGGAAATTGAGAACTTGTTCTCTTTTTTCCTCGTCGAGTTTCTCGACGGTTTCCTCGATGACAAACGTACACACGACCGGTTTCCTCTGCAAAAAAGCTCTCCCACCAAATTTCTTGATGGATTCTATCGAGGAAAACGGTCGTGTGTACGAGGCCTCAGTTCCAAATTCCCAGTTCAGAGTTCCATATTGCAAGTTCAGAATTCCAAATTCCAAATTTCAAGTTCAAAATTTTAAGTTCTGAGTTCCAAATTCCAAATTCTGAGGCCCTGATGAAGAGGGGATTCCCCCTTAAAACACACCAGACATAACAGACCTGGGTGGCTATTTCTAAAAGTATTCTTTGTGGATCTTGTTGGTAGTTCTGATTGCTGAGTTCCAAGTTTCACATTCCGAATTTCCGATTTCCCTATTCTGCATTCCGATTTCCAAATGAAAAGTTCTGAATTCCAAATTCTGAGATCGGAATTCAGAGCTCCAAGTTCTGAATTCCAAATTGCATAAATGCATAATGGTGAAATGCATAAAGATTGTAAATTCTTCATATGTTTGTATGGGTTTCCTCTTGGTGATCCTCCCACAATTTAAAGCCCAGCTCAAGTCAGAACATTTGACTTTGTTTTGGATACAATGGGGAAGGGTTGGGGCCTCTGTCAGGTTTTTACTATTTTCTGTGTTCCTATTGGAGAGATTAATTTTCTCTTCCTGTCAGGGCAGAAGGTTTTGGGAACTTTTTCAATGGGGAGAATGTGACAATGTTTTTATTGCTGGGTGTTCTTTATTGTGCCATCATCAACTGCTACTCTCATTTTTGTATGAGTAGAGGGCATGAAATGGGAGCTAGTCTGTCCAGTGGTATCAGAGACAGAAATAAAAAACCTGATGGAAGTTTTAATTCTTCTTCACTTTTTACAAAGCTAAAAAAAGTTATGGAGTTATAATTTAGTTATAAGCTGATGGCTTAATTCACTTGCACCCAAACTGGTCCTAATATGTGAATATTTATGTTCTGTATGTGTGACTGTGATAGGATCATTAGTAATTTGTAACATTTTTGAACATTGTAAGCTTCTTAGGGGCCAGAGAAAGGTTCAAAATTCTATGTTAATCACTACAGAAATAATTTGGCTGTATACAAGTGATTGAATTAAATAAAAATAAAGTAATGTAAATGGAATTAGATGTGCTTCTCTTACCAATTAACTAGAATTTAGATATAATTTTTACCAGAACCAGAACAGAATTGATAGCTATTTAAATGGTCTCAGTGTTCAACACCTTCAGGTAACATCTAACTTTAATAAATTAGACAATTATTTCCAATATTCTACAGTCAGAACTCTTGGGAATGTATTATATGTGTCTTTTGTGAAGCCTTAAGTACCAATTACTAGGGGTGTTATGTAAGAGTTGGATTCATAGTTAAGGATCAAGATGTTAAGAAGAGCTGACAGCCACTAAGCCACGTCCTGTACTTGTGACAGAGTAGATTCTTGTAGTGAGTAACAAGTGTTTTAAGAGTTTCAAATAAAGCCCCTCCTGGTCAACAATACATTCCTCCCTTTGGTGTTCTAACTGTGTTCTGGTGTTCTTATTGAAGATTCAAATTACAACAGGGAAGTACAGAATTAAACATTCTGCCTGTGTGGTATCTTATCTCTAAGGCCTCGTACACACGACCGAGAAACTCGACAGAATCCATCAAGAAACTTGGTGGCAGAGCTTTTTTGCCGAGGAAACCGGTCGTGTGTACGTTTTTCATCGAGGAACTCGGCGAGAAAAAAAGAGAACAAGTTCTCTTTTTCCTCGACGGGAGTCTCAATTTCCTCGTCGGGCTGGTTTTCGACGAGAAACTCGAGCGTGTGTATGCTAAGAAACCCGCGCATGCTCAGAATAAAGTATGAGACGGGAGTAAAAGTAGCATTTGTAATGGAGATAACACATGTTTCACGCTGTAACAGACTGAAAAGTGCAAATCGTCTCTCACCAAACTTTTACTTAACACGCAGTAACATGAGATTAGCAAAAGCAGCCCCAAGGGTTGTGCCAGTGGAATCGAACTTCCCCTGCCATTGTATGTGTTGTACGTCACCGCGTTTGAGAACGAGAAGATTTGGTCTTGACCGTGTGTACGCAAAGCAAGCTTGTCGAGTTCCTTGACAAGCCTAACAAGGAACTCGTCGAGGAAAACGATGTGTCTCGCCCGACGAGTTTCTCGGTCAGGTGTACGAGGCCTTAGGGCTCCTTTTACAAGGTATGTCTGAAATGCCACGTGTAGACAGCACAGAATTTTGTATGTATCTAAATGCAGTACTATTGGAGTCAATGTGGCCATACACACAGCTGCATCTACAAACGCCATGTTGCCATGTTTAGCAGAATACAAGAAAAATAGGAAAAGGCTGATGGTACACTCACCGGACACATTATTAGGTACACCTGTTCAATTTCTTGGGAAAACAAATTGCTAATCAGCCAATCACATGGCAGAAACTCAATGCATTTAGGTGTGGTGAAGATGATTTGCTGAAGTTCAAACCGAGCATCAGAATGGGGAAGAAAGGGAATTAAAGTGACTTTGAACGTGGCATGGTTATTGGCGCCAGACGGACTGGTCTGAGTATTTAAAAAAACGCTGATCTACTGGTATTTTTACACACAACCATCTCTTGGGTTTACAGAGAATGACCTGAAAAAGAGAAAATATCCAGTGAGCGGCAGTTGTGTGAATGAAAATACCTCGTTGTCAGAGGTCAGAGGTGAATGGGCAGACTGGTTAGAGATGATAGAAAGGCAAGAGTAACTCAAATAACCGCTTGTTACAATTAAGGTATGCAAAATACCATCCCTGAACACACAACACATTGAACCTTGGAGCAGATGGGATACAGCAGCAGAAGACCACAGCGGGTGTCACTCCTGTCAGCTAAGAACAGGAAACTGAGGCTACAATTTGCACAGACTCATCAAAATTGGACAATAGAAGATTGGAAAAACGTTGTCTGGTCTGATGAGTCTCCATTTCAGCTGCGACATTCAGATGTTAGGGTCAGAATTTGGACTAAAAAACATGAAAGCATGGATCCATCTTGCCTTGTATCAATAATTTAGGCTACTTTCACACTGGGGCGTTGTTAGCGTTGGCGGCTTAAAATAGTAAATAGTAAATAGTAAAATTGTATCAATAATTTAGGCTACTTTCACACTGGGGCGTTGTTAGCGTTGGCGGCTTAAAATAGTGTCGCTTTACCGTCGTTTTTGCAGCACTTTTTGGCAACTGGCCTGGCGCTAGCAGCCGAAAAAAAGGTTAAAACCGCCTGTAAATCCCCACTTTGGAGGCGCTGCCTATTGATTTCTTTCGGCAGGGGTGCTTTAGGAGCAGTGTTTTCACCGCTCCTACAGTGCCTCAAAGATCCTGCCAGCGCACCACTCCAGTGTGAAAGCCCTCAGGCTTTCACACTGGAGTGAAAGAAGCGGCTCCTTCAGGGGCTTTGCAGGTGCTATTTTTAGCGGTATAGCACCTGCAAAGCGCCTCAGTGTGAAAGTAGGCTTAGGCTGGTGACGGTGTAATGGTGTGGGGAATATTTTCTTTGTACACTTTGGGCCCCTTAGTACCAGTTGAGTGTTGTTTAACCACTTAAGACCCGGACCTTTAGGCAGCTAAAGGACCTGGCCAGTTTTTGCGATTCGGCACTGCGTCGCTTTAACTGACAATTGCGCGGTTGTGCAACGTGGCTCCCAAACAAAATTGGCGGCCTTTTTTTCCACAAATAGAGCTTTCTTTTGGTGGTATTTGATCACCTCTGCGGTTTTTATTTTTTGCGCTATAAACAAAAATAGAGCGACAATTTTGAAAAAAATGCAATATTTTTTACTTTTTGCTATAATAAATATCCCCCAAAAATATATAAAAACATTTTTTTTCCCTCAGTTTAGGCCGATACGTATTCTTCTACATATTTTTGGTAAAAAAAAATCGCAATAAGCGTTTATCGTTTGGTTTGCGCAAAATTTATAGCATTTACAAAATAGGGGATAGTTTTATTGCATTTTTATAAAAAAAAATTTTTACTACTAATGGTGGCGATCAGCGATTTTTTCCGTGACTGCGACATTATGGCGGACACTTCGGGCAATTTTGACACATTTTTGGGCCCATTGTCATTTTCACAGCAAAAAATGCTATAAAAATGCATTGTTTACTGTGAAAATGACAATTGCAGTTTGGGAGTTAACCACAAGGGGGTGTTGAAGGGGTTTAGTGTGACCTCATCTGTGTTTCTAACTGTTGGGGGGTGTGGCTGTAGGTGTGACGTCATTGATTGTGTTTACCTATAAAAGGGAACACACGATCAATGACGGCGCCACAGTGAAGAACGGGGAAGCTGAGTTTACACACAGCTCTCCCAGTTCTTCAGCTCCGGGGACCAATCGCGGGACTCCAGCGGCAATCGGGTCCCGCAGTCCCCGTCACGGAGCTTCGCACCCCACGGCTGGGCTCAAAGGGCAACGTACATGTACGTGGATGTGCCCAGCCGTGCCATTCTGCCGACATATATCGGCGTGAAGGGGTCCTTAAGTGGTTAAACACGACGGCCTATCTGAGCTCAAATCATCTCAAACTGGTTTCTTGAACATGACAATGAGGTCCCTCTTCTCCAATGGCCTCCAGAGTCACCAGATCTCAATCCAATAGAGCACCTTTGGGATGTGGTGAAACAAGAGATACGCATCATGGATGTGCAGTCGACAAATTTGCAACAATTGCGTGATGCTATAATGTCAATATGGACCAAAGTCCAACACCTTGTTGAATCTTTACCATGAAGAATTAAGGCAATTCTGAAGGCAAAGGGGGTCCAACCCGATACTAGCAAGGTGTACCTAATATAGTGGCGGACGAGTGGAGGTTTCTGCATATATTACACAGGTATATGTACAGTATTGTGGCGTACTGTCAAGTTTTGCACTGTCGTATCATTTACAATGAATGATGCCGCAGCACACCGCACGTAAAGCAGATATATTGCAGCGTGTGTTTATGGGATTTAAAGTCAACACTGCAGCCACTGGCCTCTTCTTCAGTCAATGGACTGAAGGAGAAGACAATTATTTTGTTTGCTTGTTTATAGCTATAATAAATGGCTGGGCACCAGGAAAAAAGAAAATATCATCAGGAATGAAAGAACACTGCGAAAAAAATAAAAAAAACTGTATAGGGATATGATACCTGGGCAGTAAGGTTTCAAATGTCCAACTTCTTGTAGCAACATACACAGGGGCTGTTCAGGGAAAAGCACTGAAAAGAACAAGGGTGCATCACTATACACAATAACCTGCATTCTTTATAAGACTGTGCATTGTTCAGTCAAGTAAATGCACCAATAAAGCAGAACACCGTCCACCCAGGAGAGGTTATTGATAGACTGGGCTAACAGGAAGAGGGCCATCAGTCAACACATAAGAGACAAGTGACGCTGGATGGGAAAAGTGGGGAACAGCGATAAAGCATGACGGAGGTAAGTAGTGTTTGAATGTTTTTTTTGTATGGGGGAAGAGGACAATATATTAATATTAGTATTTTATAAATAAATAGTTCTGTATGGAAGAGTGATATTATTATAACCGCTACTTGTATAGCACTGTCAATTTACACAGCGCTTCACATATATATTGTACAATCACATCAGTCCCTGCCCTCAAGGAGCTTACAATCTAAGGTTCCTAACTAATATTCAAATATAATTATACTAGGGCTAATTTATACAGGATCCAATTAATCTACCAGCATGTCTTTGGAGTGTTGGAGGAAACCAGAGTAGCCAGAAGAAACCCACGCAGGCAGAGAACATGCAAACTCCAGGCAGGTAGTATCGTAGTTGGGGTTCAAACCAGTGACCCTAGTAATGCTAGGCAGAAGTGCTAACTACTTAGCCACTGTGCAAACGCAAGATCTGGTCTGCCAAAAGAGGGGAAGTATGGAGCAGGGCCACTAGTAATGCAAGGTAATAGGAAGGGTATTCAGGCTGTGTGAGGTCTGCCTAATTTATAAAAATCCAGCAATTTTTTTACACCGTTTGACCATGCTCTATAACAACAGAGCCAAGTCCACACATTATGCCCTGTACACACGATCGGAATTTCCGATGGGATAAAATCCGATGGAATTTTCCATTTGAGGTGTCTTGCATACACACTGACAGACCAAATTCCAACCATCCTAAACACGGTGACGTAAAACATTACGACGAGCCGAGAAAAATTAAGTTCAATGATTCCGAGCATGCGTCAACTTGATTCTGAGCATGCCTGTTTTTTTCTCCGTCGGAGTTCCACACAGATGATCGGAATTTCATAGAACATGTTCTATTTCTAAACTCCGATGGAAAAAAAGTCCGATGGGGCCCCCACACGGTCGGAATATCTGATGAAAAAATTCACACTTTTTTAATCGGAAATTCCGATCGTGTGTACAAGGCATTAGTCATATATTTCTGAGTCATTCAGTGGGAGTAATCCATGTTCCACCAAGTTTCTTATGCCTATTTTCAAGCCTGCAGTCAGCAATGAGTTAAGAATCCCTGCCTCCTATGAAAGAGAAGGATTATACAGTTCAGCTCAGCCACTCTGGTTTGGTAAATGAACTCTGACCTCCTTGAATGAATAAACAAAGGCAGCCAAACAACAAGAGCTCACGATGGAAGATAAACCGTGCATGATTCCACCTTTTAATGATAGATCCCTATAGCTTTTCAACTTTAAGAACAATTCTAGTGTCTAATAACCTGGCTAAGCACACACAAGATAATACCTTGATATAGCAATGATGATAGCAAGGCTGAGGGTCAAAGCAGCTGACTGATGAAATTCTAAATAATTAGGTTTTCCTTTAAAATCAATAAAAGATACCATGGCGGTTATTTATCAAAAGTATGTCTTACCTAAGATAACATACCTGAATATTATGTTATCACGCATTTTATCAATTAAGCAAGTTATATTACATAGCTTAGTCTACCAATATTTGCAAACCAGAGATTTGAGCATTCCTTTAAAAGATTGGGCTGTGCAGGTATTGCCATCCAAACCCTAATGTGCTCCTAAATGCATCTACATGTTTTAGGATCATGGCATCAATTCTATTTTGAACTGAAGAAATTAGAACAAACCTTTTACTTAGATCATGCAGGGATTCCACATGTGACTTCATCAAGGAGAAGGTCATTTGTGGCCCTGGCAGTGTAATGGTTCAAGGATGAGGATGAACAGTTGTTCAATCACTGATCATTCTAAAGCCTGGTATACACTACGGCCCGGATTCAGAAAGAATGGCCTAAGTTTCTGCTGGCATAGCGTATCTCATATACGCTACGCCGCCGTAACTTAGAGAGGCAAGTACCGTATTCAGAAAGAACTTGCGCTCTAAGTTACGGCAGCGTAGTGTAAATGGGCCGGTGTAAGCCCGCCTAATTCAAATTATCAAGGCAGTGGGCGTGTTTTATTACAATGAGCCGTGGCCCCATGTAAATGAGTGGCCGATCGAACGGCGCATGCGTGCGCATGCTCAGAGTCACGTCGCAAATACTCCCCAAGATACGTCGGCTCAATGCTTTGTCGACGTGAACGTAACATACGCCCAGCCCCATTCACGTACGACTTACGCAAACGATGTAAAATACGATGCTGTTCCGACGTTTCCGACATCCATACCTTAACATGACTTACCCCTGCTTTATGAGGGGTAAAGTTACGCCGGACCGACGCCTTATGTAAACGACGTAGCTAAATCCGACGGCGCATGTACGTTTCTGAATCAGCGCATCTAGCTCATTTGCATATTCTGGGCCAGATTCTCATAGAATCGGCGTTGGCGTAGTGTAAGCCATTTACACACGTAAAGCCGTATTCGCGGACGACTTAGTAAAGCGATGTAACCGACGGAAAAAGACGACGCTGACCCGACGCCATACTTAACATGGCATACGGCGGACTGGCGTAAGGTAACCCCTCATATAGCAGGGGTAACCTTACGCTTACGGAAATGACGTAAACGACGACAACGCGGCGCAAATTCGTTCGGAAATCGGCGTATCAGGCTCATTTGCATAGTCAAATGAGAACTGAACGTAAACGCCACCTAGCGGCCAGCGTCGAATTACATCTAAGATCCGACGGCGTAAGTGACTTACACCTGTCGGATCTACGCCGTATCTATGCGAAAATGATTCTAGGAATCACTCGCATAGATACCCGGGGCCAAAAACAGAGATACAACGGTGTTTCCTGAGATACACCGTCGTAACTCTTCTGAGAATCTGGCCCTCTACGGAAGCGCCCCTAGCGGCCAGCGTAAGTATGCACTCAAGATACGACGGCGTAAGAGACTTACGTCAGTCGTATCTTGGACAAATTCTGGCGTATCTGATTCTTTGAATCAGGGGCAGAGATACGACGCCTCACATTTGGACTTACGACGGCGTATCTGGAGATATGCCGTCGTAAATCCTTTGTGAATCTGGGCCTACTAGTTTTCTTTTCGTTCAACCCGCTTGGGTTGAACGAAAAAAAAAACAAAACAGCCAGCTCAGGTCAGAGAAGCTGTGTTCTGACAGCGGGACAGCCCCCCCCCCACTAAAACACTCCTTTTTTGGTCACAAGCCTTCGACAGAAGCCGGCCGAACGGCTCTCACTAATGTCCAGTACACAGGGGCCTGAATTTTGGCCAGTTTCTATTGAACCAGCTGATGCCTGCTGACATTGGGCCCATGTGTACTAGGCTTTTGTGAGAGAAAGGTCTGTCATAACCTTCAAAGGCATGAGTAAATATTCGATTATTGTTACACACAATTTTGGAAAAAAAAAGTCTATGAATGACTTTACATTGCAGCAGACACCATTGGCCAGAAATGTTAAAGCATTTGAATAGGGATGACCCAAATTTACACTAAAACCTACATCATGTTTTAGCATTCGTTTTTTCTTTTATCTTTTTTCTGTAGTAGGAACCAGGAAATACAATTTCATGCCCATTCTGGTTGTTTAATATCTGATCACTATAGATTGTATGTTGGTAGGTACCAGTAGCTTGTATCCATTGAGAAGCCATTTATGAACTGATCAAGTTTAAAGCATAAGTTAACCTTTTAAAAAAATGAAAATGCACATATTTTTTGCAGAAAAAAAATTGCATTTATTATTACTTCCTGCAGAAGACTGGAAAGCATTGCATCCATGATCAGTGGATCAGGGGGTGCAATGTCAGGCTTCTGCAGACAAGCCCTGCAGCTTTTAGCTCATACCTTCATACAGACCGTCAATTTGAAAGCTGCTGGGCTTGTGAATGAACTAGGAGAGCGCTCATCAGTGCCCTTGCAGTTCAATGAGAACTGTCACGGTGGCTTATGGTACTTGTAGTTCATTCATTTACAGGAAGATGTGAATGAATGACACAGTTGTATGGCGGAAGCCCTGCATGGCCGGAGCTTTTTGAATTGTGGAGGGGATTTGGGCAAGAGACGGCCGGAGCAGGAACGAGTTACATGTTCCACCCTAAATATGGTTGGAACAGGTATCATGTTCCAAAAGGTGAACTTATCCTTTAGGCCCCATGCACACGAGAAGCAATTACAAACACCGCTAAACTCACGTTTTCAAAGGCAAAAACCGTCGTTTAAAACGCCAGTTTTTACCGCGAATTGCACAGCGTTTTGCTGCGATTATCAGCGTTTTACCGCGTTTGGGGCTGTCAGTGCTTATCTCAAAGACATTGTAGACCCTCCCAAAGTTTAAAACGCAAAAATAAAACGCTTCTGAACCCAAAATTTTGCGTCTGAAAAAACGGACATAAACCCCAACTGCTTTAAAACGCCAAAAAACGTGATTGTGTGCATGGACACATAGGATAACATTAAATGTGTTCAGGGGCAGTTGAAAAAATTGCCCAAATGCCTCTGAACTCGAGTTTAGCAGCGTCTCGTGTGCATGGGGCCTTAAAGTTGTCTCAGCTGCAGTAATAATAGCTGCCATGTACATTTTTGGCTGCCTTCTACACTAAAAAATTCAACTATTTGCAAATACATGTCCCTATGCCTGTCTGTTCCTCTGCTTCTAGCATTTTTTTGGTAAGCTTGACTATACCCAAGCTTTCCATGGAACTAGACATATTCCCTACCTGCAATTATTGATTGGTCCAGATAGTTGTGTCTTTTCTTTTTTTGCACTGTGCAAATCAAGAACACTTATTACATTGTAGTCCGTCAAGTGCTATCTTGTCTGTTTTACAAAAACTATGGTGCCCCAAAAACCTATGGTGTGTTGGAAAGCTAGTCATTATTGATCCTCTGCACACTTGTTAGTTCTAAGTGACCTTAAAGGGGTTGTAAAGGTTCATTGTTTTTCATCTTAATGCATCCTATGCATTAAGGTGAAAAAACATCTGATGGTTACCGGCCCCCCAGCCCCCTGGTTTATTTACCTGAGCCCTCGAAAATCCTGCGTCGAGAACACGCTTGACCTCGGCCCAGTCTTTTCAGCTCTTCATTGGATAGATTGATAGCAGCGCAGCCATTGGCTCATGCTGCTGTCAATCAACACTAATGACACGAGGAGCGGGGGCGGGGCCGAGCCCTGTAGTCAGCGGCTATGGACATCAAATAGGGAGCGCACCCGCAAGGTAACCCCCTTGGGATAGCGCTTCCCAGAGGGGGTTATCAGAAGCGGGGAGGAGCCGAGACAGCCGCCGAGAAGACGAGGATCGGGGCCACTCTGTGCAAAACAAGCTGCACAGCGGAGGTAAGTATGACATTTGAAGCTTTAGTATCACTTTAAGCAACTGCCACTTTATGGTTTTATGGAAAAAAACATATTTTACCTATGAAATTTCAGTTCCACACATTTTTCTGGTAACCATTGTCTACAATAGATACTGTATTTCATTCGGTTGAACTTTTTTAGACAAACTTTCAGTCTGAAATGTTATATGTCTTCAGACTTCTGCCTAATGTCTTTGGTTATAGGGTAGCTGACACTAAGATTCATGAGCCCCTGACAAAGTGTTGTTGGTGGCCTGAAACTGGACTTAGCAATGATGGGCCTTGATGTCCAGAGTCAGTCTTGAAGAATCCTCTAGAAAATAGATGACAGTCTTCTAATCTGTCCACTTTTACATGTTAAGCCTCGTACACACGACCGAGGAACTCGACGGGCGAAACACATCGTTTTCCTCGTCGAGTTCCTTGTTAGGCTGTCGAGAATCGAGAAGGCAAGTTTCTCCATTCCCGTCGAGGAAATAGAGAACTTTCTCTCTTTTTGGCTCGTCGAGTTTCTCGACAGTTTCCTCAACGAAAATGTACACACGACCAGTTTTCTCTGCAAAAAAATATCTCCTAGCAAGTTTCTTGATGGTTTTTGCCGAGAAACTCGGTCGTGTGTATGAGGCCTCAGGTGACAGTCAATCGTCAAATGTGTACTGGGAACCTGCAGACAACCCTTGCCTAATAAAATCAGGAAATAGCAAATTGGACAGATAATTTAACCATTCACTACTGTTTTACAGCTGATAGGTTGGCACTGGAGTTGGCAGCAGCACATTAATTGCAATCTGTTTTATAGGTCTAAATATGAACCATCACATCAAGTTTAGGGTAAACATTGGCCAGCACAGGTGCCTGAGGGTGGTCAGATAGTGCCTGCACATACAGCGTTTCTTTAACATGTAATTCTCCTTTTTGATTCCTAAGAAAGAAACATTTTCCACCTATGCTTGATGGACTTCGCTGATTCAGCAAAGATAAGGTAGAGTCACAGTTCACTACCCACTGGGGACAACAGGAACATCATCAGCATACACTGAATGAAGGATGGACATGTTGAGTGAAAGATGATTGTGCAAAAGTGTGATTGTTCAAAAACCAACAAAAAATTATTTGGGCAGCTTGGGTCATTTACAACTGTTTTATGTAGTTCTGACTTATTGTTTATTGTCTACTTTCTATTGTAAGAAAAATCAAAGGTATTTATTTTCTAAATTATTAGTACATTTTATTTGAAGGCTTTATTATACATAATTGCTTGGTTTAGAGCAAACTTAAATTAAATCAGAACATAAAATGAAGTCAAAATAGTAAACATTAGCGGGACGTATATGTGATGTATATTTGCATAGATGTTTTACATCCTTTATAGCAGGGGTATAAAACATACTTTGCAGGCTGCATCAGCATTATGGTTGCCCTCAAAGACCCAGTTGTATCTGTAAGACTATATAAATGTATCTGCTCTTTATCATATAAAATAATTGCCTCTGCATTCGATTATTACTGGTTTTAGTAATAACTTAAAGGGGTTGTAAACAAAAAATTTAAATGTTTTAAAAATAACAAACATGTTATACTTACCTCCACTGTGTAGCTCGTTTTGCACAGAGAGGCCCCTGATCCACGTCTTCTGGGGTCCCTCGGCGGCTGTCTCTGGTCCTCCCTGCAAGAACTACACACATTCATGTGAGAGAGCTTGCATTGTGTGTAGTCCTTGCGGGCGCGCTCCCGTGATACAGCGAGCGGCCACTCGGCCCCGCCCCTCAGTGCGCCGCGTCACTGGATGTGATTGACAGCAGCGCCAGCCAATGGCTGCGCTGCTTTCAATCCATCCACTCTAGCCAATCAGTGGCCAGGCTGAGAGGCGAAGAGGATGTCGGGGCAGAGCGCGGGACTTTCGAGGGGTCAGGTAAGTATAACGGGGGGCCGGTATACTCTGATGTTTTTTCACCTTAATGCATAGAATGCATTAAAGCGGAGGTCCGGTTTAAAAAACTAAATATATTAAAATTCAGTAGCTGCTGACTTTTAATAAGGAGACTTACCTGTCCAGGTTGCCCGCGATGACGGCAGCCAAAGCCGAGCAAATGCTCGGGTTTCTGCTGCCCCGCCGCCATCCTCCCTGAGGGAATCAGGAAGTGAAGCCTTGCAGCTTCACCGCCCGATTCCCTACTGCGCATGCGTAACGTGAATGGATGATGTCTCCTGGGACACACACAAGGTCCCAGAAGACACCGCTCCCCCATTCCCCAGGAGGCAGCCGAGGAGCAGAAGAAAGAAGATGGACCGCGGATCAGGAAGTGTCAGATTAGGGCGATCTGCCTAGCAACAGGCACTTTGGGTATGTATAAAAAAAAAAAAAATATATAATTTTCTTGGTGGAGCGCTTTAAGGTGAAAAAACGTTTTCCTTTACAACTCCTTTAAGACTTAAGCTGTGAAGGGCAGGTGCAGACCAGCACGCACGCCATTTACGCCATTTACCCCTGTAGGGGTGTTGACATCTGGTGAGTGGGGACCCAGGTGGGGGAGCACGCAAGTCACTTGATTACCTGCTTCTACTACACCAAGTCACTTTGGAGTTTTTCACGGAGA
This sequence comes from Rana temporaria, assembly GCF_905171775.1. Taxonomy (NCBI): domain Eukaryota; kingdom Metazoa; phylum Chordata; class Amphibia; order Anura; family Ranidae; genus Rana; species Rana temporaria. Next base: position 117,504,067 of record NC_053498.1, on the reverse strand, counting down.
ATGAACTTGTTATGAGGATTTTTTCTACTTAATCAACTACTTTAGCATTTTTTTTTCTATTGTTATATAATAACTTTTCTGGACAGTACTTTATACAATATTTGTATGCACTACTATTGGACTATTCACACATAACTATATTTTTCTTATATGCATTTTTTCCCTTTTAAATGTTTTTCCGTGGCTAACTGCCCAGTCAATTGCTTATTGTAATCAGCTTGTGTTCATATACTTTTTTCTTTTTTGGCTTCTGGTCATTGTATATAGAGGCTTCACTGCAGAGAATATTTATGCACAGCTTTATGGTATATTACTTACTATTCACTTATTGTTCTTAGAAGTTTTATATTGGAAGATCCCCTCAGTGACGGCTTTTATAATTTACAAGTATTTCTGTCACATTAGTGGGTCTCCCCCACTGTCAGGTACCCCAGGTAGCGCCAACACCCCACCTGTGCTTTTTATATCAATCACAAGACTCCCCTTGTGGAGCTCTTCTAGGGGGGCAGCAACCTTCTCCCTCCATTCTTTAACTCTGTCCTAAGTGCGGTACTTTACTGTTTTGTATTAGTCTACTTTAAAGCGGGGGTTCACCCTAAAAAAAAAATTTGTTTTCTAACATGCCATCCAGCATACTAGCGCAAGCTACAGTATGCCTTTATTTAATTTTTTTGCGCCGTACTCACTGTTTAATCCCGTAGTTAGGTTTCAGACTAGTAGGCGTTCCTATGCAGAGGGGAACATGATTGACGGCAGGCTATGGCACGTCACGCTTCCCGGAAATAGCCGAAATAGGACTTGGCTCTTCACGGCGCCTGCGCAGTCAGCTCCTAGTTTGTGCGCAGGCGCCGTATAGCGCCGCGAAGAGCCGAGTCCTACTCGGGAAGCGTGACGCACCATAGCCGGCCGTCAATCATGTTCCCCTCTGCATAGGAACACCCATTCCCCGCGGGGAGTCTGAAACTTAACTACGGGATTAAACAGTGAGTACGGCGCAAACAAATAAATAAAGGCATACTGTAGCTCACGCTAGTATGCTGGATTTCATGGTAGAAACTTGCTTTTTAGGGTGAACCACCGCTTTAAGCAACTGCTAGATTCTTCAATGTATATTTTGTTTAATGCATCCATCATTTACATTAACAAAGTAAGAAAATCTAGTGTACAGGGGCGGACTGACAACTCATGGGGCCCCCGGGCAATAGGAGATTATAGGGCCCCTGGGCAATAGGAGATTATGGGGCCCCCAGGAAATAGGGATTATGGGGCACCCAGGCAAAAGATTATGGGGCCACACAGTATACACGCACACACATATACAGTATACATACACAGTATACACACACAGACACACATAGTATACATGCACAAAGAATACACATACACACATTGAAAAGGTACTGGAGAGGCGGGGAAGCTATAACCTTGGGGATTTAAAAAAAACACAGATTTTTACATGCTGTCCCTGGTTTTACTGAGGCTGGCAACCATGATGGGGCCTCCTAGTGGCATTGGGCCCTCGGGCAGTGCCCGAGTGCCCGAATGGTCAGTCCGCCCCTGCTAGTGTAAAACATTTGCAAGCAGAATTATAATGTCTGTACTTGTAAAGCCATAACGCTTATTATGAAACAATCTTGCCTTGGTAGGAATAAAATAAAATACGAATTAGAAAGAGTACTTTGGATCTGCCAGTTACCTGCAATGGTCAGAATATCAGGGCTGGAAAACACATAAGACACATAAACAGGTAAACATTAATATATCAGAATACTTCTTGTGAGTTTGAAACACAAATAGCTTAGTTCAAAGACTTCCAAGACATGGGATATGAGTACATTTTTACCTCGTCTCACTAAGTCACAGGAGATAAAACTCCCTTTTGTTTGGAGGATTTAAAGCTGGAATGTTAGGTAGGCCATTCTGAGACCTGAGTCACAATGCTCTCTTCAGTGTGGGATAGCTTAGGGCTATAAGCCACTAATTAGCTATATTGTTTTACAGTATACAACTTGCACCGGAAAACTGTTGAAGAACACCCAAGGGATTGAGATTGGAAGGGAAAAAAACTTCATTTGACTCATTAGAAGGAAGTTCATAACTGACTGGACAACTTTATCTGGATTTATTAGGAAAAATCATATATTTTTGCTTCCTAACCTGCATTTCTTATATCCAGGTTCATGTGTATTGAAAGTGATATTTTATCTTGGTTTAGAAGGCGAGTTTTTAAAACATTAGGCAATACTAGGCAAATTCACCATCCTAGATTTTTTTCTGCTGGCTCATTGCACATTCTGGAAAATTCTAAACTCATGTACAGTATAGGGTGGAGAAGCCGAAATAAAATGAGGATATTTGTTCATCTGTGATATCTGATTTTATTTCCAAACAGCAAATATCAAAATCAGATCAGATCTGGTGGGTGTAGCCTCTTTTAAGGAGAAGTTTTCAAAGAATGCTACTGACACCTTTCTTTCCTAATGAAGAATGTAAAATCTGGATGGACTTCATGCAGTAAATTTGTGGATTGTCGCTGTGCATTCTGATTGCAACAAATGATCTAACAGTCATTAAAGGGTAACTCCACTTTAATGGAAAAAAATAGCAATAAAAAAAATAATAATATAGCATATACCGTATATATCGGCGTATAACACGCACAGGCATATAAAACATCTGCAGCCATTAAATTGCCCAACAATGCAGCCTGTTCAGTGCCCATCTGCAGCCTATAAATTGCTCAACAATGCTGCCTGTTCAGTGCCCATCTGCAGCCTATCAATTGCCCAACAATGCAGCCTGTTCAGTGCCCATCTGCAGCCTATCAATTGACCAACAATGCTGCCTGTTCAGTGCCCATCTGCAGCCTATCAATTGCCCAACAATGCAGCCTGTTCAGTGCCCATCTGCAGCCTATCAATTGACCAACAATGCAGCCTGTTCAGTGCCCATCTGCAGCCTATCAATTGCCCAACAATGCAGCCTGTTCAGTGCCCATCTGCAGCCTATAAATTGCCCAACAATGCAGCCTGTTCAGTGCCCATCTGCAGCCTATAAATTGCCCATCTGCAACCTATAAATTGCCCAACAATGCAGCCTGTTCAGTGCCCATCTTCAGCCTATAAATTGCCCAACAATGCAGCCTGTTCAGTGCCCATCTGCAGCCTATAAATTGCCCAACAATGCTGCCTGTTCAGTGCCCATCTTCAGCCTATCAATTTACCAACAATGCAGCCTGTTCAGTGCCCATCTGCAGCCTATCAATTGACCAACAATGCAGCCTGTTCAGTGCCCATCTGCAACCTATCAATTGCCCAACAATGCTGCCTGTTCAGTGCCCATCTGCAGCCTATCAATTGCCCAACAATGCAGCCTGTTCAGTGCCCATCTGCAGCCTATCAATTGACCAACAATGCTGCCTGTTCAGTGCCCATCTGCAGCCTATAAATTGCCCAAAAATGCAGCCTGTTCAGTGCCCATCTGCAGCCTATCAATTGCCCAACAATGCTACCTGTTCAGTGCCCATCTGCAGCCTATAAATTGCCCAACAATGCAGCCTGTTCAGTGCCCATCTGTAGCCTATAAATTGCCCATCTGCAGCCTATAAATTGCCCAACAATGCAGCCTGTTCAGTGCCCATCTTCAGCCTATAAATTGCCCAACAATGCAGCCTGTTCAGTGCCCATCTGCAGCCTATAAATTGCCCAACAATGCTGCCTGTTCAGTGCCCATCTTCAGCCTATCAATTTACCAACAATGCAGCCTGTTCAATGCCCATCTGCAGCCTTTAAATTGCAGCCTCGCCAGTGTTTGCTTATCCCTGCTGTCTCCGAGGGAAGAGGAGGAGCGAGCGCCGCTGAATTACACAGAGCCGCGATCTCCTGTGTACCTGGTGCTCCGTCATGCACAGCAACGCCTTCTGGCCCTGCTCATATGATAGACAGAACAGTGGCCCAATGCGGGGCCAGGAGGTGTGGCCGTGCGTGACGGAGCGCCGGGTACACAGGAAATCGCGGCTCTATGTAAATCAGCAGCGCTCGCGCTTCTTCCCTCAGAGACAGCAGGAATCTGCATATAACACACACCCACAATTTTCACCCGATTTTAGGGGGAAAGGGTGTGTGTTACACGCCGATAAATACGGTACATATGCGACACAAGTCATATTTGTAATTGAATGTTATTAAAAATTACCTTTCCAATCTGCAGCCACTCTAATTTTCTGTAAATGCAATATGGCTACCTGGAGGCCTTCTGTACACAGAATGTGTACTGAACACCCCCTAGAAACATAATGTCCTGCTAGTGTGATTGGCTCAATGATATTCCCAGAAGTCTGCCTTAAGATACAAGTCAGATTTCAGGCATCCCCTGCAACAAACATTTTTTGGGGGTGAGATACTCCCAATAGGAACACATCTAAATGGATGCAGACCCTGAAATTTTCCTCATTAGAGTTCTACAGCTGCAGCAGCTGGTTGATAATTATGAAACCACTCCCATTAGACTCACTGAGCAAAGGGGGCAAAGAGGAACAAACAGTGATTTCTTCAGAATAACAAAAGATAGGAATCTACAACAGAGTTTGTTAAAATCCCTTCAATGTACATAGATCACCGAGACGGGAATGTTTTTTTTCTCAACAAAAGTGGAGTTACGCTTTAAGTGATTTAAGAGCAGCGAATAATAGATAAACCCCACACCTAATAAACATAACTAGGTGTTCTCTGTAGGGCCTATTCACATCTATGCATTTTAATGTATGCATTTAAATACATGTCAATGCATAGGTGTGAAGTCAGTGTTAAATTTATGCAATTAAAATAAAAGCATGTAAGCTTATTTGATAAAATCAAATTCACCAAATACTTAAAATTCAATGTTACTTTGCAAATATTATGATAACATGCAAAGAGCCAACCAATCACTTATCGTCGTAAGTCCGAATCCCCGCCGTTGCAACTTTAAGCGTATGCTCAAACTGAGATACGCTTAAATGTTGCTAAGATACGACCGGCGTAAGTCTCCTACGCCGTTGTATCTTAACTGCATATTTACGCTGGCCGCTAGGGGCGTGTACGCTGATTTACGCCTAGAATATGTAAATTAGCTAGATACGCCGATTCACGAACATACGCCCGGCCGTCGCAGTAAAGATACGTCGTTTACGTAAGGGGTTTTCAGGCGTAAAGTTATTCCACCAAATACATGGCGCAGCCAATGTTAAGTATGGCCGTCATTCGCGTGTTGAAAAATGAAAATTTTACGTTGTTTGCGTAACTCGTCCGTGAATGGGGCTGGCCATAATTTACATTCACGTCGAAAGCATGACGATTTGCCGACGTCATTTGGAGCATGCGCACTGGGATAGGTCCACGGACGGCGCATGCGCCGTTCATTAAAAACGTAAAATACGTGGGGTCACTAGTATTTTACATAGAACACGCCCCCAACCAGCCTATTTTGAATTAGGCGGGCTTACGCCGGCCCATTACACTGCGCCGCCGTAAGTTTCAGCGCAAGTTCTTTGTGAATACAGGACTTGCTGCTCAAACTTACGGCGGCGTAGTGTATCTGAGATATGCTACGCCCGCCTAATTCTACCTGAATCTAGCCCAGAATCTTTAAGATTTTGTATATGGCTCTACTTTTCTTGCATTATGACATCAGATGTTACTGGACATGGTTGATAACATTTTAAAATTATTTCTTTTTTTAACTTCTATTTATTACAATGTATATAATTTGTTAAGCAGATTACAGTCTTGCTGGGCCATGGACCATTACACATCCAAATATGTCATTTATTTTAGCCTTATAAATCATTTTGCATTCAGTAGATTTAGAGCCCATAAAATAGTACAACAAAATAATGAAATAAAAATGAAAACTAATATTTGGAGAAAGAGGGATGTATGTCTCTTCTCATTTAGAAGGGACATTTGCAGGACCAGATACTGACACATTTTAAAATGTAGACTGTCCGTAGAAATCAATAACAATTAGATATTGTCCTATACTGCTAAGCAACACCAACTATTGTGCAAGACCTGATAGATATTTTTATTGAATGTATATTTAATATTTTTTTTTGTTTTTCAGGAAATAAAGGAAACATTGGGGTAGATTCAAAGAGCAATTGCGCCTGAGTAACCATAGTTACGCAGCGCAATTGCTTACTTGCCCCGGCGTATCGAATGCTCCTGATTCAGGAACCTCGATACGCCGACTGCAGCCTAAGATATGAATGGCATAAGGCTTCTTATGCCATCGTATCGTAGGCTGCATTCTTACGATGGCCGCTAGGGGGCGTTCCCGTAGTGGTCAGCGTATAGTATGCAAATTGCATACTAACGCCGATTCACAACATTACGCGAGCCCTGCGTACGCAGTTTACGTCGTTTACGTCCGTCGGTTTTCGCGTAAGGCTGCTCCTGCTAATAGCAGGGGCAGCCAATGCTACGTATACCCGTCGTTCCCACGTCGCGAAGTTTAAATTTTACGTCGTTTGCGTAAGTGAATCGTGAAGCGCTGGACGCCATTCACGTTCATTTTGAAGCAAATGACGTCCTTGCGACGTCATTTGCCGCAATGCACGTCGGGAAAGTTTCCCGACGGAGCATGCGCCCTACGCTCGGCGCGGGAACGCGCCTAATTTAAATGATTCCCGCCCCCTATGGAATCATTTAAATTGCGCGCGCTTACGCCGGGCATTTTGCCGGAGCGCCCACGCAATTTACGGAGCTACTGCTCCGTGAATCAAGGGTAGCGCAGATAATTTGCGGGGGCGCAGGGCAAAAACGGTGCCCTGCGCCTCCGTAAAAACTGTGCAAAGCTACCTGAATCTACCCCACTATATATATCAAGAAACATGTATAAATATATACAAATGTGGAGAGTAGACGAAATAATGTTCATCTAACATGGAGAAGAACAAGCATTTGAAAGCGTAGGACATCTTAATTAATAAAGAGTAACAACAAGTCATGTAAACATGTAAACCTAAAATATATGAGTCTTCTAGACTAGATTTTATGGGCAATACATTCTTTTTTTTGCATAAACATGGCTCTGATTATACCATTTCTACGTGAGTTTATGCTTGATGATTTTGAGTAGACAACCAGAGGTACGTTTCTGGCTGCATTTTGAGACTCTTGACTAGGTTGGGATTTGATGTGCTGACTCACTAGATTGGATGTCAGTAGAATAATGTTCTACCACCCTCTAGTTGGTCCTATGATTGGCAGTTTAAACGATCCTCAGAATTAGTCATTTCCTCAAGTGTGTCTCTTGGAGCTGCTCACTGTTTGGGAATATTGTCAACAACTTCCTCTATGATGCTTGTACCCGGAAGTTATTTGAATGTCAAAGAGACCATGAAGTGATGAAACATTTAAACCTGTCCATATGGGTAGCCATAACATATACATATTTTTTTATTTGGTTCTCTGCGTCTGCTATATTGATCTAGTATCTACATGAGAAACTTTAGTTTTAATAAAATTGTAATCGTATTTACAGGCATTAAACATAAATGTATATATTAAACATTAATATATATATATATATATATATATATATATATATATATATTTAGCTGACACAAGATATATTGTTTTTCACTGAAGACTAACTGGCTACAGTCAGCAGGAGTAACAATCATAGACTTAGAGGGTTAACGATACTGTATTCATCTGTCTATTGGTTCAGGAATGCCATAAGAAAAATACCTGGGCCAGATTCAGATACATTATCGTATCTATCGGCGGGCGTAGCGTATCTCAGATACACTACGCCGCCGTAACTTAGGGCGCAAGTTCCGTATTCAGAAAGAACTTGCGCCCTAAGTTACAGCGGCGTAGTGTAAATGTGTCGGCGGAAGCTGGTAGTGGGCGTGTTTTATGTTAAACTATCATGACCCCACGTAATTGACGCTGTTTTCGAACGGCGCATGCACCGTCCGTGGACGTATCCCAGTGCGCATGCTCGAAATCACGTTGCAAATAGTCAATGCTTTCGACGTGAACGTAACTTACGCAAAGCCCTATTCGCAAACGTTTTATGCAAACAACGTAAAGGACGGAAAATTCGACGCTGTCCCGACGTCAATACTTAACATTGCGTACGCCTCATATAGCAGGGGTAACTTTGTGCCGGTCCGACGCCTTACGTAAACTACGCATATAGATACGCCGGGCGCAACTATGTTCGTGAATAGGCGTATCTACCTAATTTGCATATTCTACACGTAAATCTACGGAAGCGCCACCTAGCGGCCAGCGTAAATATGCAACTGAGATACGTTGGCGTAAGAGACTTACGTCGGTCGTATCTTAGCAAAATTCCGGCGTATCTTGCTTTCTGAATACAGAAAAAAGATACGCCGGCACATCCTAGAAGTTACGCGGCGAATCAACAGATACACCGACGTAACTTCTTTCTGAATCTGGCCCCCTGTCTTTATTTTTTAATATCCTTTCAATTTACCTCTCTCCAGAACCCTGTTATGCTTCCTTCTACATGCCTAGCCAGTCCCTGTGGTAATTTAGAAAAAATGTACTTTCATTCATGGTCATGCATCGGCTTTAAATGCAAGTTCACCTACTGCTGCTAGACCGCAAAGTCAGATCCTCAACCCAAAGACTTTGATTGGACAAAGAAGAAATAGCAGCATTAGCATAGAATGTTCTGTTTTTTATTGCAAAATGTTTTATAAATTGTTTCCGTTTTATTGCCGTTTGTGACCTACCTACCCTAGTAGGGAAATTCCTCTGGCTACCTGCAGCAGTAAAAATGTGTCAGAGAAAGTTATGGGAAACATCTCCAAAGGAGAAAGAGGCAGCAAAAAAAATCTCATATTTTTATTGTTGACCATGTTCTTATGTCCCAGTGAGAACATGCCCTTAATTTCTAATCTTATCGACACAAGGACAAGATATCTAGAAAAATGTCCAAAAGGGGGTCACAAACAACATTAAAGTGGAGGTTCACCCTAAAAAAATTCTAACAATACATTGAGAAGACTGATTACACTGCGGGTATGCTGTTTTTTTTTTTTTTTTTTCCGTACATACCTCGTTATCGCCGTTTCATCCTTCGGCTTCCGGGTATGATTCTTGCTGGACTGGGCGTTCCTAGTTGATTGACGTTCCTCCGACCGGCGCATACTGCGCGTCACGACTTTCCGACAGAAGCCAAACGTCATTGCGCAGGCGCCGTATAGAGTTGGCTCTATACGGCGCCTGCGCAGCGACGTTCGGCTTCTTTCGGAAAGTTGTGACGCGCAGTATGCGCCGGTCGGAGGAACGTCAATCAACTAGGAACGCCCAGACCCGCAAGAATCATACCCGGAAGCCGAGGGATGAAACGGCGATAACGAGGTATGTACGAAAAAAAAAAAACAGCATACCCGCAGTGTAATCAGTCTTCTCAATGTATTGTTAGAATTTTTTTTTAGGGTGAACCTCCACTTGCAAAACTTGACAGACGTTGTAGCACTTCTGCATTTAAGGCTTTAGTCTTTACCATCTAAATTTGTCCTAAAATTCACAACAATTGGCTGAATTTGAAGCTCAGTTTCTTTACTTTAAGCCTATCTGTGGGCAAACAAAACCCAATCTCTTCTATTCATTAACCATTAAAAAACAAAAAACAAAGCCCTTTTGCACTTAAAGCAAACATTGTGCACTGCAATTGAAAGCACAGATAAATCACCTTTTATTAGATAAAACATGAGTAAAATGCACTTACAAAGTAACAACTTGATCAGGGCATATCACCAGGCAATACAACTCCCATCAGGTATCAGTCCACAAATACAGGTGCTGGACTATCTTTTCATCTCCTTCTGCCAGCTTTTATAAGGAGATAGTCCAGCACCTGTAGTTGTGATCTAATACCTGATCAAGCCATTAGTTTGTAAATGTATTTTTATTCAAAAGGTATTGATTAAAAGGCAAGTCTGCACTATCTAATGTGCTTTGTTTGATCTTGTAACTTTAGTTAAATTGCATTTGGAAATTAACTGAGCTAGCAAGAATGAGCAGTATGCCCAGGCCAACAATGGAATCTGACATATTCTCCCTTTGCATTTACCTGACTCTGCTATCACGTGTCCCTCGTGGTGTCTTTTATACTTGTGGGGTCCAGTGATTAAGTGGTAAAGTCTGGGATTTTTCCTGCCCCTCTTTATGTCTTCATTATACTGTTGCTATTGACTTCAGGACCTGTAATGCCCTGTACACACGATCAGTTCATCCGATGAAGACGGACCGATGGAATTTTTCATCAGATATCCGATGAAGCTGACTTTCATCAGTCTTGCCTACACACCATCAGTTAAAAACACTACGACGTGCTGAGAAAAATGAAGTTCAATGCTTCCAAGCATGCGTCGACTTGATTCTGAGCATGCGTGGATTTTTAACCGATGGACTTGCCCACAGACGATCGTTTTTTTCTATCATTTTTTTAACCATCAGATAATTTTAAAACAGGTTCTACGTTTTTTTACCGATGGGAAAAAAAACGATGGGGCCCACACACGATCGGTTCGTCCAATGAAAACGTTCCGTACAAACCAATCGTGTGCACGCTGCATAAGAGCTCCACCATTGCACAGTGAATAGGAAGTGTCCATGTAACCAATCAATTACATAGACCCTCCTATTCTGCAACAAGCATGAGAGAAGACTAAAAGTCACACAACCAAATCTTTGGGGAAGTATTTGAGACGTTTAAATTAGGCAGATACTGAAGCCTCATACACACGACCGAGAAACTCAACGGGCGAAACACATTGTTTTGCTCGTCGAGTTCCTTGTCAGGCTGTCGAGGATCTCGGCGAGCCAAATTTCCCCATTCCCGTCGAGGAAAAAGAAGACATGCTCTCTTTTTGGCGCGGCGAGATCCTCGACAGTTTCCTCGTCGAAAAGTGTACACACGACCAGTTTCCTCTGCAAAAAAAATAAAAACAGCAAGTTTCTTGCTGGTTTTTGCCGAGAAACTCGGTCGTGTGTACGAGGCCTTAGCCAGGCACAGCCAGGCAACCAGTGTTTTCAGAAGGAGGCCAGTAATGGCAATCCAAGTATTTATTTCTCTTATGACAGATTGACTTTAATCAAAGGAAGGTGCACACTAAAAGGGGCCCAAAGTGCACTTCTCGGCGCCAAAGGAAATAAATTAACTATTTAAGAGACTCCACTAATAAAATGGAGTAAAGAAAAAATCATATAAATACATAAATAAATAAATATCAGATATCAAAATAATGATATGATAAATATAGCAGCTGTTTAAGAATAAATTAAAGCTCATCTATAAAAGTAAACATAAAATGTATCAAACACATAGAACCATAAAAAGTCCAATTGATAAAACAGCGCTAATAATCGATTAAGTCCAAAACCATATAAATAAATAAAATGATGATAGGATAAATTAAAAGTCCCAAAGTGGTGTATCAAGAACACAGTTCTAAAGTGGGAAGTGCTTCTAGGGTTGGATCAGTAGTGCACCCTACACCAGCTCCCAATCTTCACCGCAGAAGTGAGGCACAACTCCCCCTCTGGGGTTCACACTCACCAGAATAATGAATAAACTGAGCCTTGAATACAGGTTCCTCTTATTTAGACCTCCATCATCATCTCAGAAGCAGCAAGGGTTATTTCCATTCATGGTACATATAAAACACAAAGGCAATGACATAGAGTAATCCTGCTTTAATTATTAAAACCGTGTACCAACACCCCGCTTCCAATATACGTACAATTAATACACTTGTAAAGAACATATAAAAGAGTAGTCACCGCTGTCCTCCAAACACAGGGGCCGCGCTTGACTTTAATGGTCATTTAGAGAAAAGAAAAACTCTCCAAATCTGTTATCATACTAGATACAAAATGTTGTAGCTGCCCAACACACACAGGAAAAATCCAATAAAGCACTTGCAACACTATTCTGGTAGCATAAAACCTCCTACACCTAATTCGGACAAGCCTTATGACAGCTTAGTTCTAACATATGCACAAGAGTCAGGTACTTCTTTTATGTTTCACTTTAAGAATTTGTTGTTAAGGCTGTGACAATTTTGAAAAGAATTACCACCAGTTACCAGATGAATATGACGCTGGCTGTTGTCATTACCCAAATTTGGCAAATCCAATATTTAGTAATGATAGGTATCACCTACGAGGCACATCTGATGGGGACCTAGTCTCTCAGAATTCCCAGTAGGCTCCACTCTCTCAGGAACTCTAGGCTGAATAGTGGTTATGGAATCTGCCCGCTGTCAATCACAAGGGTGGCACACCTGAAGGAGACCTAGTCCGCCTTCTCAAGAGCTCCTCTCTATGACTGCTGCACCTGCTAGGTGTGCGGAGCCTGATAAGGATGCTGACAGACTATTTCCTTATCAGATCTGACACTCTTCTGATTGACGGTGGAAGCAGTGGGAAGATTCCATAACTGCTTTAGGGCTGAATAGTGGCTATGGAATCTGCCCACTGTCACGCACTATCAATTACAAGGTTGCACACCTGTTGGGGAGCTAGTCTCTTATGCCGCGTACACACGATCTGTCAAACTGATGAGAACGGTCTGATGGAACGTTTTCATCGGACCAAACCGATCGTGTGTGGGCCCCATCGGTTATTTATCCAAAGGTTAAAAAAAAGCAATCTTGTTTTAAATTTAACCGATGGATACCTAACCGATAGAAAAAAATTGATCGTTTGTAGGCACGTCCATCGGTTAAAAATCCAGGAATGCTCAGAATCAAGTCGATGCATGCTTGGAAGCATTGAACTTCGTTTTTTTCAGCACGTCGTTGTGTTTTACATCACCGCGTTCTGACACGATCGTTTTTTTAACCGATGGTGTGTAGGCACGGCTGACCATCAGTCAGCTTCATCGGTTAACCGATAAAAACGGTCGGTCCATCAGACCGTTCTCATCGGTTTGACCGATCGTGTGTACGTGGCATCAGAGTTGCCTATAGTGCTCTGCCCACCTTACAACATAATGCCTTGGTAGTTGGGCCTGACCTGGGTCTGTGTGCTAGGCAAAGTGGCTGGGCAGGGGAGCTCAGCTTTACTGAGGACGCTCTTAATGAATTCCATGTACAGCATCTTTTAATAAGAATCCACATAGGTGGTGAGTAATGTGTCCATTTTAAAAGGGTCTGGGCACATTAAGCACTAGTTTTTCTGCTACTAAGTGATCTAATTTCCACCTCAGATTGCCATGTGCCACTGTACACTCAACTATAATTTAAATGCCCCTAAATTGTGTGACCCTAATTACAGTTTAATTGGCAAATGCTGTCCTATTACATTTCTGTGTGGAAATTCATTACTTGTAACAGCACATTCGAAATGTCAAACTATTCTTACGTTATTTGTGGGATGGGAATGTACACAACACGCACGCACCAAGTTTAATTAGGAAATGTAAGTACAGTGAAATGCTAATTAGATTGCTTTGCAATCACCGTCAAATGATAGATAAATATAGATGGCATACAAATAGCTAGTCCAACTGATAATATAAAAAGAATACCACTAAAATAAATTACCCAAGAAAAGTAGTTTAAATAAAAAAAGATAAAACAAAGAAAGAGATAAAGATCAAACAATAAAATGATCAGACATAAGTGAGATAAGTAACACAGAAAAAAAGAAATCAACCAGTTCATACCAAATGCATCTGTAAACCCAAGGTCTTAAATCTCATATGGGCTTTAGCATGTTAATGTGATTTCAAAATTTGTCTTTAAGATTTTTAAATCTGCAGCTTTCATTATAAGATCACCTGGTAATTCCACCATGAAGGTCATTGTTCAGAGACTTCCTGTTATAGTGTTAAAAGCTATCTCACAATTGTACTCTTGTCTTGTCCCCCTATCACATGTGCCCTTGGTGGACACTACAAATGGCTATGGTAACACACAACACTGAAGGTGCAAGTCAACAAGTGGCTTAAAGAGGCCCAAAGAGATCAGCAGCTCTGAGATACAACAAAGGACATACAGAATATAGAAATATGTACCAGCAAATTTGCACGCTAACAAAAGTAACAAGCAAAAATATAATTTATTGGTGAAAAAAGGGGAAGTGAACCTTTGTTTCCGTCAGATTGCGTGAAATATATATCTCTGTTTTTTTGTTAGTTCACCAAAGGAAGCGAGATCACTGCTCCCTGTCATGTTGCTAGGCAGAACAGGGAAATGCCTTGTTTACATAGGCATCTCCATGTTCTGTAGCTCTGTGTCACGATCGCGGGCCCCCGGCGGACATCGAGTCTGCGGGACCCGCGGGCACGCTCAAAGAGTACGTGGCGGGCGTGTGCCCACTAAACCGCGATTTAAAGGGGACGTACAGGTACCACACACACAGACGGATGCTGGACATGGGCTTCAAATGTCGTACTCCTCTTGTCAAGCCACTCCTGAACAACAAACAACGTCAGAAGCGTCTTACCTGGGCTAAAGAAAAACAGACCTGGTCTGTTGCTCAGTGATCCAAAGACCTCTTTTCTGATGAGAGCAAATTTGGCATCTCATTTGGAAACCAAGGCCCCAGAGTGTGGAGGAAGAATGGAGAGGCACACACTGCAAGATGCTTGAAGTCCAGTGTGAAGTTTCCACAGTCTGTGTTGATTTGGGGAGCCATGTCATCTGCTGGTGTTGGTCCACTGTGCTTCATTAAGTCTAGGGTCACCGCAGCCGTCTACCAGAAGATTTTGGAGCACTTCATACTTCTTTCCGCAGACAAGCTCTATGGGGTTGCTGACTTAATTTTTCAGCAGCACTTGGCACCTGCCCACACTGCCAACAGCACCAAAACCTGGTTCAATGACCGTGGGATTACTGTGCTTTATTGGCCAGCAAACTTGCCTGACCTGAACCCCATAGAGAATCTATGGGGCATTGCCAAGAGAAAGATGAGAGACATGAGACCGAACAATGCAGAAGAGCTGAAGGCCGCTATTGAAGCAACCTGGTCTTCCATAACACCTCAGCAGTGCCACAGGCTGATAGCTTCATTGCCACGTCACATTGAGGCAGTAATTGCTGCAAAAGGGGCCCAAACCAAGTACTGAGTACATATGCATGCTCATACTTTTTTAGAGGTCCGATATTGTTCAATGTACAATCCTTGTTTTATTGATTGCATGTAATATTCAAATTTTCTGAGATTGTGGATTTGGAGTTTTCATGAGCTGTAAGCCATAATCATCACAATTATGACAAATCACGGTTTGAACTATCTTTCTTTTCATGTAATGAGTCTCTCTCATGTATTAGTTTCACCTTTTAAGTTGCATTAGTGAAATGAATGAACTTTTGCATGATATTCAAATTTTTCAAGTTTCACCTGTAAGCTAATGCTGGGTACACATGAATGAAAAAACCTTACAGATTGCCAAACTAACACATCCAATGTTAATGTTGCAATCTCCCTGCTGAGCTATTGTGTTCTGACAGGGGAACTGCCCCCTTGCCAGAGCACAATAATCAGTGCTTGAAGCCATTGGCTGCGAACACTGATCAGATGCTGGTTTTCCAGCATGCACATTTGACAGAATCCGGTTTGTGAGACCGGCTTCTGTTAAATGAGGAGCTGTACACATGGACCAAAAGTCGTCCGGTTTCTACTGAACTGACAATTTTTCTGCCAATTTTTGTACCCAGCTTTAGGCATGAGGCTTTTCACCTTGCCTTTGCAATTGTTTTACGTCCTCAAAGGCTTTTTATCCTTCTTTGTTGTTCTTAGATTATCTGGGATTCTGACAATTCAAAGTAAATACACTATCCATTTATTATATGAAGATATTGAAAGACTTCACATATACGTAAAAAAAATCTCACATACAGTATACTTAAACAATCTACAGTCTATATACCTAAAGTTTTATATTCTTTTTCTACTGCAGTCAATAGAATATTATATTTTCTGGCTCCATATGGCTATTTGCTATAACTTAAATGCCTGCCTCCAAATTCCAAATTTTTTGTCTATCAATTCCTTTAAAAAAAGACACATTTTTGTTTATAGATGAGTGTACCTTTCTAACTTACCACCTGCGGAGGAACATTGCCACTTGTTTAGCAGACTGGGGCTGTTAGCCCCATGCCCAATGCTCAATTTGGAGGAACAAGGCAATTAATTTTGTCTGGGTCATCGGTGGGGACTATCCTGTCATAGCTGGGCCAACGTAAAGGAGAAGTAAAGCCAAAGCTTGTTTGACTGTACTTCTCCTGTGGATCACAGGAGTGCATTTCATTCTGTGCTCCTTTGATCAGGTTTCAGCAGACAGCAGCCTAAAGTCACAGAGCTGGTCCAGGCTTGGAAAATATTGCAACCATATGGTCGGGATCTGCCCACATGCCTGGATTGGCACCCGACTCAGTCTCTCGGTGACCCACTGAGAACCTGAGCCAGCTTCTCCCACCCCCTCCACAGCCCAGTGCTCCAGTGAGCGAGGGGCAGAGCAGAGAGTTGATGACTGACAGTCACTAGCTCTCTGCTCAGGGAGCCATGAGAACTGAGCGATCGGTGGTGTTTGATCACTAGTTTCGCAGTGTTGGAGCCAGTGGGAGAGAGATGCAGCATCGGACTAATGTTGCATCCAGCTAGGTAAGTATAAATCTGCACAAAAACAGATTCCCATACTTCTCTTTTAAATGTATGACGCTGTGGGGGAGATTTACTAAAACTGGAGCACTCAGAATCTGGTGCAACTGTGAATGGCAGCCAATCAGTTTCTAGCTTCAACTTGCTCAAGTAAGCTTTGACACTAAAACCTGGAAGCTGGTTTCTATGCAGAGCTGCACTAGATTTTGCACTCTCCAGTTTTAGTAAATAACCCCCTATAACTTTAGCTCTCAGAAACATTTGACCATGCAAGTCCCAATAGTGAATCAGGCTAGAAATATATCCACAGGACATACATTTTTTTAAAATAAATCTGTGCCCAGACTATGCAAACTTTAATATGTATACAGTATATCCTTAACAAGATGTAAAAGCAGTTAAAAAATAAGACCCCATTCATCACTGTAGCTATATGTACTGTGGAGAAATGTATCTTTAAGCAAGGGAGGCACTGAAATCTCAATTCTTTCCCTGGATATGTTCTTTTGAATCTTGGAAGCCTGCCAACCTTCTGATGTAAAGCCTTCTTTAAACTGTTAGAAATTGACTGAAACACAGTTTTAGAGTCTTTGTTATGATTGTTATGGATATGTTAATTTGCAGTATCTGTAGCTAGAGAGGTCAGGGGTGGCTTGTCTTAAAAGTTCTTATTTTTGTTAAGAAAAAAAAAAGAAACTATCATTGCAAGTTTCAATTGCAGAGGGTGATGCACATGAAATCTGAAAAAAATGCTACTGTTCATAGGGATACATGTGTGGGAAGGGAGCTTGAACTTTGGTTGCCTCTAATATTTTCACCATGTTTTCAAAATCGGCCTTGAATGCATTTATTAATATTGTCATGTCATGAGACAGAGAACGCATCCCTAACAATTACCCGCAAAAAGACCCAAGGGTACAGGGCACCATCATTCCACTAGTGAACAGCAAGAGCCGAGACCAATTTGTAAGCAAAAAAAAAAACAGTAAGAGCTGTTGTTTACAAAGTCTTGTCCAGTCCTTTCTTTCCAAGAAAATTGCGTAACGTGTACAGAAATAGCAGCCAAAAAAAATAAAACTTGATAGCAGCAGAGAACAGAACGTTTCCTAACGGACAGGAGCTGAGAAGCGTGCAGTTTGCTGGGAAAAAAATATCTGCTATAGTGTAACTCTTTCTTTGCTGTCCCGTGAAAAGGTTCAGTTACTTTATACCAGCCAAAACATATTAGGAATTTTCATATGACCTGAAGATACATAATGTACACTGAAAAATGAATATTGTAGCAGGACAACTGATAAACCATGGCATAGATCCAGGATACAGAAGACAGCAATGAACTGCACTTTCTAAAGTCTGAGCGCAACCAAAATAAAAAACTGAAAAAATCAGCACAAGGAACATACTGTAACTTACAGTCAGTAGGATGTGTCCCTTTTGCTGATGCCTCTTTTTTAGGTGAAATCCTCCTCTGTCCATGCACCGGAAGATTGTAACATTGGGATTAATAGAACTATAGCTCTATAGCTATAAGCTCTATGGTAAACTCTATGGGGGTTATTTACGAAGGGCAAATCCACTTTGCACTACTAGTGCAAACTACAAGTGCAAAGTGCACTAAAAATGCACTTGGAACTGCAGTCACTGTAAATCTGAGGGGAAGATCTAAAATGAGGTGAAGCTCTGCTGATTTTATTATCTAATCATGTGCAAGCTAAAATGCTGTTTTTTTATTTTCCTTGCATGTCCCCCTCGGATCTACAGTGACTGCACTTCCAAGTGCACTTTTAGTGCAATTTCAAGTGTACTTTGCTCTTGTAGTGCAAAGTGGATTTGCCTTTAGTAAAACAAAAAAACATCTTTTCTCTGTATAATAAAGTTCCTGTCTGTAGTTAAAGTGTTACTAAACCCAGAATCTGCATTCACTATATCTGGTCTCCCACAGTACACAGAACATGGGAATGCAATTATTTTAGTAAATATAAAGTGATAAATATCCTTTCTCATCAGCAGTATATAGCAGCCTTGTGAATTCTATCAGTTCTTTGTAAGGCTGCATTCACACCTGAGCGTCGGTCGTTTTTTTGGGCGTTTTTTTCTGCCGCTTTGTCGCGCGTATTTGCGCGTTTGCATACAGCGTCGTGCGACGTTTTTGTACTTCAGCATTTTTTATTTTAGCCAATAGGAAAAATGATCATCTTTTCATCACTTGTTGCTATGTTGGTAGATTTTTTTAATCTTCTGCATGGGCGACAAGTTCTATTTATTAAAGCGACGAAACGCCCGTAGCAAACGCCCGTTGTCGCGCGATACGCTCAATTTGCGCGTTTCCCATTACTTTCTATGGGGAAAAAAAACGCTCAAATACGCCCAAACCGCACGATACGCGCGACAAAAAAAGGTCCGGGACTTGTTTGAGCTTCGCGCGACAGGCGTTTGGGCGTTCAGGTGTGAACAGTCACCATAGGGAATAATGTTAATTCTCCCCTCTGGCGTTTGTGAGCAGTGTGCTTCAGGCGTAAAAACGCCTAGGTGTGAATGGGGCCTTAAGCTTGTAGGAAGAGTTTTTATTCTTCCCTGATCCTCTGTCTGGAAAGTGCTGATTGGCCCTGTGCTGATCACATGCACCCTCCTAATAAAATAACACTCTCTAGCAATACACACCAAATTGAGCATGTGCAGCCCGTCACCCTGGCTCTATAAATTTTAGGCTATTTTTTGGAGACAGTGGGAAAGGAGGAGGATCAGAGAGACAGGATCAATCAGCCCTTATACACAATACAAATGACTAACTCCACAGTAAGTACAACAAGCATGCTTTACTGCATATACACACTGATTTTACTGTTGTTGGGTAAGTAACACTTTAAGCTGCAAATGTGGACTGTGCACTGTCTGTTCGGTAGGGCTATATACAGAATTTCTAGCAGGCTTTGGGCCCAGACATAGCCCAGACACTCACCCACAGAAAAGCTGAGCATCCAGACATAGCCCAGATACGCAGTCATAGCCTGCTATAGCAATAGTGCAAGATACAGCAACAGAAAAAAGACTGCAAAAGAATAAAAAGAAAATTGCCAGTAACACAGCTTTCATTTGCAAATCTGACAAACCATGACTACCAGTCTTGGAAATTCAAGATTAAAATGCTGCTATAAGAGAAGGTACATGAACATGTGTAAATTAAGTCAGACCAGAACACCCTTCAGATAAGTGGACAGAGAAAGAAGAAAAAGCTCAGAGCTCATTATCTCTTAGCATAGAAGATGATCAAATCATACAAATATGTAAAAGTGAAACTGCTAAAGAAATGTGGACAGGATTACAAAAGGTGCATGAAAGAGCTAATCTCAGCAATACACTGTATTTGATTAGTAAGCTATACCAAAACAAGCTGATGAAAGACTGGGATATGCAAGGTGTTTAAATGCCAGAGAGGTGCGGAGAAGAAATAAAAGATTTTTCATGTCACAGCACTATTACTCAGTGGCTTACCAGAAAGCTATGAAACGCTTGTCACGGAACTTGATGCATGTCCAGATGATGAACTGACATTGAAATATGTTAAGGGTAAGCTTGTGGATGAATATGACCATACAACAGGAAGCATTGATAGTGACTGGGCTTCTGTCACAGAGTCTGGTTTAAAGATGAAAAATAGGAATAAAAACAGTAACATGTAACAAGAAACGCGTGAATGTTTTGTGTGAAAGAAACAAGGTAATTTAAAAGCAAAATTGTATAATGAGGTATTGTGAAATTACTTACACAGTGGTTGGCGAGTCAGTATATATATATATATATATTTTTTTTTACATATAGAATATTTCATCATCTTTTGCGCTGCTTACTACGCTTACTCTTATATAGTCAGATAAAAGCAGACTGCAGAATCTGAAAATCTAGAATGCAAAAACAAACTTAACTACAAGAGGCCAAAAGTGTAAAGGTAGAAACTGATTTTTCTTCAGATAATGAATATGGTTTTTATTCCAAAAGTTGCATCTCATCTTTGCAGGTATGGTGTGTTGACTCAGGAGGTACGAGTCACATGACACATGCCAAAAAATACATTATTCACCTTGACCAGAGTAAAATAGAAAAAGACACCACAGTTAATGGGCAAATAATGGAACCATAAGGAATAGCAGACGGGTTTACTGTCCTTTTTTCCAGAATGCCACCAGAAAAATGTCCTCTATATCCCTGTTCTTGAAACTAATCTTTTGTCACTGAAGAAGCTCACAAAACAAGGCATTGTAGATAAAAGCTGTGCTATCACAAAAGGGGATATTTTACTTGCAAAGACTAAAATTACAGATGAACTGTATCAGCTGAACTGCAAAGAGGTGGTTAATGTTGCCAAGTAGGAAAAGCATTCAAACTGCATACACACATGGCACAGATGACTTGATCACAGAAGTTCTGACATAATAAAGATATTAACTGAGAATGACTATGCAAGTTGAATAAAAATGAGTCTATGTGATCAAATAATGAAATGAACAGCTGTTAAAAAGGAAAAATGCCACAAAAAGCATTTCCAAAGCAGAGCAACAGCAGAGCTAAGAAACCTCTGGACTTAATTCATTCATATCTTTGCAGTTCAATGGAAAAATGGACTCCAGGAAAGAACAGGTATTTTCTCACTTTTATATATGATTACTCCATGCTCTGTTACACAACAAAAGTGAAGTACCATAGAAACTTGAATAGTATTTCACTCAAGTAAGCAACAAATTTGTCAAAATGCTGAGTGTATTGTGCACAGACAATGGATCCGAATATACAGGTGATAACATACAGGTGATTCTCAGAAAGCATGGCATAATATATCAAAGTACTGTACCATACAACTCAGAACAAAACGGGTTTGCAGAAAGAATGAATTGTACTCTGAGAGTGGAAGAACCATGCTGTTTGATGCAGATATGCCAACCACATGCTGGGGGAAAGCAATTATGACGGCATACTATCTCTAAAATTTACTACCAGGAAAATCAACTCCATATGAACTGTGGAATGGAAAAGTCCTGATTTTGAAGCACCTAAAAAAATTTGGAACCAAAGCCTATGTTCACATCCCAAAAGAAAAACGTACAAAATGGGATGCTGGCGCAAAGGAATGTGTACTTGTGGGGTACAGTAAATCTCAAAAGGGATACCGAATTCTACACCAAGACACAAAATAAGTATCCATCAATAGAAGTGTAATTGTCAGAGAAACGTCAGTGTGTTCAAAATTTCATGAACTAACATAAACACTTCAAACTGAGGTAAATTTCAGTGTCACTTGAAGATAAGCAACAAAGTGGCACAGAAATAGAAATTAACGCAGACAATCCAAATGCTATAAAAGAAAAAAAAAAGGCCACAAGAGACTTTAATCGGGAAATCCACCAAAAGCAAAGCAATAAAGCCATCCCAGCCAAACATCTGTCCTATGCAGCTAATGTAGCATTAAAACCAGAGCCAGATTCATGGGATGTGATGCAAAGATTTCCAACCCATAAGAAACAAAAGTGGATCAGATGCTTTGATGAAACCGCTTACAAGAAAATTTTTTTATCCGAAATGGGACTAAAATAGGCTAGGGACAAGCTGCATCTGGTGACAGGCTAGGGACAAGCTGCATCTGGTGTCAGGCTAGGGATAAGCTGAATCTGGTGACAGGCTAGGGACAAGCTGCTGCTGGTCGCAGGCTAAGGACAAGCTGCATCTGCTGTGGTGGCAGGCTACAGTGGCAAGCTGTATCTGGTGGCTGTGGTGGTAGGCTAGTGACAAGCTGCATCTGGTGGCTGTGGTGGCAGGCTACAGTGGGAAGCTGCATCTGGTGGCTGTGGTGGCAGGCTACAGTGGGAAGTGGCATCATATGGCTGTGTTGGCAGGCTAATGACAAACTGCATCTGGGGGCTGTGGTGGCAGGCTAGTGACAAGCTGTATCTGGTGGCTGTGGTGACAGGATACAGTGGGAAGCTGCATCTGGTCGCTGTGGTGGCAGGCTAGTGGGAAGCTGCATCAGGTGGCTGTGATGGCAGTCTAGTGACAAGCTGCATCTGGTGGCAGGCTAGTGACAAGCTGCATCTGGTGGTTGTGGTGGCAGGCTAGTCACAAGCTGGATCTGGTGGCAGGTTGCAGCTATAGTGGCACCCACTGATATATATTACAATGTAACATTAGAAATAATGTGGGATAATTATGGGGAAAATTAAAGCACTAACATCCCCCCCCCCCCCCACACACACTCCAGTCCTTGGAAAAATCTTCTTCTACAAAACCAGTTTCTGGTGCCAAAAAAGTTATAACTATGTAAAAGTTGCCATACCTAAACTTCAGCTTTAGTTGTGTCTGCTTTTTAAAATAGCTTTTGGTTTTATTTAATCTGGAATTTGCTTAATGCAAAATCATAATTCTGCTCTTTCTATCTGGGACTTTAGACTTTCCTTTCTTGCATTTGTCCAGACTGGAGGTTATTACTGTGTAGTTTCCTTGTTCACAAACCCTTTTTTCCTTGCTTACTGTACTAAATGTACTGAACTTTCCATCAGAACCTGCATGCGTACTGTTTACACTTTCTCCAGTACAGTAAGTTCTAGCAGAACAATTTTTTTAGCAAATGTTCTAAGAATAGTTCCAAACCTCCTAGTCAAAATACATAAATATTAGTGTGACTCACATGCATTTAACCATCTTTTGGCTTTTAGACATCTCTTAACAAATATGATCTTTGTTTCTCTTAGCAACTTATTCTCTTCCATTTGAAAGCAGTGCCAAAGTGATTTTGTGTTAAAAGGGCAACATATAAATGTACAGCAAGGAAATCTTCAATACCAATTAAAGTTATACTACAGCCAAACAGCTAAATACAGAAATAAAATATGTATACTGTTTTACCTGTTGAAGGAATTAGTATTTTTTTGTCTATCCAGTTCTGAAATCCTCACAGGTTTGCCACACAGTACAGTTGTCAGGTCCCCTGAGTCCAGGTGACAAATGCACCCCGCTGGGGTTAGGAGCACACCGCTAAGGTTGTGGACCCTATGGCTGATTGCTGCGGATGGAGCTCTGGGTGATTCAAGAAATCAGCTCCAACTGAACACTGACAAGGTCCAAGCAGGGAGCTAGAGCATAAGATTCCCCAGGGTGTGGCATCTAAGAGCAAGCAGGTATTCACCAGAGTCTCTGGTGGTGAGGATGGATTTGGCTGCAGCTGACTCCAGGTTGTGGCCCCCGTGGTCTCCCAGCTCATGCTCAGGAACTGGCTCTGTTGGACAGAGCGGAAGCAGAAGTTCAGGGTTAAACACAGGATAGTCAGGAGAACAAGCCAAAGTCAGGACAACTAGCAGACAGGCATGGTCAGGAAGGCACGCCAAGGTTGGGGATACTAGCAGACAAAAATGGTCAGATGGACATGCCAAGGGCAGGGGTTACTAGCAGACAGAAATGGTCAGAGGAACCCGCCATGGTTGGGGTTACTAGCAGATAGGGATGAGCAGGAAGGCACGCCAAGGTTGGGGATACTAGCAGACAGGAATGGTCAGAGGGACATGCCAAGGTTGGGGTTACTAACAGACAGAAATGGTCAGATGGACATGCCAAGGGCGGGGGTTACTAGCAGACAGGAATGGTCAGAGGAACCCGCCATGGTTGGGGTTACTAGCAGATAGGGATGGTCAGGAAGGCACGCCAAGGTCGGGGTTACTAGCAGACAGGAATGGTCAGAGGAACCCGCCAAGGTCGGGGTTACTAGCAGACAGGAATGGTCAGAGGAACACACCAAGGTCAGCACATGGAAGTCAGAGATAACGTAAAGCAGGATGTCACACCAGAAGCCTAAACACAACTGTTGCTCGGGCAAAGCTGGCTTGCAGTGCACAGAGTTAAATAGCGTTTCCTTTTATAGGCAAGGGTGGAGCCATGCTGTGAGAAGATTACTTAACACGCAGGTGTGAGAGCGTGGTCCCTAAGCTGATACACAGACCAGAGAGGTAAGCAGACAGGGCATGAAACATTACTGCAGATTCATGCCAACAGTCCTGTCTACAGAGCAGGAGACTTGTTTTATCTCTGCTGCAACTATGGGTCTTGTTCCTCCCATAGCCTGTCATTGGACCTTGAAAAGAGAAGAAGTAGACTAATGAGCTAATCTCTCTTTCACTCTTTTTCCTCCTATCAGTGTGCCCCTTGTTAGGGCTGGAGCATCGGGATTGCAAAAGACTGATACCGGGTCAAATTCAAGTACTCATACTGCTTGTGTATAAAAAAACATTTAAGTCCCAGTCACACACCACTTAGGAGGGGAAGAGAGAGGAGAGAACCGGCTGGTTGATCAGAGCGTGGGGGACATTTCATTTCAATAGCTGAGTGTTCCCCGCACTCGCTGTCACACAGCCCTGCCCCTGGTCCCAGGGAATATGATAGACAGATCACCTGTCCAATCCCGGGACGAGTGATGTGTGGATCAAAGTTCCGTGGCCAGGGGGCGGGGCTGTATGAACACAGCAATTGAATCATTTCCAGTGATTTCCCTCGGCGCTCTTATCATCTGACCGGCAATGCTCTTCCTCTCCTCTGCTCCCCTGCATTATGGACACAGGTAGGTTGCATTAGTGGACATGGGCAGGTTGCATTATGGACACAGGTAGGTTGCATTATGGACACAGGTAGGTTGCATTGGTGGACACGGGTGAGGTTGCATTGGTGGACATGGGTAAGGCTGCATTGGTGGACACGGGTGAGGCTGCATTGGTGGACACGGGTGAGGCTGCATTGGTGGACATGCATAAAGCTGCACTGGTGGACACGGGTGAGGCTGCATTGGTGGACATGGGTAGGCTGCATTGGTGGACACTGATAAAGTTGCCTAATTCTGCATAAAACATTTAAGTGTAATTTCATGAAATAGTTTGAGGGCGTGTTTAGGGGCAGAATTAGGGGTGGGGCAGGGTAGGGGTTGGGTGGGGCAACTGGTGGCGAGTAACCCTTGAGGCCTGGCTAGTAGCTCAGGACTTCAAATTTTGAGCCCTGCATTATTCAAATCCTTGTCCTGGATGCTGGGTGTAACTCTCAGTACCTGTTTCTGTTTTGTATGTATGGATCCTGCCCCATAGCACCAATTTCATTTGGTATGCTGAATGTAACTCTCAGTATACTGCATGGAATCACTTTTGCTTCATCCTGGAGGTTATGCTTGATATTTGATCTTATACAACTTCCTATTCCCATCAATGTCCCTCTTTTATTGTGCACATTTGCAAGTCTCCTGGTTAGGTCATGCCCCTTAAGCAATTATAATATTATATAATGTAAATGTATTTACAGACTAAGACTGATTTACACACTATAGGAGTTCAGAATCTTCACTTGGTAAATTGTAGCTGTATTCACTTTGAATAACCAATCATTGGCACATGAAATAAATACACAGGAATTAGCTTTCATATGTTTGAGTATATGAAGGGAATCTTCACTAATTTTATTAATTGGTAATTAGGGGTAGGCTAAGGTTGGGGCTAAACTCAGTTTGGTTTGAACCTGTGGGAAACTGCCACACGATGGCAGGCTTCTGGCCCAATCAGCCACAGCCATGGGGGAATTTCCGCATGTAACAAGGCGTGGGAATGCTGGTGACATCATTCCTAAACTTGACCTAATTCAAAGGACAACACTAAATATATAAATATAGTAGGACTTTCAATACCCCTTCAATGAGCACATATACACTTGAAACATCTTTTAAATACCAAAAAACATCTCTTTATTTTGTCAATTTAAAAAAACGCTCATTCATTAGAGGTATTACTTTTAACAAAAGGGTATCAAGTCTACCATTTGTCTCCCAAAGGGAAACAGAGGATTTATAGCATGGCGATCCTCCCAGATCATGCAATGTGGGTCAACGCGTCTCGCAGGCAAAGCTGCTTCATCAGGACCTCAAATCTCCCATGCAAATTTAAATGCTCACTACAATAACAGAGAAAAGTATACATACGTTTCCACATAATTAAATATTCTAATGACATCAGAGAAAAATGATACATACAATGTAGCATACAGTGTGTAAAACAATGATCATGCATACATTTATTGATGACAGAAACAATCCCCTAAAAAACAGGCAAGGAGAGAAAGGAGAACCATTGACCTAATTAACCAAATGGCCATATTTGGACAATGCCATTGACCAAACCTTAGTTCTTTCTTAGTGACGATCCTCAACTTAATACAATACCCTGAGCCAGGTTAGGACCAGTAAAACAAGAAAATGCTCAAAGTAACAGTGGTCCTCCTAGCAGATGCTCCTACAGGCTCCAGTGATATAAATACAACCCTGACTACAAGGTCCTTAGTATTTTAGTTGAATTACACTTAACACCCTTTTCTTTCTTCCCTTCTTTCTTCACTTAGCTCCCTCACTAAATATGAACTATGAAAGAATAAAAAATTGCATAAATAAAAGCAACCCTTTTTGCACAATTTAGTTTCATAGCTGCCTCAATAATCTGAGCAATCATGGAGTATTGACCAAACAGCTGCTAGACATCTGCTGAGCTTCTTTAAACGGCTAGAGACTCAGCATTTTATTCTAGTAGACAAATACATAGAACAAGCCAGCTAAAGTATTAAAAGTACTGTCACCAAAAATTCAATAGAGAACATGTTGTACCGAGTAAAAACACATTTTTTTCTAGTGAAATACAGTGTAGATAAAGAGATCTCTTAATGTGCAGTTATTTTAAACTCTGGCACTGTGGCATTAATAAGGGAATACAAAAATGCAATTACAGGCTTCAGTTTTCCCAGATCACTTAAGTATGTTATGTAATGCAGGCCACTGTGGCACAGGGATGAAATTGTATATATGCATAAGGAGCTTCCAAATCATGTTGGGCTACCTATTTGGTTGCATCAAATCAATGGGAGAATATTAATTCTAAAAAACTTTGTGGTCTGGAGGGCACTCTAGGTAGGAAGAAGACCCCCGAAGTTGGAAGAAGACCCCCAGAGCCTAATTATTGACACATTTTCCACCAGGTGAATGGGTAGGGGTATGATACTCATTCACATAGGGTGGGGGGCCGGGATCTGGAGGCCCCCTTATTAAAGGGGTCTCCCAGATTGCGATAAGCCCTCCGCCCGCAGACCCCGACAACCAACGGCCAGGGTTGTCGGGAAGAGGCCCTTGTCCTTATCAATATGGGGATAAGGTGCTTTGGTGTGGGAGGTTTCCCTTAAGATCCATACCAGACCGAAGGGTCTGGTATCATCCTGGGGGGGCACCTTTTTTTACAATTTTGGCGGGGTTCCCCTTCAAGATTCTCTGCACACGAGTCGCCCCGCTAGTCGGATCATCTTGATCCGACTTCTGGTGCGACCTCTATTTAAATCAATGGGCTCCCATAGGGAACCATTGATTTTGAATAGAGAAAGAAAAACGCGTCTGAAAGCTAGCACGGCGAAACATGCATTGAATTCAATGCAAAATGCTATGTACTAGCTTTACAGCCCATTTTTTAAAACGTCCGTGGGCATGTAGCCTAATAGCTTGGCGGGCATCATCCTCCAGGGAACTAATTGCTAACTCTGCAATCAACTTGGTGGGCACCTGGTAGAGTTGTACTACACTTTCCAGTCTCTCTTCCCACTCCATCAGAAAGACTTGGACTCGAATTTTGGAACTAGCTCTAAGGCTGCTTCTAAGGGTGCCATGGTGGTCCCTAGACACCCGTCTCAGCCAATGCATGAGGTATATCCTGCTGGACTACATCAAGTTGTGGGTAGGGTCAGTGAATTGGTACCCAAGATGGAATAAAGGCACACAGGGACCGAATAAAATGGCACTGTTATTATTTGGTTAATTAGACGTAACAAATAAGACTTGGAGGGCAGTGGCTAAGTGCTGTCTTATCAGTCCCAAAACAGTATGAACTCAGAGTCTTGGTATACAACAGTTCTTAGTCTTTAACATAGTCCCAGCATTTGAGGGGTCACTTCAATAATGCTTTACCAGAGCAGTATCTGAGTAAAGGGTGTGGCTGATAGCAGACCAATTGACCTCTAGAGTCCCTAGATAGTAGAGCCAAATGCAGTATCCCTGTTCTGTCCCTTCTTCTAACCATGGGGGCCTCAGGGAAACAGAGCTGCTCTCGTCCTCAATTCCCTCTGTACAGCGGCCAGAAAAACAACACCACCTTTAGAGTGGAGAATAAACTGCACCTGCGTACAGGTTGTCTGTGTACTGTTTAGGAAAGGTCAGGGGTAGCCGTTTTTTTTTACTAGTAATGGTGGCGATCAGCGATTTTTATCATAACTGCGACATTATGGCAGACACATCGGACACTTTTGATGCCATTTTGGGACCGTTGTCAATCAGTGCTATAAAAATGCACTGATTACTGTAAAAATTACACTGGAAGTTAAGGGGTTAACCAGTAGGGGGCGCTGAAGGAGTTAAGTGTGTCCTAGGGATGTGTTCTAACTATGGGGGGATGGGCTACGTGT
Source organism: Rana temporaria (assembly GCF_905171775.1). Classification (NCBI taxonomy): domain Eukaryota; kingdom Metazoa; phylum Chordata; class Amphibia; order Anura; family Ranidae; genus Rana; species Rana temporaria. Next base: position 117,474,932 of record NC_053498.1, on the reverse strand, counting down.
GACACGACACTGATCACCGCTCCCGATCACAGGGAATATTGATCAGTGTCCTGTCACTAGGCAGAACGTGGAAATGCTTGTTTACATCAGCATTTCCCCATTCTTCCTCTCCATGAGACGATCGTGGGACTTCCGGTGGACATCAAGTCCCCGGGACCCGCGGTTACACTCACGTAGCTCGCGGTGCACGTGTGCCCACAATGCCGCGTCTTAAAGGCGATGTACCCGTATGTTGATATCCCCAGCCGTGCCATTCTGCCGACGTATATCGGCGTGACACGGTTCCTCTTTGCAAACTCTTTACAGTGTACACTGAGCTGCGCAAGCGCTAAGCTGGCTGCCATGATGAATTAACCCCATGCACATGTTATATCATCCTGGCCTGCCCAATCAAGATGAAAGAAGCCCTTGAGGGAGCTTGCAGATGTAATCACTGTTCTGTCAAGGTGATACAACGTATCAAGAGCAAAACATATTTTTTTTCAACTTCGACTGAGTTTCAGTTGATAGCTTGCATCTTCCTGCATCTTATGAAGCATGTTGCTTTGCACCTTTTTTTTTTCCAGCCATGTGTTTATATGAGACTGAGCTGTTTATTTTCATTTTTCAATGATACTACACAGATCTGCTATAGGTGCGATAATAACAGTATGTTTCTGCATTACCTCTTTAACTGCTTTCTTCACACATACAGTATGCATTTCCTTACCTGCCACATAAAAGAAACTACACTTGTAAAATAATTATTGCTGGATGGTAAATTAAAACGTTTGCGTATTTATTGGAAGAATGGTTTCTTTTAGAATTGTTTTTTAAAAATTGAGTATTTATAGTTTCACATAAACTATATAACTTTAATATAGCTATATATTTATTAAAGTAAATACAAGTTTAATTTAAATGTTAAAAGTACTCAAATCTGTCTTTATATCAACCTCCTGTAATGTTAGATAGTAAAGTTCTATAGCGTTGCACAGTATTGTCTATCTAACACAAAATATGGTTACAGGAGGGCAGAGTGCAATTACCTCGTCAGTGTGCTGTTTCTCCTTCATTGTCCAGTTAGAAATTATTATTATTATTATACATGATTTATATAGCACCAACAGTTTATGCAGCGCTTTACAATGTATAGGGGGAACAACACAATTACAGTACAGTTCAATACAGAAGGTACAGGATGGCCCTGCTCATAGAGCTTACATTCTAAAGAGGGGGTGGTGGTACAACAGGTAATAGCTGCAGAGAATGATTTGATGGGGTGGCGCGGGGACAGTTGTTAGGTGGGTGTGGGATAGGCTTCCCTGAATAAATGAGTTTTCAGGGATCTCCTAAAGGTGGACAGGGTAGGGGCTGATCGGACATACCGGGGCAGGGAGTTCCAGAGGATGGGAGAGGCTCTGGAGAAGTTCTGAAGGCGAGCATGGGAGGAGGTAACAAGGGAGCTAAAGAGCAGGTGGTCCTGGGAGGAGCGGAGGGGACGATTTGGGCGATAGTAATGAGAAAATATGATGACATCACTCTAATCCTTATCTGTAAAAGAGAATTGATATAGCATAGCAGGGGTGTGTAATTGACAAAAGGCACTAGACAACAATGTAAGTATATTTGATGGTAAAATCATTTAAAACAAATATATGGCCTTATATATACAGTAGGCTCAGAACAGGGTTAGGACCACCCCCCCCCCCCAACCTACATGATACCCACTTTGATCATGCTCTCCCCTTGCTTCATTTGAGCTTTTGAAAATATCCAATGGTCTTGGGTATGAAGTCGCATGGGACCTCCTAATGGGATGCAGTGCTCAGGTCTGAATAGCCAATCACAGCCAGAATACTGTCATGTGAAGTAGGATGACATCAACATTGTGGGCTCCGAAACCAAATGCCAGGAGACTAGCCAGAGCAATGTTGCCTGTAGGCCTAAATACAGTGGCTGATTTCCAATATGGCTGTACCCGTTTGCACTGCTCACCTCATCTGGTATCTGCCTGCAGAGAGATCTCCACTCCGGCATCTCTCATCTGTAGCACAGCCGGAAATCCATGCTTCTTTGGGCGTCGCGTTCCCTGTTTCCACCTACAGGCACTCAGCTGCAAGGAGAGCCCTCTCAGCATTTCGACTATGTGACCCCAATGCGACAAGGAGCTTGCCCAGGCTTTGGCTAAAGGCTTTGATGGATTAGCTGTCTAAATTTCAAAAAGTGATAGAGTCTCTAAAGGCAGGTGGACAGCCTAACAACCAGTCAAGTAGCATTTTAGGAAGCCAACCATGCAGGCCACAGTCTGATTTCCTTATTTAAAGTGTAAGTAAACCTCCCTATCGTATTCAGCCAAGGAAGCTGCCATCTTTGCCTCTGTTTAATCTACAATAGGGTGACCGGACATCCCCAGTTTCAGGGGACAGTCCCCAGATTGAGGACACTGTCCCGTGACCAAGTCTGTCCCCGGTTTTGTCCCCGGATTGGATTTGAACAGGGGCTGGGGCAATTTCAAAGACATTCAGTGCAGAATAAAAAAAAAATCTGAATTACACACCTCCACTTCTACTAGCTTGGGGGGTGTATTTTTTCCAGTATCTGTGCCCCTTTATGATAATCATGTGCTGGTCGGAGTGGAGGGAATATTTCTTCAGTTTCGGGTGCGTGCCCATTCAGCTCCACTACTGTTCTTCTGCCTTGGCTCAAGTCCCGGCCAGCCACCTGCCTATCTCCTTTCCTTCCCTGGCGGAGGGATCTTCCTCTGCTCCCCATCCAGTAGAAGCCGGGGCCCCGGAGAGTGAGACTTGACAGGCAGAGAAACGCTGATTGCCGCCATTACTAGTAAAAAAAAATATGTCCCTGGATTTAATTAAAAAAATCTGGTCACCTTAATCTACAACTGCCATGATGCTGCACATGTTATCAGTTTAGACACCAGCCATTGGATGGCTTGACAGTTTGGTTGAGAGCACAACCAATGGTAGTGTTACATTTCTGGCATGTGCCGGAAATTAAACTGTTTTACTTCCTCTTTAAGGTGAAATACAACAATGGCAGCCAATCAGTGATTACATTTTACTGTTCTGACAACCTTAAAATAACAACTAAATTTAATTGATTGCTATGGTCAGTACAGGTTATTGCACTCTGTTTTTTTGAAATGTAAATAGTCATTTTTTCTAAACAGAAAGGAATAATTCTCATTAGTTTGCTGGTTAGATGAAATAGCATATTAACTAATGACCTGACCTATTAAAGTGTATAGTGAACTGAAGTAAATGCATTCAATATGTGTTTGGTAGAAACACCTCACTTCACTAAACCAGGATTAGATTAGTTGTCAGTGCTGCCATGTTGAATAATTATCTTCAGTATTCAAGCAGTGTTAGGAGAAATATTAGGACTGTCATCATATTGGTGAGCCCAACCCACCAATCTGATCAGCGATTCCATTGCCTAACCATACATCGGGTCTACACACCACAGAGATCTTGCTACCAGTCGAGGAGACTTCTGCGAAAGCCTATAAAGGAGACCGGAGAAACGTCCCACGCTCTCTCCTTCCTGGGCCTTGCAAAATGCACATCTCTCTGTGACGGGGAGAGAGAGGTTGCGACCTACCACGTAATGTCCAAGTGATCCCACCCCGGCCTTTGAAGGCCCAACTCTGCTTGCTGTTTGTCAGACATCTACGCGGCACCAACTCAGAAGCTCAACGTTAAGTTCATCCACGCTCTGAACCCTTAAATCATTGTTGGTGGTTCCATTGACGGACGTCTATTATCAGATCGTTGTCTGCAAGGCATCTAGTTCGGTTCAGTTGTTGGTGAGAGGGAAATTGCCCAGCTTCTGCAATCTTTCCTTGGTTACTTTATTTGAACACTGTGTACAGACACCATTACCTTGGGAATACTTTACTGCAAATCCTATTTGAACACTTTACATAGACATCTTTACCTACAACCACTTCAAGGAGTACCATTAGCCTGTTGAAGCCAGTAAGTCTGTTAATGTATCACTGTGCCTTATTGGATATAATTTAATGAGCTCCAACTGCCGCTGAAGACTATCAGGCCTGCACCTCGGACATTGCTGTTGTTACTATTTAAAGGGCCCTACACTGTCCTTATTCTGTCTAATCTCGCATTAGGATTCAAAGGTTGAATAGGCCCAGGGTTTCCCTTTAGAGTGTAGCCAACTGCCTTCAACGTTTAACCCTTTATTGTCCTACAGATCATGTTTCAGGTGGTATCTCATTGTACATACATGTGTATTGTATCCTCCCATTGTTAAACTTCTTAAGCTGTCTCTGGGGGAATTCCTCTACCGATTCTGGGCTGTTATGCAGAACTTAGTTGATATATTGCCCTTCCCTTTTGTAAATTAATACTACTTTACTTGTTTCAGTAAAAGCTGAGATAATACAAATATATTGACTTGTGTGACATGTCAATTAAAGGTGTGTGTGAAAGATGTCTGAACCCAGAGTGTCAGGTGGGTTGAAAGTAAGGATGAGCCGAACACCCCCCTGTTCGGTTCGCAGCAGAACATGCGAACAGGCAAAAAAATGTTTTCGAACATGCGAACACTGTTAAAGTCTATGGGACACGAACAAGAACAATGTAAAGTGCTTGGGGACCCGGGTCCTGCCCCAGGGGACAAGTTTTAAAAAACTAATGTTTTTTCAGGAGCAGTGATTTTAATAATGCTTAAAGTGAAGAAATAAAAGGGAGATATTCCTTTAAATTTCATACCTGGAGGTGTCTATAGTATGCTTGTAAAGTAGCGCATGTTTCCCGTGTTTATAACAGTCTCTGCACAAAATGACATTTCTAAAGGAAAAAAGTTATTTAAAACTACACACAGCTATAATGAATTGTCGGGTCCCGGCAATACAGATCAAAGTCATTGAAAAATAAAAAATAAAAATGCGTGGGGGTCCCCCTAAATTCCATTACCAGGCCCTTCAGGTCTGGTATGGATATTAAGGGGAACCCTGCACCAAATAAAAAAAATGGTGTGGGGTTCCCAACACAAGTCCATACCAGACCCTTCTGGTCTGGTCTGGTATGGATTTTAAGGGATACCCCGTGCCAAATAAAAAAAATGGCATGGGGTTCCCCCAAAAATCCATACCAGACCCTTACCCGAGCATGCAACCTGGCAGGCCTCAGAAAAAGAGGTGGGACGAGAGTGCACCCCCCCCTCCTTAACCGTACCAGGCCACATGCCCTCAACATGGGGAGGATGTCCCCATGTTGATGGGGACAAGGGCCTCATCCCCTAAACCCTTGCACGGTGGTTGTGGGGGTCTGCGGGCGGGGGGCTTATTGGAATCTGGAAGCCCCATTTAACAAAGGGGACCCTCAAATGTGGATACAATCAGTAATATAAACTTTAAACTTTTTCTCCAGCCCTAATGAAGGGAATTATGGGACGCCCAAAATGCAATGAATGTCCTTTGCCCTGCTAGTTGATCAATAAGGACTTTGGACTACTTGGGATTTTTTATTTGGCTCTCTTTGAAATATTATAGTAGCATAAAGTTAAAATGGCTTCTAACCCTTCCAACTCCTTCTAACATGGAAAAGAAATGGCAGAATGGCACGGGCAGGCAAATGGGCGTACTTGTACGTCCCTTTAAATTTGCCACCCAGAGCCCCGCCGCATGCCTCGTGAGTTCGCCTGCGGGTCCCAGGAACTCGATATTCCCAGGCGGCCCGCGATTGTGGTTAGCAAAGGCAGAACAGGGGAATGCCTTTGTAAACAAGGCATTCCCCTGTTCTGCCTAGTGACATGTCAGGGATCTACTTTTCCCTGTGATCGGGAGCAGCGATCAGTGACGCGTCACTGGTGGCTCCTCCCCGTAACAATTAGAATTACTCCCTAGGACACACTTAACCCCTTCAGTGCCCCCTAGTGGTTAATCCCTTCCCTGCCAGTGTCATTTTTACAGTAATCAGTGCATTTTTATAGCACTGATCGCTGTATAAATGACAATGGTCCCAAAAATGTGTCAAAAGTGTCCGATATGTCCGCCATAAAGTCGCAGTCACAATAAAAATCGCAGATCGCCGCCATTACTAGTAAAAAAATAATAATAATAAAAATGCCATAAAACTATCCTCTATTTTGTAGACGCTATAACTTTTGTGCAAACCAATCAATATACCCGTATTGAGATTTGTTTTTACCAAAAATATGTAGAAGAATACGGCCTAAAATTAGAAAAAAAATCACCTTTTTAAAAAAAATTGGGGATATTTATTATAGCAAAAAGTAAAAAATATTGCTTTTTTTTTCAAAATGTACGCTCTATTTTTGTTTATAACGCAAACAATTTAAATTGCAGAGGTGATCAAATACCACTAAAAGAAAGCTCTATTTGTGGGAAAAAAAGAAAGTAAATTTTGTTTGGGAGCCAAGTCGGTACAGATGAGTTGCTATATTGTCGAGTATGGTTGGTGCTTTTCCTTTTGTTTTTGTTATTGTTATTATTTTCGTTGTAAAAAACGTTTATGTTCTTTTCGTTAAAGAATTAGCCTTCTGTTGAGCTGTTTTTATTCCGGCAGATAAATGTTAACTTCCAACGAGTTGAGGTTTGTAACATTGCAATGTTTTTTGTATTATACCTTGTATATGCTGATAATATAATGTACCCTATATTACCAAAAGTATTGGGACGCCTGCCTTTACAGGCATCCCAATGCCATAAACTTTAATGGCATCTCAGTCATAGTCCGTAGGGTTCAATAATGAATTGATCCACCCTTTGCAACTCTTCTGGGAAGGCTGTCCACAAGGTTTAGGAGTGTGTCTATGGGAATATTTTACCATTCTTCTAGAAGCGCATTTATAAGGTCAGGCACTGATGTGGAGGAGAAGGCTTGGCTTGCAGTCTCCGCTCTAATTCATCCCAAAGGTGTTCTATCAGGTTGAGGTCAGGACTCTGTTCAGGACAGTCAAATTCCTCCACCCCAAACTTGCTCCTCCATGTCTTTCTGAGCCTGATTTATTAATGAATTCCCAGTTGCAGTTTTGTCTTTTATATGTACCTGGAATTCAGATTTAACTTGCAATGCTAAAGTGCATCTGAAAGCAAACTGGCTAACATCAACTTTGAACTCTTGAATCTAATCCTTGTACCAAGCACAGCTTTGGTATATATATTTATTTATATATATATATATATACATAAATATATATATATATATATATATATATATATATATATATATATATATATATATATATATATATATATGTAGCACTACCCCCGAAGGATCTGCTGGTTTGTTTTGGGTGGCATGTTACCTCTGTATCTCCGCCGTCTAGGGTACTCAATGAGAGTTGTAGTAAAAGGGAATGTCCACCTTTTCTGTGCTTTTATTACCCAGCCGGGTAAAAACAATCAAACAGTCCTGCTTTCAACAACACTTTATTTCGCCACTCCAGCCAGAGTGGGTATAGCGCTCCTGGACAGGCCTCTCTCACAAGCCTGGCAGCCAGAGTGTCACTCGAACTTGGGATTAGGTCTCTGCCACAGACTCTCCCAAAAGAATGGAGACAATTATGGTCCAGAATCCTCTCTCAGTAGAATCAGCACCCGGATCTCCTTCAAGTAGTTTTTTGCAAGTTAGCGACTGACAGGCGATCAACATCCAGCCTGTCAGATCCCAGGTTGTCCCAGATGAATGGACAGGCCCCTCCTGGAACACCAGCCTCGTGCTTGGTATCCTTCGGACAGGCTCCTCATCGGTCAGCCTCCTCCAATTAGACGGACAGCTCGGGACCCCCTCCAAGTTGGGGACCCAGTCAAACACTGGGCCCGCACAGCAGATCAGTTGCTCCGGGCCAACGTGGTCCCGGAACCAGGAACACTGCTACCGACGCACACCCAGGCCAGGAGGGCCATATGCGGGGGTGTCGTGGAATGGCTACCCCAATGGTGGGTGCCACACGAGGAAGAAGACCTTGAGGAAATGGCATCTGCCCCCTTTATACCCCCTCCTAGCATGCACAGCGAGGCGACCCACCCCTCACTGGCCGCTAAGGAGTGGTACTCAGAAGCACTTGACCCCACTGCTGCCACCTGCCGTCCGGAGGGTGATCTGAGTTCCCAGACGAAAGGTTAGCCCACAGTACAGCCAAGCTAGAGCAGAGACCCAGATTTAAACAATCAAACTACCGTATTTATCGGAGTATACCGCTCCCCGGCGTATAACGCGCATCCCAACCTTAGAAATGTAGTTTAAGGAAAAAAGAAAACTTACATTTTTGCCCTGTGTCCATCGGCGGCCTTGTCCGGCGTCCGTCTGCGGCCTTGCGCGGGGTCCGTCCAGCCTTGTGGGTGTCCGTCTGCGGCTTCCTTGCGCGGGGTCCGTCCTGCCTTGTGGGTGTCCGTCTGCGGCTTTGGAGGTGTCCGTCTGCGGCCTCCATCCAGGTGTCCGTCTCCTTCCAGCGTGTTCCATCTGCAAGTCCATCCCACCTTGCCCGGGGTTGCAGCAGTGTTTGTTTTTGGATTTGGCGCCGAGAGGAGCCGGATTTCCTGTGTGTTCGGCTCCTCTTGGCTTGTCTCGGCTCCTCTTGCGTGGCTGCGGGCGGAGCCGAGCGTGGCCGAGCCTAGCCGAGTGCGCAGTACACTCGGCTCGGCTCTAGGCTGCGGCAGGCGGAGCCGAGAGTGGCCGAGCCTAGCCGAGTGCGCAGTACATTCAGCTCGGCTCTAGGCTCAGAGACACAGAGACAGCGGGGATTGGCGTATATCGCACACCCACGATTTTCCCCTGATTTTAAGGGGAAAAAAAAGTGCGCGGTATACGCCGATAAATACGGTAATTCAGAGCCAACTATTTCTCTGAATTCTCCTCCTAAATTTAACATAGCACCGGCTCTGAAAGTAGCCCGGCGCTACACATATATATATATTGTATATATACAAATATAATTTACAGGATGATGTATTTGAATGCTGCCTAAATAAGAGATAATGTGCATTATAAAGGACAGACAGATAATCAGCCTTACTCGTAGCTGTAAATGCACCACTTTTACTGCTTGCAATGACAAATGTTTATTTCCCCTTTGGAAATGCTAAAGAAAAAAGCAGTTCATTTGAATGTGAAAGAGGCCTGTCAGGCTGAAAGTGAAAGATACAATATGCCGAGTGGCAAATTTGGGATGTGCCAGTTAATTTCACTGTGTGAGCTCAGCAGTATATTTTTCAGTTACAAATTACAGGATTTAAGCATGTGTCTTAGGTTATTTTCAGAATTCTGCATGTACTGACTTTTTTCTTTTTTTAACCGTGTAAACACTGTATACAAAATAGCTTACTTTAAATATATTATTCAGTTTCCATTTTAATAGCATATTCTTTTAAAAAATTCCTAATCCTTTTGCATCCACGCTGAAAACACACCATGAACACACAATGAAAACATTTTGTGGCAGATCCACAAAGCGAGTACTCCGGCGTATCTACTGATACGCCGGCGTACTTTCAAATTTCCTGCGTCGTATCTTTGTTTTGAATCCTCAAAACAAGATACGACGGCATCTGGGTTAGATCCGACAGGTGTACGTCTTCGTACGCCTTCGGATCTAAGATGCAATACTTCGGCGTCCGCTGGGTGGCGTTCCCGTCGTAATCCGCGTCGAGTATGCAAATTAGCTATTTCCGACGATCCACGAACGTACGAGCGGTCGTCGCATTCTTTTACGTCGTCTCTAGTCGGCTTTTTCCGGCATATAGTTAAAGCTGCTGTTTGGTGGCGTATAGTTAAACCTGCTATGTTAAGTATGGCCATCGTTCCCGCGTTTAATTTGAATATTTTTTTGGTTCGTTTGCGTAAATCGTCCGTGAATCGGAATGGACGTAATTTACGTCCAGGTCAAAACAATGACGTCCTTGCGACGTCATTTAGTGCAATGCACGGCGGGAAATTTAGGGACGGCGCATGCGCAGTTCGTTCGGCGCGGGGACGCGCTTCATTTAAATGAAACACGCCCCCCTACTCGCCGATTTGAATTAGGCGCCGTTACGCTGCAAGAGATACACTACGCCACCGTAACTTCCGGCGCAAATTCTTTCAGGATTCAAACCAAAAAAATTAAGTTACGGCGGCGTAGCGTATCTCAGATACGCTGCGCCGGGGCAGATCTTTGTGGATCTGCCCCTAGAGGTGTTACAATCAAAAGTTTTATATTTATCTCAAATATATAAAAAAGCCGCATTAGCATATTATGAAATATAAAGTTAAATCAGGTAAAGCATATTGAAAATAGTCAAAAACGTAAAAAACTTACCAGAAATTCGAAATTTGCATCTTTGTAAAAATAAATAAAATTTGACTAAAATGATCACATTTAACGAACAAGCTTAAAACAAAAACAAAAATAACCAGAGTGCTATTTTAAGACATTTTCTATAATAGTTTCAAAAGTTTAAAAGGAAGAAAGTCATAAAAATGAAATGGCATACATAGTTTTTAAGCATGTTGAAAAAACTTTGTTTTCCCAACTTCATCATTAGAACGACGTTGCCTACACACCATCGTTTTAAAAAAATGATCTAGCAAAGCGCGGTGACGAACAACACGTAGGACAGCACTATAAAGGGGAAGTTCCATTCGCCTTTGGGCTGCTTTATCTGATTCTGTTACAGCGTGATGAATGTGCTTACTCCATTACGAACGCTAGTTTTACCAGAACGAGCGCTCCCGTCTCATAACTTGCTTCTGAGCATGCGCGGGTTTTTAACAATGTTTTAGCCCACACACGACCATTTTTTTCAACCCGAAAAACGACGTTAAAAAATGCAGCACGTTCGAATTTTTTTTTTGTCGTTTTTCAGAACCTGAAAAATAATGTGAAGCCCAAACACGATCATTTTTAATGATGTTTTTGAAAAATAACGTTTTTTTCATGCCGAAAAATGACCATGTGTACGCGGCATCAGAGATTAACCACTTCCGGACCCAAGCATGTACATTTACGTCGGCAGAATGGCACGGACAGGCACATCAACGTACCTGTACGTGCCTGCCTAGACGTGGGTCGGGGGTCCGATCGGGACCCCCCCCGTACATGCGGCGGTTCCCGTGGCTTCAGGAGCGATGCGGGACGATGGCGCGGCTATTCGTTTATAGCCGCTCCGTCACGATCGCTCCCCGGAGCTGAAGAACGGGGAGAGACGTATGTAAACACGGCTTCCCCGTGCTTCACTGTGGCGGCTGCATCGATCAAGTGATCCCTTTTATAGGGAGACTCGATCGATGACGTCAGACCTACAGCCACACCCCCCTACAGTTGTAAACACACACTAGGTGTACCCTAACTCCTACAGCGCCCCCTGTGGTTAACTCCCAAACTGCAACTGTCATTTTCACAATAAACAATGCAATTTAAATGCATTTTTTGCTGTGAAAATTACAATGGTCCCAAAAATGTGGCAAAATTGTCCGAAGTGTCCGCCATAATGTCGCAGTCATGAAAAAAATCGCTGATCGCCGCCATTAGTAGTAAAAAAATTAAAAATAATAAAACTATCCCCTATTTTGTAAACACTATAAATAGGTAGAAGAATACGTATCGGCCTAAACTGAGGAAAAACATTTTTATATATGTTTTTGGGGGATATTTATTATAGCAAAAAGTAAAAAATATTGCATTTTTTTCAAAATTGTCGCTCTTTTTTTGTTTATAGCGCAAAAAATAAAAACCGCAGAGGTGATCAAATACCACCAAAAGAAAGCTCTATTTGTGGGGAAAAAAGGACGCCAATTTTGTTTGGGAGCCACGTCGCACGACCGCGCAATTGTCTGTTAAATCGACGCAGTGCCGAATTGTGTGGGTCATTTAGCAGCATATTGGTCCGGTCCTTAAGTGGTTAACTTATTTTTCCTCACTGTATAAAAAAAAAATTTAGACAGATCCATAATACTTCAGAAACAGTTACTTTCTTTAAGACTTTTCATACAGGAATGATAATCATATATAATTATGTCATATGGGATTTCTATCTTAACATGCATAGCCAAAAAAACAAAACAAAAAAAAAACGTATTTCAGTATAAAACTGTAAAAAAAAATAAAAAAAATCTTGCTGTCAAACATTGCAATAACATGTTACTACTCTTACTATATATCTTTAAAGAAAAAAAAATGTACTTCAGAAAAATAAATAAATAAAACACCTCTGGCTTTACCATCATGCCTTTCTTTTAATTGCGGAAATGAGGGAAAATTGCAGAGCAAAATGCTATTTTTGTGCTCATACACAATAAAAGGCTCAGCCTTGTTTACATATGCCATATTCTCGCCTTGCTCTGTAATTAGAGATGTCAGTCTGGGTCTAATTCAGCTGCAACGGACAACCCCATTAAAATCTGCCCAGTTCATCTGGACCCTATTTCTACTGATCTCGCTGACATTAAATCTGAACCATGTGTATTATGTGTAAACAAATCACTTTTTCTTTTTTACTGTTCACAGGTATCATTTGTCTTTATGTGGCTGAGTAGGAAACACATATTTGCATTGTTAGGGAAGTGTCTCTCCTTTGGGACATATTTCCCTTATGAGCAAAAGTATCTCAAAGGCAAATGTCTACATTCCAGCATTTAGCAACAAAACAACTTAATTGCTTAATTAAAATATGTCATTTCACGATTTGTTTCTTAAATGTTTTTAGATACATGTTATATGTGTTCATTTATGTTTACATTAATTTACATTAAACCTTTAATTACATTAGAATATATATTTATTTATTAAAATTAATTAACGTTAGTAATTAAGTAATGGTTAGTAAAAATGTTGCACAATTAAACATTTAGGGCCAGATTCTCAAAGGCGTTACGACGGCGCCACGCCATTTGCGCCGTCGTAAGTCCTAATCTGGCCCGGCGTATCTATGCGACTGATTCTTAGAATCAGTTACGCATAGATATCCATTAGATCTGACAGGCGTAAGGCTCTTACGCTGTCAGATCTTAGATGTAATTTTTTTTCCCGCCGCTAGGTGTCGCCGACGTCGTTTTCCCCCTCGTCTATTCAAATTAGCTATTTACGCGAATTCCCGAACGTACGCTCGGACGACGCAGTGAATTTACGACGTAAGCGTAAACTTGCCCCTGCTATATGAGGGGCAAGTTTACGTAGGTCCGCCATGTTAAGTATGGCGTCGGGTCAGAGTCGGATTTTTCCATCGTTTACGTTGTTTTCCTTAGTCGTCCGCGAATACGACTTTACGTCAATGACGCTCACGTCGGCGCCATTGACGTTTTCCGTCGTGAGCTGGAGCATGCGCACTGGGCTATTTTTTCGCCCGGCGCATGCGCAGTTCGATCGGCGCGGGGGCACGCTTAATTTAAATACAAGCCGCCCCCTTTGAATTACGCGGCCTTACGCCGGGCCAATTACACTACGCCGCCGCAAATTACGGAGCAAGTGCTTGGAGAATACGGCACTTGCTCCAGTAAGTTGCGGCTGCGTAGTGTAAATGGCTTACGCTACGCCGCCGCAGATTCTACAAGAATCTGGCCCTTAGAGCTGTAGTATGATTTTTTTTTATTTTTCTGTTTTAAATATATAAAAAAAAAAATCACAAAGAAGGCAACATTGGATTACATTTTAGTAAATAGAATATATTTAAAATGTATTTAATTATGTTACTAAGATGATACTATTATTATTATTATTATTATTATTATTTTTATTATTATACAGGATTTATATAGCGCCAACAGTTTGCGCAGCACTTTACTATTTATTTATTTTTGGACAGTTAAAGGTACTTATTTTCCACAACAGACATTAAACTTTGTAAAGTTAGATATCGAAGGGGTTAAAATCGTATTTTTAAAGTGCTCCTAGAAGACATGAATAGAATCCTGTCCCCAACATAGGACTGCCCCCGTTGTATTGTACACAGCTAAGATGTGATCAGTATAAAAAGGTGGTGTGGGGCGTGTGAGTGGGGGGTGCTCTTTTTAGCTCTACATCAATGCACTAACTTGAGAGATCAGCCTTGAAAATGTGTGGAATTTCTCTCCAAGTGGAATCTACTATAGAGAAGGGGGGCTTTTCTTTAAATCCTGGAAAGTGTATAGACAGTGCTATGGTGGGAGGAAAGGGGGATGGGTAAGCACAGGGGATACAGCTTTAAGCCTTAAGTGAATGCATTGGTTCTGGTTCATTGATTGTGAAAAGCATTTTCCTCCATGTTTGTTGTTGGCAGAGAGAAGCTGAGCTGAGCTGTCCAGCACTGAGGGAGCTGTGGAAAGGAATTCAACATCTCTAAGTTACACACCATGTTGTGTACGTCTCACACCAGAAAATCTCACCCAGACGATGTACATTTACACTAGGACAATTTTTATTTTTGTAAATTACTTGACAATGTACAGTTATCTATAAATGTAGAAAATACTATTGCCTATTATTATATTAAAAATGTGTGATTCAATTGCAATATTCTTGTTTCGAGAAAGTGTTTAACCACTTCAATACCTGGCAGCCCCAACCCCCTCCCCCCCTTACCCAAGCCACTTTCCAGCTTTCAGCGCTGTCGCTGTTTAAATGACAATTCCGCAGTCATGCTACACTGTACCCAAAATTTTTCTCATTTTGTTCCCACAAATAGAGCTTTCTTTTGGTGGTATTTGATCACCTCTGCGTTTTTTTTTTTTTTTGCTAAACAAATAAAAAACTTTGAAAAAAAAAGTTTTTTTTTGTTTTTGTTATAACATTTTGGAAACAAGTATGGGCCAGATTCACAGCAGAAATACGCCGGCGTATCTACTGATTTGCCACGTCGTATCTTGATTTGGAATCCTCAAACCAAGATACGACGGCTTTTGGCATAGATCTGACAGGCGTACGGCTTCGTACGCCTTCGGATCGTAGGTGTAATTCTCCGGCGGCCGCTGGGTGGAGTTCGCATCGTTTTCCAGGGTCGGGTATGCAAATTAGCTGTTTACGGCGATCCACGAAGGTACGCGCGTTCGTCGCATTCTCTTACGTCGTCGCTAGTCGGTTTTTCCCGTCGCAAAATTAAGCCTGCTATTTCATGGCTTAGATTTAGACCAGCCATGTTAAAGTATGGCCGTAGTTCCCGCGTCGAATTGCAAATTTTTTTTTTTTGCGTAAGACTTCCGGGAATACGAAAGTACGTTACGCACGTCGCCGTTCAAAAAACACGTCGGGGCGCCGTAATTTCACGCAAAGCACAGCGGGAAATTTCCAAACGGAGCATGCGCAGAAAGTTCGGCGCAGGAACGCGCCTAATTTAAATGGTACACGCCCCATTTGAATTAGGCGGGCTTGCGCCGGACGGCTTTACGCTACGCCGCCGAAAGCTTTGTGAATCAAGCACTTACGCTGGAAACTTGTGGCAGCGTAACGTAAATGGGATACGATACGCCGCCGCAAATCTACATAAATCTGGCCCTATGTTTTCTCCTTCACTGATGGGCACTGATAAGGTGGGACTGATGAGCGTGGATGAGGTGACACTGATTGATGGCACTGATGGCCATCACTGATTAGGAAGCACTGGCAGATATTGCTGGTGGGCACTGATTGGCATGTGTGGGCACACATTGCCACCCATGACCACCAGGGATTCCATACCTGGTGGTCATCAGTGGTGGCCATCCCTGGTGGTCCTGGTGGCATCCCTGATAGTCCTGGGTGGGCATCCGTGGTGGAGCTGTGCTGATAAACAATCAGCACAGACACCCCCTGTCAGGAGAGCAGCCAATCGGCTCTCCTCTACTCGCGTCTAGAAGCCGATTAATGGCTCTTCCTGCTTACATCGTGATCAGCCGTGATTGGACAGGGCTGATCACATGGTAAAGAGTCTCCGTCAGAACGGAGTTGCAGTGTGGCCTGGGGGCGCGCAGAGGCTTGGTTTCCTGATCACGTCATATGACATCCGACATCCGTCATATGACAACTTGGATCAAATGTTTTCTATTTTCATTTTAACCACTTAAGGACCCCCCACTGTATATGTACGTCCTCTTTTTAAACATGGATATCTCAGTAACGGCAGCAGCTGCTGCCACAACTGAGATATCCATGTTTTCAGCTGGCGGCCGTGTAAACGATAACGGCGGTCTCCGCGGCGGATTCGCCGCGAGATCGCCGTTATCGGTGGCGGGAGAGGGGCCCCCCCCCCCTCCCGCCGCTTTTCCGCGCCCTCCGCCGCTTACCGGAAGCCGTCGGTAGCGGCGGAGGAGATCCGATGCTGCCGCCAGGAGAGTGAGGACTTGAGTGAGGGCAAGATGGCCCCCACCCGTCCTCATAGCTCTGCTGGGCGGAAGTGACGTCAAAACGTCAGTCCCGCCCAGCCTCTTAAAGAGACAATTTTTTTTCTGTCATTTTTTTAAATGACAAATTTTCCTTTTTTTTTTTTTTTTTTGCATTTAAGCCTAAATATGAGATCTGAGGTCTTATTGACCCCAGATCTCATATTTAAGAGGACCTGTCATGCTTTTTTCTATTACAAGGGATGTTTACATTCCTTGTAATAGGAATAAAAGTGATCATTTTTTTTTTTTTTATATTTTAGTGTAAAAAATAATAAAATCAATAAAATTAAATAAGAAAACAAAAAAAAATTTTTTTTAAAGCGCCCCGTCCTGACGAGCTCGCGCGCAGAAGCGAACGCATACGTGAGTAGCGCCCGCATATGAAAACGGTGTTCAAATCACACAAGTGAGATATCGCCGCGATCGTTAGAGCGAGAGCAATAATTATAGCCCTAGAGCTACTCTGTAGCTCAAAAAATGCAACTTATAGAATTTTTTAAACGTCGCCTATCTAGATTTTTAAGGGTAAAAGTTTGACGCCATGCCACGAGCGGGCGCAATTTTAAAGCGTGACATGTTGGGTATCATTTTACTCGGCGTAACATTATCTTTCACAATATATAAAAAAATTGGGCCAAATTTATTGTTGTCTTATTTTTTAATTCAAAAAAGTGAATTTTTTCCAAAAAAAGTGCGCTTGTAAGACTGCTGCGCAAATACGGTGTGACAAAAAGTATTGCAATGACCGCCATTTTATTCTCTAGGGTGTTAGAAAAAAAAATATATAATGTTTGGGGGTTTTAAGTAATTTTCCAGCAGAAAAAAATGTTTTAGTCTTGCAAACACCAAATCTGAAAAACACCTGAGGTCTTTAAGTGGTTAATATAGATAATAAAACCTATTAGAATCATAGAAGAGTGATAGCAGAAACAAGATCAACTGATCCATTGAGTCTATCCTATGCTTATATACAGTATCTCACAAAAGTGAGTACACCCCTCACATTTGTGTAAATAGTTTATTATATCTTTTCATGTGACAACACGGAAGAAATGACACTGTAAATGTGCGGTCTTCTCCAAATAACTCAACACACAACCATTAATGTCTGGCAACAAATGTGAGTCCACCCCTAAGTGAAAATGTCCGAATTGGGGCAATTAGCCATTTTCACTCCCTGGTGTCATGTGACTCAATGGTGTTACAAGGTTTCAGGTGTGAATGGGGAGCAGATGTGTTCATTTTGGTGTTATCCCTCTCACTCTCTTATACTGGTCACTGGAAGTTCAACATGGCATCTCATGGCAAACAACTCTCTGAGGATCTGAAAAAAAAATTGTTGCTCTACATAAAGATGGCATAGACTATAAGAAGATTGCCAAGACCCTGAAACTCAGCTGCAGCACGGTGGCCAAAACCAAACAGTGGTTTAACATAACAGGTTCCACTCAGAACAGGCCTTGCCATGGTTGACCAAAGAAGTTGAGTGCACGTGCTCAGCGTCATATTCAGAGGTTGTCTTTGGGAAATAGACGTATGAGTGCTGCCAGCATTGCTGCAGAGGTTGAAGGGGTGGGGGGGTCAGCCTGTCAGCGCTCAGACCATACGCCGCACACTGCATCACATTAGTCTTCATGGCTGTCGTCCCAGAAGGAAGCCTCTTCTAAAGATGATGCACAAGAAAGCTAGCAAACAGTTTGCTGAAGACAAGCAGACTAAGGACATAAATTACTGGAACCATTCCCTGTGGTCTGATGAGACCAAGATAAACGTATTTGGTTCAGATTGTGTCAAGGGTGTGTGGCGGCAACCAGGTGAGGTGAAGTCGACGCATGCTCAGAAGCATTGAACTTCATTTTTCTCGGCTGGTCGTAGTGTTGTACGTCACCGCATTTTGGACGGTCGGAATTTTGTGTGACAGTGTGTATGCAAGACAGCTTGAACGAAATTCCGTCAGAAAAATCCATCAGAGTTTATCCCAATAGGAAATTCCAATCATGTGTACGGGGTATAAGTGTGCATTGTGCCCCTCTTGTAGGTGATACAAAAATGAACTGATGATGCATAAAATGCAATAATCAATGGCAACTAATCAGACTTTAGTTTACTGGATTCTGATCAGAAAAATGTTAATTGTGATTGGATGCTCAATGCTCTCTCCCTCGTTTGGTAAACAATATATCAGAAGATTCGGAGGCTTTGTGTGGTAGAACAGATTAAAATCCATTTACAGAGGTAATTATCTGGTGTGAAGAAAATGAAATCCCGTGTTGCATATTAGAAGTGTGCAGGGCGAATGACTCATTGCCAGGCTGGGAGAGATTCTCATACTCCGGGAAGGTGCTGCATTTTCAGAAAGCCCCAGGTAGTGTTCACTTAAGGATCATTGTTTGTTCTGGTCTCTTTCATTCATTTCCTGTCATTCGGTCACCCATCTTTCATCGCCCTGTTCTCTGCCTCATTCTTTACTTGGATTCCATACTCATAAAGTTGTAGGTGAGCCAGGAACAAAAGATAACATTTTAATGCAATCCACCACAAAGAATAAAGACACGTGGCCACTTATTAAAATTAGAAGAAAAGAGGTTTAACCTTAAACTTCGTAGAGGGTTCTTTACTGTAAGTGCAGGAAGAATGTAGAATTCCCTTCCAGAGGTGATGGTCTCACCGTGGGGCATCGATGGTTTCAAGAAACTATTAGATATGCACCTAAACTACCACAACATACAGGGATATACAAGGTAATACTGACATATAATCACACACATAGGTTGGACTTGATGGACTTGTGTCTTTTTTCAACCTAACCTACTATGTAACTATGTAACCCACTATAATTTGAAAGCCTCCAGAAGACAGGAGGAAGCACTCAAACTTGGAGCCTGTAGAACCCAGAGCAGACCAAAGCAATCACATGCTGCTCTGCTAATTACAGCAGAGTCATATAGGTGGATTCAGAAAGACTTAGGCCGGCGTATCAGTAGATACGCCGGCCTAAGTCTGAATTTGCGCTAATTTAAGCGTATTCTGGAAAACAGATACTCTTAAATTAGGCTCAGATACGAGCACCGTAAGTGTCTTACACCGTCGTATCCTAAAGTGTAATTTTTAGGCTGACCGCTAGGTGGCGCTTCCATTGCGGTCGGCGTAGAATATGTAAATCACTAGATACGCCTATTCACGAACGTACGCTCGGCCAACACAGTACAGATACGCCGTTTACGTAACGCATTATCAGGCCTAAAGTTATTCCATCAAATAGCTGGAATAGTAATGTTAAGTATGGCCGTCGTTCCTGCGTCGAAATTCGAAAATTTTACGCCGTTTGCGTAAGTCGTCTGTGAATAGGGATTTACGTCATTTACGTCCACGTCGAAACCAATAGGACCGTGCGGCGTCATTTGCCGCAATGCACACTGGGATATGTACACGGACGACGCATGCGCCGTTCGTAAAATACGTCAATCACTTAAGGTCACCCCATTACCATAAAACACGCCCCCTCAGCTAAATTTGAATTAGGCGCCATAACTCCCGTCCGATTTACGCTACGCCGCCGTAACTTAGCAGGCAAGTACTTTGTGAATCATGTACTTGCCTCGCTAACTTACGGCGGCGTAGTGTAAACACGATACACTACGCCGCCGCAACAATACGCCTGCCTACCTGAATCTAGCTAATAGAAAGTTACCAAACCAAGCCTAGTATCCTATCTCAGAACATGCTACAATTACAAGAGGTGAGAGGGCCATGTGTGTCCTAAAAACACCAGTTTGCCATGTTTGTCCCAAAGCGTGCTTATAAGTTAAAAAAGTAAAATAGTTCTGAGTGGTTACCTTTTCACAAGTTTATACAAGACACTATACAATGTGGCTGAAAAGTATCTGTATATTTATTTATTCAGAAAGGAAAATGTAAGAACCAAATTGAGCTCAGATGAGAGCAAATCACCTGTAACAATGATAGGACAAGTTCAGCATAGGGTCTTGTTTACCAGCAATATAAAGTTATAAGTCACCTTTAATAGCGGAAGCATACCCTAACACAGAGGCGTTCAGTACAATGGCACCAAAATCTAGAAATCAATGAACTGAAATTCAAATTTTGTGTCTCAATTTAAACAGATTAAAAATGAATGCTGATGATTTAAGCCCTACAAAAAGATGAGAAGACAGTCGGTATTAGCTGTAAACATTAGTCCTTTAGATCTAGATGCTGATCAGCATTTCAAATCATGTTGCAAATTTCCACATTATAAGAGCACTCAAAACGACCAGCGCTCAGAATTAAGTATAAAACAATAGCCAGCAGGGTAAACAAGTATTTCACAGTCCTGATTCGAAGCGTAAAATATTATTTTAATGAGACTGTGACACATTTGCAGGTGATTATCAATCTGGATGTGCAAATTAAACAAATAAAACCCATTGCTGTTTTTCATTATTTTGCAAGCATTCCTTTTTTTTGCAGATAAAGTTAGAATACAGAAATATAAGAAAAGGGATTGTTTGAAATTTGGATGTGACTTTCATACAAATTTTATCTTGGTTGCATCTAATTAAAGTGCAACTAAAGGTTTCTGTAGAACAGTCTAAACAAGTCCCAAATCCAGTTACTATGTGATGCACAAGCCTCATCATGTTAGCAAAAACATTTTCATTACCTTCTCAGACTGAGCCCAATCCTTTTACATTTTTGTCTCACATGCTCCCCCCTCCCAGGCACTACAGCTCACAGTGGGAGGGTTTCAGTAACAGAGTTGTCATTCCAGAAAGCAGCGGGCAGGTCTAGGTGTGTCCAGGCGCTGATTGAATTAGCAGTTACAATGCTGGTAGATATGCAGAATTTTCTCATTCCTCTTTAATGAAAGCATGCACAGCCTACATACGAATGGCAACTCTGCTCTGAATTTGGGAGCAGTGCAGCATCATTGTCACCCCATCACAGGAAGCTGCATTAAAGTGGTTGTAAACTCTATACAACCATTTTTCCTACAGGTAAACCTATATTAAGGCTTACCTGTAGGTACTGAAAATATCACGGTTTAGGAAATATTTACAATATACCCATACGCCGATGTCATTGGCGCATGCGCACTTTAGAAAGGGCGCGATTGTGACGTTTCTAAAGGGATCATACTGTGAATGGCAGCTCCCACGCACATGTTGTCATGCCACTCCAGACAGTCACAGAGCCAGAGTTTGCGAGCCCCTGGAAGGAAGAGGGATGAAGATGGATGCTTCCAGTCAGCGGTGACAGCATTGACATTGCAGGCTTCGTTTTCAGGTAAGTGACACATAATGGGCTATTATGCGATCCATAGTAGCCCATTATGCTTTACCTTTGCAGGGAAATAAAGAGGAAGTAAAACCCATCAGGGTTTACTTCCTCTTTAATTGGACTTCTAGCAGAATCAACAGGTATTTGTAGGATTTTGCAGGGAACTGAGGGCTTTTTCAGACAGACAGTATTGCTTACCACCCTCTGAAAAGTGATCGGCGGTGGATATAGCAGCAGCAGGCAGACATTCAGGAGGCGATACCACGTCTGGCTCACAGTTAAGGTGCAACTTCTCAATAGGTGAGTTTGAAGCCTCGTACACACGACCGAGGAACTCGACGGGCGAAACACATAGTTTTCCTCGTTGAGTTCCTTGTTAGGCTGTCGAGGAACTCGACAAGGCAAGTTTCTCCATTCCCGTCGAGGAAATAGAGAACTTGCTCTCTTTTTGGCTCGTCGAGTTTCTCGACAGTTTCCTCAACGAAAATGTACATACGACCGATTTTCTAGGCAAAAAAATATCTCCCAGCAAGTTTCTTGCTGGTTTTTGCCGAGAAACTTGGACGTGTGTACGAGGCCTGACAGGAAGTGCCGCCTGTGGTATTACCACTGGTGAATTGTGACAACTTCCTCCTGGTTTTTAGGGACTGGGGAGCTGGTATCCTAACAACCAGTGACTCATTCCTGCCCACACATTCAGCTGGCAGCCAGGGATTTCCAACTGACAGGTAAATGTAAACAGGGGCTAGTGTAAAAAAAAACAGCATGGGGTCCCCACAAAATTCATACCAGGAACCCCATGCTGAGGGCATGTGGCCTGGTATGGTTTGGGGGAGTACACGCTAGCCCCCCCCCCCGCTTCCTGCCCACTCTGGCTGCATGGTCAGATAAGAGTCGGGTATGAATTTTGAGGAGGGGACCTTCCTTGTTTTTTTTTTTGCATGATGTTCCCCCTTCAAATCCATATCAGACTCAGAGACTGAATTGGAATTTGGGGAGGACCCAACACCATTTTTATATGGAATCCCCCAAAAATCTATACCAGACCAACGGGGGCCTAGTGTGAATTTTGGAGAGCCCTATGCCATTTTTTTAACAGTGATCAGTCACTGTGAGCCCGCCCCTGTGTTTACTTCCTCTTCTGAATGAAGAGGACGATACATTGTATCTTCTTCTTCTTGCAGGAGAGGAAAATGTAAACAAACCAAAGTGTGTAAAAAAATCTAAATAAAATAAAAATGGAAAATAAAGAATAAAAAATAAAGAAAAAAATAACAAGATCAAGGTTTGCCAGGGTCGATGTTAAGGTCAAGGTTGGTGTCAAAGGTCACGGTCAGCAGATTTTGGGTAGAATTTTTAATTTTTTTTTAATTGGTATCATTGTTAGTCAGTGTCAGTGTGTTTTTGACAGGATGAAATAAAAAACCATGGGTTTGCCATTTAAATTAGGCGCGCTCCCGCGCCGGGCCTACCGCGCATGCTCCGTTTCCGAATTCCCGTCGTGCATTGCGCGCCGTGACGTAATTTTTTCGAACGGCGACACGCGTAGCGTAATTCCGTATTCCCGGACGGCTTACGCAAATGACGTTGATTTTTTAATTTTGACGCGGGAATGACGGCCATACTTTAGACAGCAATACGCTTGCTGACTAAAGTTAGGGCACCTAAAACGACGACTAACTTTGCGACGGGAAACTAGACTAGCGGCGACGTAGCGAACGCGAAAATCCGTCGTGAATCGCCGTAACTCCTAGTTTGCATACCCGACGCTGGTTTACGATGCGAACTCCCCCCAGCGGTGGCCCCAGTATTGCATCCTAAGATCCGACAGTGTAAAACAATTACACCTGTCGGATCTTCTGGCTATCTATGCGTAACTGATTCTATGAATCAGTCGCATAGATAGAAACAGAGATACGACGGCGTATCAGCAGATACGCCGTCGTATCTCCACTGTGAATCTGGCCCTTAGTACCTAAGATTATGAGCAACCACGCAAAAAAACTGAAATATCAATTGTGAGTGAAGTTGAACCTTAATTATTTCTTCATGGCAAGAAAAGGAAGTGGCAGGCAGTGGTGACTGCTTATATTTACTGATTTTAGCAGCTTCTAGTTTTCAAGTAATATACTACTTTTTAATTATATTGCAGCTCTTTAATTAGAGTAACAACTTACCACGTACATCCTGGTGTTTGTCAATTTTAACTTGCATAATAATTTTCCATCACCCACGCATGTTTTGACGCCAAATTCCAACTTTTGAAATATCTTTTAATTTAAATGATTTTGCTAACGAGACAAAAAGACAATCCAAAATTGTTGGTGTTATCTAAAATGCAGAGTGTATAGACAACTGCAGTTTAGTTAAAAGGAAAGCTATATAAAAAGGTAAAAAAAAAATACAAAAACATAAGAACTTAGAAATTTGGCAGGTTAACCTAAATATGTCTTCAAAGTTT
The DNA here is from genome assembly GCF_905171775.1 of Rana temporaria. NCBI lineage: Eukaryota > Metazoa > Chordata > Amphibia > Anura > Ranidae > Rana > Rana temporaria. The sequence goes on along the minus strand of NC_053498.1, from coordinate 117,450,893 downwards.
TAAAGATGAGTGGGGCTCACTTCTCGTAGGAAAACCACAAGAAACTTTTTTTTTAGGCTTGTCGACTTATTCTAGTAATACGACATAATATAGCAACCATTGGGCCTAGAATCTTTCTCTTTATTGATAAAATAAATGATAGCTTCTTAAAGGTCAGCCAACGGAAAGACAGAAAAGAAAACGGAAAACAAATCTATATTATGTCAGTGACAAGAGTCTCATTGTATCATGACTAATGGTCAGTATGAGTATTGTGGATAAAATGATATAAAGATGAGTCTTGAAAGAGCAAACACAAGTGTGGGTGGGGACTGGCAATAACTCCATATATTACATCAGCTGTTTTGTTATTAGTGATAACACTCTACCAAAAAATATGTACAGCATGTGTATCTATATGTACAGTAATTATATATATATATATATATATATATATATATATATATATATATATATATATATATATATATATATATATATATTAGGGCTGTTACTGATCAAAATTTTTCTGTTCGATTAATCGTTTTTTGTTTTTTTTATCGATTAATCGACTAATTTCGATGAATTATAACGCACATACAGATCCAACTACTTTTAGCTGATCTCCTTGCAGGCTGATTCCCAGTGCAGCTACCAACAACTGGAAAAATGGAAAGCAGGATACAAAAAACACACAGGCAGCACTCAATGTGAATAGCATTAAAATTTTTATAGTCTTCAATTAGGTAACTAAATAAATATTGCACTGGAGATAAAATCGATGTAGCTACACTGTAAAAATGATGCAAGTAATACCAAACGGTAGCAAAAGCAGTCATAAAAACATGTAGCTAAGTATGATACTGGTATAAAAATGTGTACAACGATACCACTGCTGAATTCAGATGAGGAGAGGTTAACATCAGTCCGTCGGCATGTAGATGTCCCATGAAGGGAACTATCACAACTCCCAGTGGATGGTTGTAGAATCCCAGGTTGATAGAAGGAAGTGATAGAGGGAAGTGTAACAGCCCTTGCGTGTGGCAGATAGTAAGGTCCCGCCGGAATGCAGATATAAAGGCACAGCAAAGGAGCCCTTCAGATGGACACAGCAAGCCCCGCCGGTGTCCGTGATGTTTCTGGATCTCCGACGGAACTCCCTGAAGGCCCAGAAGCCGGCAGAGAGGTGAGTAACAATCAAAAGAATTTTAATCGATCAAAAAGATGTTGATCGATCAAAAAAATTAAAGATTAATCGATTAATTAAAAGTTAATTTGCACAGCCCTAATATATATATATATACACACACACACACACACACATCTATATATATATATATATATATATATATATATATATATATATATATATATCATACTTTTTTTGTTTTTATATAGACGTACCAAAAACCTGACTTCGTAAAACACTTGTCAGATTACTGTATGTTGTTCAAAATATATTTGCAGATGAACCATATTTTACTGTATGTTAGCCAACCTATATAGCATTATAGATGTATGGACGCCTAAAATGAAAAATCAGATTTTCAAACATTCAAAACATTTATTTGTAGCACTACCCCCGTAGAAGTCAGGGTCCCCCACTGCTTCACAGCCAGTCACACCGCATTTTTTTCTTTCACCCAGAGACAGAAATCAGTCTTTGGCTTGTTTTTGTAGTTGTATTAGGGGGTGATAACTTGGATGGGGAAAGGGATTATAGGATGCCCAGTGTGACAACAACAATTCAGGAACACTTCCTCCCCAGTTACATATTCTTCTTCTTCCTTCCACCTGCATAAACTTGGTGTCTCTTTGTACAGCTCCTGCTGGCTCACTCTTGGGAGAACTGACAGTCTTTTATCAGTTTAGCAACAGCCCATTACAGGCAGGAATGCCTGCTCTATCTATCACTCCTACGCTGATGACACCCAACTTTACCTATGCATCACCAACAAAAAAGACCAATACTACACACTGGAAAACTACCTCTCATTGATCGACGATTGGATGACGGAGAGCTCCCTCAAACATAATGGATCCAAAACAGAACTTCTCTTTCTCCACGCAAACCAAAAAAAAAAACCCTAGCATGACATCCACACCACCCACCGTCCTTGGACAAACCATTACCCCCAGCACTAGAGCCAAAAGCCTTGGAGTCATCTTTGACTCAGGCCCCTTACACACGTCCGAGGAACATCGTTTTGCTCGTCGAGTTCATTGTGAAGCCGCCGAGGATCTCGGCGAGCCAAGTTTCCCCATTGACTAACGAGGAAATAGAGAACATGTTCTCTATTTGGCCCGACGAGATCCTCGTCGGTTTCCTCGGCCGAAAGTGTACACACGCCCGGGTTTCTCGGCAGAATACGGCTCCGACCGAGTTTCTGGCTGAATTCTGCCGAGAAACTCGGTCGTGTGTACGGGGCCTCAGACATGACGATGGATGCACAAATAGGATCAGTAGACAGCAGATCTCACCACCTTCTTCGCCTGTTGCGTAGACTCATACTTTTAATCCTGACATAGCAGTAGTAGTTGGAATAATCATCAATTCCCGACTCGACTACGCAAACTCCCTCTACCTAGGACTTCCCAAATTCCAAATTTCACATCTACAAGTTGTCCAGAACACAGAAGTTAGACTGATAACAGGGAAAAAACCCTGGGAATCAAGCCATGAAGGATCGGGGTTACATTCACACTCACAAATGTACCCAAGGAAATGCTCCGCAATACCTCTGCGACAAAATAAAGCACTACACCCCAAGTCACCCCCTCCGGTCAACTAACCAGAACCTCCTCCACATCCCCAAGACCTGCTACAAATCAAAAGAAGATTCGCAGTCCAAGGACCATGGCTATGGAACGCTCTACCCACGGACATACGCTTGGAAGAAAACCATCTGGCCTTCATGAAAAAGCTTAAAACCCATCTCTTTTGAAGACACAGGCGGAAAACTGGCTACAAAAAGCGCCTTGAGGTAATTTAGTTTGCATTTGTAGCGCTATACAAGTTACTCATTCATTCATTCAGGAACCCCCAGTCCCTTAGCAAAATGGCACATAAGGAGTATACAGCATATCATATCTCCTTCTGCTTCCCTATGGCCACTGATCCCAGCTCCACTACTTGCAGAAAATGCTAGCCTGCCTGGCTGCCACCAGCTGCACCTGGCTGCTTCTCTCTTCCCAGTATTCCTGACTAGGGATGACCCGAACACCCCCCCATTCGGTTCGCACCAGAACCTTCGAACGGACCGACTGTTCGCCACGAACATTTAGAACCCCATTGACGTCGGACTCGAACGTTCGAATTTAAAAGTGCTCATTTTAAAGCCTAATATGCAAGTTATTGTTGTAAAACGTCTTTGAGAACCCAGGTCTTGCCCCAGGGAACATGTATCAATGGAAAAAAAGTTATAAAAACTATTGTTTTTTTCTGGAGCAGTGATTTTAATGATGCTTAAATAAGAAAAAAAAAATATTTTAAATATTGTACCTGCTGGCTGTCTATAGTATGTCTGTGAAAACGTCTTTGAGAACCCGGGTCTTGCCCCAGGGAACATGTATCAATGGAAAAAAAGTTTTAAAAACGGTCGTTTTTTTCTGGAGCAGTGATTTTAATGATGCTTAAATAAAAAAATTAAAAAAATTTAAAATGTCTTTAAATATCGTACCTGCTAGGTGTCTATGTTATGCCTGTGAAGTGGCACGTGTTTAGAACTGTCCCTGCACAAAATGAGATTACTATAAGAAAAAAGTAATTTAAAACTGCTTGCGGCTTTAATGTAATGTCTGGTCCCTGCAATATGGATGAAAATCATTGAGAAAAAAAGCACAGACACAGACAGTACACACACCACATAGCTTTAGGTGCATACTGCAGAGGACACGGGCAGTACACACTACGTAGCTTTATGTGCAATCTGCAGAGGACACAGGCAGTACACACCACATAGCTTTAGGTGCTAACTGCAGAGGACAAAGGCAGTACACACACTACGTAGCTTTAGGTGCAAACTGCAGAGGACACGGGCAGTACAAACCACGTAGCTTTAGGTGCAAACTGCAGAGGAAACGGGCAGTACACACCAAGTAGCTTTAGGTGCAAACTGCAGAGGACACGGGCAGTACACACCAAGTAGCTTTAGGTGCAAACTGCAGAGGACAAAGGCAGTACACACACCACGTAGCTTTATGGTGCACACTGCAGAGGACACAGGCAATACACCACGTGAGAATACTGCAGCTAGCACAATCACCTGCCTGCCAGTAAATTAGGAAGAGCTGATCTAGCTAAACTATACAGTGTATAAATATATATACACAACACCTGGGATGCATATATATCCTCTACACACTAACTTTAACTGACTAGCCTGCCTGCCTGCTCTATCTACCTACTAAAAATGACACTCTCTCTCGCTCTCTGTCTTCTCTCTTTTAACCACCGCAACACACTACACAAGGCCGACCTGCAGGCGGCCTTTTGTAGTGTGGGGCGTGTACTAAACCCCTTGAGCCATAATTGGCCAAAGCCACCCTGGTCCGTTTTTTGCAATCTGTGATTGGCCAAGCATGCGGGTCATAGTGCATGCTTGACCAATCATCAGCCAGCAATGCACTGCGATGCCGCAGTGAATTATGGGCTGTGAAACGTAACTCGAATTTGGCGCGAACGGCCCAAAACGTTTGTAATTCGACGAACGATCGAACATACGATGTTCGAGTCGAACATGAGTTTGACTCGAATACAAAGCTCATCCCTATTCCTGACTGACATGCACATGGAGCCTTCCTAGGGCAAGTTTGGATGAAGACTTGGCACACTGCTGTCTTCAAAAGAGACCTGCTACAGCTGGCAGTCTGTCCCCTTGTCTGTCCCTGCACCGTGCTGATCTACTCACTGGCTCATCTTGCTCTCTCTGCTGCCTCTCTGGCTTGAATCCTTCCAAATGCCTCCGGTGGTGTTTTAGAATAAGTCAGCACTGTACTGGTAGAAAAAAATAGTTATCTATAACCGAACAAGGGTTGGTCATATGTGTCTACTTGTGGTTGGGTAAGTGAGTTCTAGCTCATGTACCTAAGCACCCTTTCTGACTTATGGCTAGAAATAGCAGCACCTGATATTCATTTCTGTATCAATGAGTGACAGTTTTTGTAGTACTATTCTAAGAAAGTTTATTTGGTTCATATTTAATTTATATTTTGTGTGTGGGGGGCGGGGTAGTAAAAACTCTGATCCCTTAGTTGATGCTCTATTCTCCTCCATCACTGACAGTGGTGGGCTTAGCTGAACACGCACACGTAAATGCAGAAGAAAGAGATGACTGTAGAGGGAACTTCACAATTGTGTACCTAAAAATTAGGGCACCAGATTCAAACTTAATCTCTCTTATTTTTATATCACATCAATTTGCACCCAAAGCTAATGCACAAAAAATGTGTGAAATTAGCTTTCCAGAAGGCAATATGCAAGTCTATGTTAGACTGGATAGTTATTGAAAAGAAGCCTCTATTGAGAGAATATTGACATTGAGATTGCTGTCCTCCCTATTTGAAAAAACAATCCAATGCCTACAATATTCTCTGAGGCACTCAGACTTTCCTATATGCATACTTGTTCCAAATGAGCAATTCAGAAAGTACTGGAAGAGGTCAACCAAGCCAACCCTCAAATTTCCTATAAGAAACTGGTGGAAACACAGCACCAGCAAAGTGTTTATATTAAAGTGGTTTTAAACCTCAGAACAAAGCATATCCTTCTAGTGTACGTGTCTCAATTAAGTGTCATTTCTGTCTGCTGCCTCTTTCCCTTGCTATCAGCATGAATCACTTCTGACAAGATTTCCTGACACTAAAAGAAAAATGGTGACAGGGGAGGGACCTCCAGCTGATTGACATCCCCAGCTCTGTTCCTGTGTACTGTGTGAAGGGGTGTGTGTCCCTTCCCTTCAATCAGCTCTGCTCACTGAGTGTGACTTTGGATCTCTGCCCTCTATTTTCTGAACTCTTAGAGACTTTGAACGAATGTAGAGAAGACTGCGGATAAACAAGTACAACTTATGAAGAAGGATTTGTTTAATCTCTGTGTATCCCCTGAGGCCTGTCACTTCACTGGGTATATATGTAAGAGTTTACAACCACTTTAGGATGGAATTAGGCTTCATATACACTGGCTAGTCTTGACCACGGGAGTGGGAAAATGCAAAATACGATTTTGCATTTTCCCAGGGCCTGTGGTCAGAAAGTTCCTATCCAGAATGCAATTCTTCCACGTTCAGAAGAGTCATGTTTAACCTCACCTAAACATGCCAGCTTCTAAACTCTGTACCTATATGTACATGGACACATAGGGCCAGATTCTCAGAGACTTTACGTTGGCGTATCAGTAGATACGCCGCCGTAAGTCCGAATCTGCGCCGTCGTAAATTTAAGCGTATTCTGGAAACCAGATACGCTTAAATTAGGCTAAGATACGAGCGTCGTAAGTCTCCTACGCCGTCTTAGGGTGCATATTTACGCTGGCCGCTAGGTGGCGCTTCCGTTGAGTTCGGCATAAAATATGCAAATGACTAGATACGCTGATTCACGAATGTATGTGCGCCTGTCGCAATTAGTTACGCCGTTTACGTTAGAGATACGCCGGCGTAAAGATAAAGCTGGTCTCTAGGTGGCGCATCCCATGCAAAGTATGGATGTCGGAACAAGCGTATCTTTTTACGTCGTTTGCGTAAGTCGTACGCGAATAGGGCTGTGCATAAATTATGTTCACATCACAGGCATTAAGCCGACGTATTCTTGGGCGTAAATACGACGTGATACTGAGCATGCGCCGTTCGTTCGGCCATGCATCTACATGGGGTCAAGCCTCATTTAAATACAACACGCCATCAACAGCCTACTTTGAATTACGCGCGCTTACGCCGGCCCATTTACGCTACTAAAGCTCCTAAACTCAAGTTGCCAGTGTAAATTAAGCCTTATGGAAAAGATACAATGGTATTTAGCTTTGACAGTTCAGTTGCACATCTTAGTGTCAGGTATCATTTGTTAGACTCCCCTTCTATGGATGGGCCTTAGTTTAGGTAGGAACATAAACCTTAGCTCTATTCTCCTGAATCTCAACAACTTCTCCCATAACTTGGCTCCCATTAATGGCCCATTCACACCGCCACATTGTGGTAAAGTACAGTAAGCATGGGTTTACAACAATGCAGTTACCATGGTGCCCTTCATTTTAAAATATTAGTTCACCTTTAGCAAAAAAGTGCCTATGCATTTAAGAGATTAAAAAACAAAATGTACAACTTTGAATAAAGTTGGACAATGCTATAGGTATAAGCCAATTAAATATCTTCAGAAGCCTGGCCAAAAAAAACCCCTAAAGATGGAATCATCCCATCTTGCCTTGTTACTAGGATGTTGCTAAGACACTACCAGCCGTTACTGCTCACCGCCACCATCTAAGGAGCAAGCTCTCAAACCCCCTGGACATGTATGGTCCACTATCTCCTCAGATGCAGCATGGTTGAGCTCAGAGCTACTGCGACAGAGGAGGAAGAGTAAAGTTGGGAGTGTTTTAGCAACATCTCAGAAACAAGGCATCATGGGATAAGGCCATCTTAGGGATGTTTTTCTGCTAGGCTTCAGGGGGTATGCAAATAACCTGCACCTATAGCAAGGGCGTTATTTAACTTTGCTCAAAGCTGCACGATTTGCTTTTTTCTACAGACACCCCTTCAGGGCCGTTTTTAAGGCAGGGCAAAAGGGGGAGCTACCCTGGGCCCTGTCGATGTTGTGGGGCCCAAAGTAGCTGCCTCATACTTGCCAACTATCCCAGTTTAAATTCCCTTGTCCCTTGAAGTTTTAGTCCTTTGCTGTGTCATGACATCTCAGTGTGAAGTGCTGCTACTAATGCTGCCCAGTAGACATGTGCACAGCAAAAAATTTCGTTTATTTCTGTTTCGTTTCTGTTCGTTTATCGTGATTCGTAACGAGTCGTAATTTCGTAAGACGTTAGTTATCGTATTCGTACTCTTTAGTATTTTCGTAACACTCTTTTTTCTGTTTCCGTTTTTTTCTGTTAGTTTATTTTTCGTTGAATCGAGATTCGTATTTTCGTTATATTTTGTATTCTGCCGCGTTCGTATTTTTAAAATGATTTTATTCGTTCCTTCGTTTTTACGTTAGTTTAATTTTCGTTGTTTTGTTATTCGTATTTACATTATATTTTCCATCATACCGCATTCATATTTTCGTAAAGAAATATATTTTCGTTGCTTTATGATCATTCGTATTTTCATGTCTAATTTCCTTTGATTGTAAAAACGTACTTTTGTAGATTTTATTGCATTCGTAATTCTGTTAGAATACATTTTACGTTTATTCGACACACTACTCGTCGTCATTTTGTAATTCGGATTTTACTGTGATTGACTTGACTGTCTTAGTTAGCACACACACCCTGTCTAGAATGAAGTCTGACGTAGAAGAAAACTAAAATATGTCAGATATTACAAATACAAATCTAGAAATTAGATGCACTGCAGTCTAACACAGAAAAAGACACAATGAGCCAGGAGGTAATGAGAAAGAAGCTCATTGGGGGAAGGAACAAACCTCTTCAGAGGAAAGGGACAGCGCTCAGTGGCTATTGGTCAATGTCCAGAAATATTTCAGTACTAACGAAAGCTAATTTACATTATTTTGTATTTTCGTTGTTTTCATTTCAGTTTTCCGAAGATCTGTAATTTATTTTTCGTTAGTTTTGATTTTCGTTTTTTAGTCTTTGTTCGGCATTTCGTTTTCTTTTCGGTCTTCGAATATTAGTAAGTTTGCATTTTCGTTCATTTTGTTTTTCGTTTTTTTTTTTTTTTGGGTTCGGTATTTTCGTTGTTTCTATGTTTTCGTTTCTTTCTTCTTTCGTATCTTCGTTGTTTTCCATATTCGTTATTTTGAAAATATCGTTATTCGCTATTAATTGCGCTAAACCATTCGTTCATTCGTATGTTAACGAATCAACTAAAATAACGAAAAATGACGGAAAACGTATTCGTAACTTAAAAAATTGCACATGCCTACTGCCCAGCTCTGCCCTATTGTGTACAGATGACTCACCTGCAAACCTTGTGTTTACATGTAAATAACTGGCATTCGCATGTAAATAACTAGAGCATTCATATGTAAATTGCGATGGCATTCATATGTAAATAGCTGAGGCCGGCAGCATTCATATGTAAATAAAGGCGGCATTTATATGTTTATTATGGCCCTCTGCAGTGAGGAGATGAGGTGCTGTAACCTCTAGCAACCAATCAGTGAGCAGTATTACTGTACAGTAATCTCTAGCAACCAATCAACAAGAAGAAATCATGTGCTGCAACCTCTAGCTACTAATCAGTGAGCCGTAATGTGTGCTGTAACCTCTAGCAACCAGTCAGTAAGTGGTAATGATATTCTGTAACCTCTGGCAACAAATTTCAATCACTGCCTGATCTGATACAGTAAACTGATTTTAAGTCTGGCTGATATTTATTGTATGTTTCAGAGCAGGTGGAGAGCAAAATTGCATGGGGGGCCCCAAGAAAATGTTTGCCCAGGGTCCAATCAACATTAAAGATGGCCCTGCACCCCTTGTCTGTACAGCCAGTTTTTGGTAAAGGTGAACTAACCCTTTAAGTAGCACCCTGAATCACTGTAGTAGTGGACAACACAACTACATTGCTTAACTTTAGTGTAACTAAAGTCCGATATAGTCACCTCCGCTCCAACAATACAATGGGGTTTATTTACTAAAACTGAAGGGTCCAAAATCTGGTGCAACTCTGCATTGAAACCAATCAGCCTTCAGGTTTTATTGCCAAAGCTTTAGGCTCCATTCACATCTTGGCATTCTGAATCGAGGGCGGAATCGCCACGATTCAGTGCACTTGTAGTACACAGTGGATTTGCCTTTGGTAAATAAAACCCTGCGTTACCTGCCAGCTTGCACACTTCTTTAGAACATATGTGTGGGAGTTGCATCATCCCAGGCTGGTCAAGAAAGATGGCCAAAAACGCTAAACATGATAGAAGATCGGGCAAAGATGTTGCCATGATTCCACCCACGCTTCAAAATAGCGTCAAATCGCTGGATGCTTGTGTGTTCCCTGTCACTTCTAATGACACCCCAAGTGCGACGCGATTTTGCCGTGATTCGCCGGGCAACAATCGTGGTAAAAGCGCGCAAGCAGAATCGTGGGACGCCTGTCACCCAAAAGTACAAGAGCATCTTTTGGGCGACATGCGTCCCGTGATTCTGTTTGCGCAATTTTACTGTGATTGTCGCTCGACGAATTGTGGCAAAATCACACCGTGATCGGAGGGGCCATTGGAAGTGATTGAGATCAATTGGGCGTCTCACGATTTGCCGCTATTTTGAATCGTGGGCGGAATTGCGGTGATACCGCCTGCGATTCAGGACGCCATGATGTGAATGGAGCCTAACTGAACAAGCAACAATTAGAAGTTTATTGGCTACTATGCAGTAAACCATTCCCTATGCCACCCACTCTCATGGTTGGCATACCTCACTTTATGTGTATTCACACCTCAGCTCTCAGGTAATTAACCATCAGAATATTCCTGTTTGCAGCGACCGGAAGTGACGTCAGGACCAGAACCGGACGTGACGTCAGGACCAGAACCGGACGTGATGTCAGGACCAGAACCGGACGTGAAGTCAGGACCAGAACCGGACGTGTTGTCAGGACCAGGACCAGAAGTGAAATCAGAACCAGAACCGAACGTGACGTCAGGACCAGAAACGAATGTGACATCAGGACCAGAACCGGAAGTGACGTCAGGACCAGAACCAGACGTGACATCAGGACCAGAGCCGGAAGTGACGTCAGGACCAGAACCAGACGTGACATCAGGACCAGAGCCGGAAGTGACGTCAGGACCAGGACCAGAAGTGAAATCAGAACCAGAACCGGACGTGACGTCAGGACCAGAAACTAATGTGACATCAGGACCAGAACCGGAAGTGAAATCAGAACCAGAACCGGAGGTGACGCCAGGACCAGAATCAAAGGTGACGTCAGGACCAGAACCGGACGTGACATCAGGACCAGAACCGGAAGTGACGTCAGGACCAGAACTAGAAGTGACGACGTAACACTGTCTGAGTATTCCGGAGCTGGTGAGACAGCTGTTGGATTGCTACTTTTGCTAAGCACAATGCCATTTTATGTTTTATTATTGATGAGCGCAATGTTTATTTTAACTTTATGAGTGGCTTTTCAATATTTTAATAAAGGACGTGTGTGTGGTTATTGCACCATTGGGGGCATCTCTTTTTGTCTTTCATATATTGATGGCATGTAATGAGCCGGAGAGAGGAATATTGGGATGGTTACGATAATTACCTGAGAGCTGATGTGCAAATACATATAATTGGGCTATGCCAACCATGAGAGTGGGAGTCATAGAGTTCTGGTGAATGTCTTTCCAAAGAGAGAGGGATTGCACAAGCACAACAAGTGGTGTTTGTTTGGTGGAGAAAAGGTTTTCCGGGAAGGATTAAAGCTCTTTTTTCTACACACAATTTTCTGTGGACTTTATTATGAGGACTTTTCTTGTGCACTTTTCATATCATAACATCACAGAGCTACTCTGAAGGTAATATTGTATGTCTCTTCTGCATTAAAAAGCCTTCATACATGTGTATATATATATATTTCACTTTAAAGTTTTCCTCCAGCACATCTTATCTTAACACACCTTAACATGCTGCATGAGTACATGGGAGTTAAGATAATGAAGAGAATGAATGAGCCCTGGATCCCCCTTCACCACAAAAAAACTATTACGTGATCTCTTATCTTCTTTACTTCTTTGTTAATTATTTTCTAGTTTCCCTGTACTTCCACAAGAGGAGCTCTACTCTTATTTCAGAAATACGGAGTATTGCAATGCAAAGAAAACATATAGGATAGGAGACACTTGCAACAAACAACAGTAATATATGTAATGTTATAATAAACACAACATGACTTGTGATTACACAAGAAACAATAAGGTAATATACTATATAAGCATGGAAAATAAAATATTATTAATATATATAAAAAATTAAAAATAAGTAATAATTAAAAAAAAAGGGGGGGTGGTAGGGAAGTAGGAAAAAAAGGGACAAGGCAAATTAGAAAGTAGAATCCCTGATCCACGTAAGAATAATAATTGATCCTTACATATAAAGACATCATATAAGTGGAAAAAACATTTTTGCTAAGTGCTCCTCGAATAGGAGGGGGACGAATTCGTAAATTTTTAATGTTTTCTTCAGAATGGGAGAGGTCCTTCCAGTGGACTTTCTCTATTCCCTTTTTATTTTTCAAGATTCGCAAAATCCCTAAATTTTACCAGAGTAGACATCTTCCTTTTTATTTTTCAAGATTCGCAAAATCCCTAAATTTTACCAGAGTAGACATCTACTTTTTTATTTCTCAAGATTCGCAAAATCCCTGAATTTTACCAGGGTAGACATCTACTTTTTTATTTCTCAAGATTCGCAAAATCCCTGAATTTTACCAGGGTAGACATCTACTTTTTTATTTCTCAAGATTCGCAAAATCCCTGAATTTTACCAGGGTAGACATCTACTTTTGTATTTCTCAAGATTCGCGAAATCCCTGAATTTTACCAGAGTAGACATCTACTTTTGTATTTCTCAAGATTCGCAAAATCCCTGAATTTTACCAGAGTAGACATCTACCTTTTTATTTTTCAAGATTCGCAAAATCCCTGAATTTTACCAGGGTAGACATCTACTTTTTTATTTCTCAAGATTCGCAAAATCCCTGAATTTTACCAGGGTAGACATCTACTTTTTTATTTCTCAAGATTCGCAAAATCCCTGAATTTTACCAGGGTAGACATCTACTTTTTTATTTCTCAAGATTCGCAAAATCCCTGAATTTTACCAGGGTAGACATCTACTTTTTTATTTCTCAAGATTCGCAAAATCCCTGAATTTTACCAGGGTAGACATCTACTTTTGTATTTCTCAAGATTCGCGAAATCCCTGAATTTTACCAGAGTAGACATCTACTTTTGTATTTCTCAAGATTCGCAAAATCCCTGAATTTTACCAGAGTAGACATCTACCTTTTTATTTTTCAAGATTCGCAAAATCCCTGAATTTTACCAGGGTAGACATCTACTTTTTTATTTCTCAAGATTCGCAAAATCCCTGGGGCCAGATCCACAAAGAAATTACGCCGGCCTATCTATTGATATGCCGGCGTAATTTCAAAATTCCCGCGTCGTATCTTTGTTTTGAATCCTCAAAACAAGATTCGACGGCATCGCGGCTTGATCCGACAGGCGTACGTCTTCGTACGCCTTCGGATCTTAGATGCAATTTTTCGGCGGCCGCTAGGTGGCGTTTACGTCGAAATCCGCGTCGAGTATGCAAATTAGCTATTTACGGCGATCCACTAACGTACGTTGGCCCGGTGCATTTTTTTTTGTCGTTTGCGTTCGGCTTTTTCCGGCGTACAGTAAAAGCTGCTGTTCTGAGGCGTACTCAATGTTAAGTATGGCCGTCCTTCCCGCGTACAATTTTGAATTTTTTGCGTCGTTTGCGTAAGTCGTTCGCAAATAGGAATTTGCATAGAATGACATCACCGTCGTAAGCATTGGCTGGTTCCGGTTTAATTTCGAGCATGCGCACTGGGATACCCCCAGGGACGGCGCATGCGCAGTTAAAAAAAAACGTTGTTTACATCGGGTCACGACGTAATAACATAAAACATGCCCCCATCACTTCCATTTGAATTCGGCGCCCTTACGCCGCAACAGATACGCTATGTCGCCGTAACTTACGGCGCGGATTCGTTGTGGATTCAAACAAAAGTAAGTTACAACGGCCCCTGAAGACATCTACCTTTTTATTTCTCAAGATCCGCGAAATCCCTGAATTTTACCAGAGTAGACATCTACTTTTTTATTTTTCAAGATTCACAAAATCCCTGAATTTTACCAGAGTACACATCTACCTTTTTATTTTTCAAGATTCACGAAATCCCTGAATTTTAGACATCTACCTTTTTTTTTTGGTGGCAAAATAAAATTTCAGAGACCAGACAAATAAACATACACATCCTATTTTCTGTGAAAGAATTGCTTAGAGGATCTTTATTATTTTTCCAACATTTCATTATCAACACTGTCATGTCATCTATCAAAGTGAAGAAAGACAAAAACTTCATTTATAACACTGAAGAGAAAAAAAGTCCCCCTCCTTATCTTGTCAGACACTTGGATCATTTCATATAAACACGTTCCTCTCTAAAGAATATAGTGTCAGGTTTTACCAACATTAATCAATAGAACATAGCTAATTGTGTTTTCAGGGATTAGGTTGAATAATAGGGCAAAGATATCAGTGAATATCCACCAAACTTGCTCTGCTGGTTTTTTTGACCATTTTCAAATATTTTATTGCAATTAAAAGGAAAACTCACCCACCCCCTAATAGTATTAGTCCTGTATCTACAGTATATGGGTGAAGGACATCTTGACATTGGCTCATGTCTCATATGGTCTTCAGTATCAAGCATAAGCACCAGACACTTTCAAAATGTCCAGAATGATACAGGCACTGGAATTGTGGTTAGTAAGTAAGGATGTGCCGAACACCCCCCAGGTTCGGTTCGCACCAGAACTTGCCAAACAGGCAAAAAATTCAAGGGGAATCCCAGATCCCTGAGCCCCCTCTATGTGAATTGATAACGGGGTACAGTGTGTCCATACCATTTCACAAAAATAGTGTCAAAAATGTTAAAAAACACAAGAGACAGCTTGGGAAAAGTCATTTATTAAAAAAGAAAAAAAAATTCCAGCGATATACATCCATCTCGACCCAAAGGGAACCGAAAAAAATAAAATAAAATGCCGCTACTGATGCCTCATCATAGGAGGTTCCCATCGAATGACGCTACACCCGTCTTGACAGCTCTTAAATAGCTGAGTATGGGGCCACCTGTGACATACGCGGGTGACCCCTCCCCCTGACAACACAGGGGTTTCCTGCGGTTTCCCTGTGGAGTCACGAGTAACCCTGCCCCCCTCTGACGCCACCATCCTGAGTATACGTTATTTATCACAACCCTTTGGACACGACCCGTAGCCAGTTTTCTATCCAAGAACAAACCTTATGGTCCATGCCTACAGACCTCAGCTTGTAAATTAAGCGTTTGTGGGGGACTGTATCAAATGTTGGACACACGGGCCAAATGTCGGACGTTTTGTTCTTTAACCGGCCGTTGTCTCCCAACATTCAAGCCGGGTGGATACCTGGCTTAAGAAAAACTAAGCAACAGAAATTGCTATTCATGATAAAAGAAAATTCAAGCCGTAGGTCCCCTGGCACACATGTAGCCCCACTCTTCCTCTACAAGTGTGCAAAGTTTGTTGTCTGGGGGGGACCTACGGCCGGAGAGCACCGATTTTTTAAAGCCGGGCACCCCTTCCATAGACTCCCATGTTAAACGGTAATTTCTCCGGTGACTTTGGGGACCCGGTACCGGCCGGTCGTAGGTCCCCTGGACCTGGAACTTGGCACACCTTTCATAGACTCCCATGTTAAACCTCAGTCTAGCCATGGACACAGTGAGGCATGGGCATAGTGAGGCATGGGCACAGTGAGGCATGGACACAGTGAGGCATGCACATGGACACAGTGAGGCACAGTGAGGCATGTAGATAGACACCCTAGGCTTATACTCGAGTCAATACGGTTTCCCATTTTTTTATGGTAAAATTAGGTGTCTTGGCTTATACAGTATTCGGGTCGGCTTATATTCGAGTATATACGGTATTCCCTGTTTTGAAGAGATCCAATCAGAAAAAGCTTTGTAGTCATTGAGAAAACTACAAGGGGGCAGATCCACAAAGGAAGTACGCCGGCGTATCTAGTGATACGCCGGCGTACTTTCAAATTTCCCGCGCCATATCTTTGTTTTGAATCCTCAAAACAAGATACAACGGCATCTGGGTCAGATCCGACAGGCGTACGTCTTCGTACGCCTTCGGATCTTAGATGCAATTCTTCGGCGTCCGCTGGGTGGCGTTCCCGTCGTAAGCCGTGTCGAGTATGCAAATTAGCTATTTCCGACGATCCACAAACGTACGCGCGGCCGTCGCATTCTTTTACGTCGTTTCCGTTCGGCTTTTTTCGGCGTATAGTTAAAGCTGCTATTTGGTGGCGTGCGCAATGTTAAGTATAGCCGTCGTTCCCGTGTCGAATTTGAAAATGTTTTATTTTGTTTGCGTAAGTCGTCCGTGAATCGGGCTGGACGTAATTTACGTCCACGTCAAAACAATGACGTCCTTGCGACGTCATTTAGCGCAATGCACGGGGGGAAATTTAGGGACGGCGCATGCGCTGTTCGTTTGGCGCGGGGACGCGCTTCATTTAAATGAAACACGCCCCCTACTCGCCGATTTGAATTACGCCGTTACGCCGCGAGAGATACACTACGCCGCCGTAACTTACGGCGCAAATTCTTTCTGGATTCAAACCAAAGCCGGGTAAGTTACGGCGGCGTAGCGTATCTCAGATACGCTGCGTGGGTGCAGATCTATGTGGATCTGCCCCAAGGTCTTCTCTGAACAATGACCATGCCAAATGAGTGACCCCCCTGTGTTCTCTATGCAGCAGGGCAGCCACAAGGCACAGAACCCATAAGATAAGGTAAGTGTTTAAGGGTGGAGGTGGGTAGATTAGGTAGTGAGAGATTTTTGTTGACCTTAATGCAGAGAATGCATGAAGATAGACAAAAAATATTGTGCATTTGTATTGTGAATTAATATTAAAAATAACAACAGCTTAATCTTCCCTCCAAATACTAATGGCATTTTCCATGTTTACAGCAGCTGTCAGGAATTGTTGCTAAGTCAGTTCATTGGGGGAATAGTCAGGGCAAGTCTCATTTGCATTACACATTACAGCATCAAGCAAACATAAAAGTTTTAACACTTCACACAGTAAAGATAAACACACACACTTTTATAGTTGATTGAAATGAAATAGAGATGGCTTTGAAATGCAGTCCTGAAGGAATGTTCTATGGAACCGTACATCACTGCGTCCGAGCAGACATTTAGAAGGAGCATAGTACGCCCGCCGTCCCCGGGGCCACTGATCCGGATATCCCAGACTGGTTAATTATTCAAAACAAATCCTCTATACTCCTGAATGAAAAGTCACCAAAAAACATTATTGCCCCCAATGACCACCATCAGAGTATCTGCGCTTTCAGCAGAATTCTTTCTGAATGGCCCCCCAACGCTGCTGTTGGATGTGCGTGCACAATGATAGATGCACCATTGTTGGTGTGTCTTAGCGCAA
Source organism: Rana temporaria (assembly GCF_905171775.1). Lineage (NCBI taxonomy): Eukaryota > Metazoa > Chordata > Amphibia > Anura > Ranidae > Rana > Rana temporaria. The sequence goes on along the minus strand of NC_053498.1, from coordinate 117,433,510 downwards.
TCCATTGTAACACATGGCATAACATGGCCAATACACCAGTGTGAATGGGCACCAAAATGGCAAAAAAAATAAAAGCTGAACACCAGGCAAACCTTTGACTACACACAGGGCCGTCTTTAATTCTGATTGGACCCTGAGCAAACATCATCCCCCATCATTACACAAGACCTATCCCCCCTTACTACCCCCATCATCGCACAGAACCCCCCAATACTACCCCCATAATTATACAGGACCCCCTCCCCCATACCACCCCCATCATTACACAGGACCCCCTCCCCCATACCACCCCCATCATTACACAGGACCCCCTCCCCCATACTACCCCCATCGTTACACAGGACCTCCTCCCCCATACTGCCCCCATCATTACACAGGAACCCCTCCCCTATACTACCCCCATCATTACACAGGACCTCCTCCCCCATACTACCCCCATTATTACACAGGACCCCCTCCCCCATACTACCCCCGTTATTACACAGGACCCCCTCCCCCATACTACCCCCATTATTACACAGGAACCCCTCCCCCATACTACCCCCATCATTACACAGGACCCCCTCCCCCATACTACCCCCATTATTACACAGGACCCCCCCAATACTATGCCTATAATTACACAGGACCTCCTTCCCCATACTACCCCCATCATTACCCAGGACCCCCCCATACTACCCCATCATTACACAGGACCTCCTCCCCCATACTACCCCCGTTATTACATAGGACCCCCTCCCCCATACTACCCCCATTATTACACAGGAACCCCTCCCCCATACTACCCCCATCATTACACAGGACCCCCTCCCCCATACTACCCCCATTATTACACAGGACCCCCCAATACTATGCCTATAATTACACAGGACCTCCTTCCCCATACTACCCCCATCATTACCCAGGACCCCCCCATACTACCCCATCATTACACAGGACCCCCTCCCCCATACTACCCCCATCATCACACAGGACCCCCCAATATTACCCCCATCATTACACAGGACCCCCCCCCATACTACCCCCATCATTACCCAGGACCCCATCCCATATACTACCTACTCCTATTATTACACAGGGCCCCCATTATCACATAGGACCCCCTCCCCCATACTACCCCCATCATCACATAGGACCCCCTCCCCCATACTACCCCCATCATCACATAGGACCCCCTCCTCCATACTACTCCCATCATTACACAGGATCCCTCCCCCATACTACTCCATTTATGCACAGGATCCCTCCTTCATACTACACCGTTATTACATAGGACCTCCTCCCCTATACTACCCCCCCATCATCGCACAGGACCCCCAATACTACCCCCATCATTAAACACAGGACCTCCTCCCTCATACTACCCCCATCATTACATAGGACCCCATCCCATACTACCTGCATCATTACATAGGACCCCCTCCCTCATACTACCCCCATCATTACATAGGAGGCCTTCCCCATACTACCCCCCATCATTACATAGGACCCCTCCCTCATACTACCCCTATCATTACATAGGAGACCTTCCCCATACCACCCCCATCATTACACAGGTCCCCCGCCTCCATACTACCCCCATCATCACATAGGACCCCCTCCTCCATACTACTCCCATCATTACACAGGATCCCTCCCCCATACTACTCCATTTATGCACAGGATCCCTCCTTCATACTACACCGTTATTACATAGGACCTCCTCCCCTATACTACCCCCCCATCATCGCACAGGACCCCCAATACTACCCCCATCATTAAACACAGGACCTCCTCCCTCATACTACCCCCATCATTACATAGGACCCCCATCCCATACTACCTGCATCATTACATAGGACCCCCTCCCTCATACTACCCCCATCATTACATAGGAGGCCTTCCCCATACTACCCCCATCATTACATAGGACCCCTCCCTCATACTACCCCTATCATTACATAGGAGACCTTCCCCATACCACCCCCATCATTACACAGGTCCCCCGCCTCCATACTACCCCCATCATTACATAGGACCCCTCCCCCATACTACCACCTATATTACACAGGGCCCCTCTCCCGTACTACCCCATCATTACACAGGACCTCCTCCTCCATACTACCCCCATCATTACATAGGACCCCCTCCCCCATACTACCCCCATCATTACATAGGACCCCCTCCCCCATACTACCCCCCCCCATTACACAAGACCTCCTCCTGCAAACTACCTCCATCATTATACAGGACCTCCTCCCCTATACTACCCCCATCATTACACAGGATTCCTTCCCCATACTATCCCACTCATTACATAGGACCCCTCCCCCATACTACCTCCTATATTAGACAGGGCCCATCTCCCATACTACCCCCATCATAACACAGGACCTCCACCCCCATACTTCCCCCCTTAATTACATAGGACCCCTCCCCCATACTACCTCCAATATTAGACATGGCCCCTCTCCCATACTACCCCCATCATAACACAGGTCCTCCACCCCCATACTACCCCCCTTATTACACAGGACCTCCACCCCCATACCACCCAATTATTACAAAGGACCTCCTCCCCTCGTACTATACCCATTATTACATAGGACCCCTCCCCCAGACTACCACCATCATTACACAGGAGCTTCTGCATACAAAGGACCCCTCCCCGACATACATGCCCATGGCCACCAATAAGGGGGTACCACCAGTCCCCCTGTACAGGGCCAAGGCTACATCAGTTCAAAGCGGGGGGGTTGGGCAGCTGACAAGCAGAAGGAGGGGAACCTGGCAGGAAGAGCGTCAGATGTGACATTTAATGGGACCAATCCCCTGTAGTTCCCCCTTGCAGCAGATGAAAGCCAGCTTCTACTCCTATCATTTCATATCATTTACCGGCCCCTTCCTCTTCTGAATGAACACAGTGAGTGAACTGTGTTTATTAAGCTTCACTTTGTGAATGAACGGGGAAAGCTCTTTCATTCTGTGCTGCTGAGGGCTGTGTCCTCATTCTCTGTCCCAAAAGTGAGACTTCGGGGGTCTATTTAAACCCCTGATATTTCACCAAAGCTCCCAAACAGGGCAGTTTTATTAAATTAAAATACTAATGACTTATAGACAATTGTAAAAAAAATATTTTTTCAAAAATAATAAAAATATAATTGTAAAAAGTATTAAAAATAAAAAATACATAATTAAGGGCTCATTCATACTCACTGGCCTATACAGTCTGAATGAGCTCTTTGTTTGTGCAGCTGGAGCCACCTGTGGCAGTGGTCTCCAAACTGCGGCCCGGGGGCCGGATGTGGCCCTTTGCTTGCTTTTATCTGGCCCTTAGGGGACTATTTCATCCACAGATACCAACAATGGGGCACAATTCCTCCCAAGGTAACCAACGATGGGGCACAATTCCTCCCAATGACACCAATGATGGGGCACAATTCCTCCTAATGACACCAACAATGTGGCACAATTCCTCCCAAGGACACCAATGATGGGGCACAATTCCTCCTAAGGATACAAACGATGGGGCACAATTCCTCCTAAGGACACCAACAATGTGGCACAATTCCTCCCAAGGACACCAATAATGGGGCACAATTCCTCCTAATGACACCAACGATAAGGGACAATTCCTCCCAAAGACGGGGCACAATTCCTCCTAAGTATACGAACGATGGGGCACAATTCCTCCTAAGGACACCAAACTATTGGGGCACAATTCCTCCTAATAACACCAATGATGGGGCACAATTCCTTCCAAGGACACCAACGATGGGGCACAATTCCTCCTAATGACACCAAATACCGGGGCACAATTCCTCCTAATAACACCAATGATGGGGCACAATTTCTCCAACTGACACCAACGATGGGGCACAATTCCTCCTAAAGACACCAACGATGGGGCACAATTCCTCCTAATGACACCAAATATCGGGGCACAATTCCTCCTAAGGATACCAACAATGGGTCACAATTCCTCCTAAGGACACCAATGATGGGGCACAATTCCTCCCAAGTACACCAACGATGAGGCACAATTCCTTCTAATGACACCAATTGTCGGGGCACAATTCCTCCTAATGAAACCAACGATGTGGCACAATTCCTCCCGAGGACACCAACGATGGGGCACAATTCCTCCCAAGGACACCAATGATGGGGCACAATTCCTCCTAATGACACCAACAATGGGGCACATTTCCTCCAACTGACACCAACGATGGGGCATTGTTTATTCCCGCTGATGTTGGGACCTTTTTTACTCCCACCGGCCCTTTGTTTAGAAAGTTTGGAGACCCCTGTCCTATGGGAATGCAGCAGCTGTATGAACACAGCCACAGGTCCTAATTATGAAAGATGCCGGTGTAGGTGAGTGGCCTCCAATGCACACTGTCTGTTGTTTGGGGGCCGTACACTTCCATCCATACGCCTGTCAAATTAGGACCTGCAGCTGTGTTCGTATGGCTGTTGTGTCCCCATATCGTAACATTGACTGCCTGCTCCAGCCACACACAAAAAAACAACGCTGATTCACATTGTACAGGCCACAGCGCCAATGTGAATGAGCCTCATTCACACACAGTTATACTGTATAAAACATACAGATTTAGCAGAAACTTTGTTATGCAGTGTTTATGTCCACTAGTATTGATTTTAGTGTATTTGTAGCAAAATTATTGTTTTTATTTTATTTTCATTAAAAAAAAAATATATATATATATATATATTGGCCCGGATTCAGGTAGATTTTCACATTTTTTACGGAGGCGCAGGGCAACGTTTTTGCCCTGCGCCCCCGCAAATTTACTGCGCTGCCCTTGATTCACGGAGCAGTAGCTCCGTAAATTGCGTGGGCGCGCCGGCAAAATGCCCGGCGTAAGCGCGCGCAATTTAAATGATCCCGTAGGGGGCGGGAATCATTTGTATTAGGCGCGTTCCCGCGCCGATCGTAGAGCGCATGCTCCGTCGGGAAACTTTCCCGACGTGCATTTCGGCAAATGACGTCGCAAGGACGTCATTTGCTTCAAAGTGAACGTGAATGGCGTCCAGCGCCATTCACGAATCACTTACGCAAACTACGTAAATGTTAAATTTCGCGACGCGGGAACGACGGGTATACGTAACATTGGCTGCCCCTGCTAATAGCAGGGGCAACCTTACGCGAAAAACGCCGTACGTAAACGATGTAAACTGCGTACGCAGGGCTCGCGTAACGTTGTGAATCAGCGTTAGTATGCAATCTGCATACTATACGCTGAGCACAACGGGAACGCCACCTAGCGGCCATCGCAAGAATGCAGCCTAAGATATGCGGGCATAAGAGCCTTATGCCACGCATATCTTAGGCTGCAGTCGGCGTAACGAGGTTCCTGAATCAGGAGCATTCATTACGCCGGGGCAAGTAAGCAATTGCGCTGTGTAAATATGGTTACACAGGCGCAATTGCTTCTTGAATCCGGGGTATTATTTTTATTGTGCTGGCATTTTAGGGCCCCAAGAATTGAAACTGGCAATAAGTACACCAGGATTGATACATTTTCAAATATTTATAACGTGGTTTGCTTTCACACAGACTAAATAATATACACCTACAGTAATTGTGTTTTATAACCAAAGAAATGTAGCAGCACAATTTTGGCCTAATTAGATTAAGAACGATTATTTATTTGTTATTATTTGTTTTATAGCAAAACAAAGAAAACTATTTTTTGTTTAAAAATATTTGCTCTTTTTTTCCTTTATAAACTGTAGCAAAAATAAAACAGTGGTGATTAACCGCTTGCCGACCGTGCCATGTAGATGTACGTCGGCAGAATGGCACGGCTGCACAAAGCACTGTATATACCGTATATACTCGAGTATAAGCCACGTTTTTTTGTGCTGAATATGCCACCCTCGGCTTATACTCGAGTCACCTTTTTGCTCCAGATCTCCCGGAGTTTGGGGACTCGGTACCAGCCGGCCGTAGGTCCTCTGGACCCCAAACTTGGCACACATGTAGCCCTATTTCTCCTCTACAAATGTGCAAAGTTTGTTGTCTGGGGGACCTACGGCTGGGAAACACCAATTTTTCAAAGCCAGGCACCCCTTCCATAGACTCCCATGTTAAATGTCACAGTCTAGTCATGGACACAGTGAGGCATGGACACAGTGAGGCATGGACACAGTGAGGCATGGGCACAGTGAGGCATGGGCACAGTGAGGCATGGGCACAGTGAGGTATGGACACAGTGAGGCATGGACACAGTGAGGCATGGACACAGTGAGGCACAGTGAGGCATGGGCACAGTGAGGCATGGACACAGTGAGGCATGGACACAGTGAGGCACAGTGAGGCATGGGTACAGTGAGGCATGGGCACAGTGAGGCAAAGTAAGGCACAGTGAGGCGTGCAGATGGACACCCTAGGCTTATACTCAAGTCAATACGTTTTCCCATTTTTTTGTGGTAAAATTAGGTGCCTTGGCTTATATTCTGGTCGGCTTATACTCAAGTACATACGGTATACATATATATACGTTGCTTTGAATTTCACGCCGTGCGGGCACACACACCCCTGACGTGAGCTTCGTGACCGTGCCTGCGGGACCCAATAGAAGGGGGAGAGGTCAGTGTAAACAAGGCATCTCCCTGTTCTGCCTAGTGACAGGACACTGATCGTCTTCTCCCTCTCACCGGGAGCAGTGATCAGTGTTGTGTCACATGTAGCCCAGCCCCCACACCATTAGAATCACTCCCTAGGAGACACTTAACCCCCCTAGTGGTTAACTGGTTTATTATAGCAAAAAGTAAAAAAATATTGCTTTTTTTCAAAATTGTCGCTCTATTTTCGTTTATAGCACAAAAAAATTAAAACCGCAGAGGTGATCAAATACCACCAAAAGAAAGCTCCATTTATTGTGGGAAAACTGTCAGGAGAGCATTTGGCCGGGAATCCTGGCCGTGTGTATGCTCCCTAGCAGTTTTCCTGTCCTGTCTATTGTGGGGTGTAGCAAGATGGCGGCGACGGCATCGAATGTGACGAGACACCGGCTTGCCGTAGTCGATGACGTCACAGCGTTCTTGCCATTCAAAAGAACGGTGGTTCTTTTGAGTGGCTGTCTGTATACACGGTTTTGCAAGGCAAATCAGGAAAACCAACGTTTTTTTTTCCTGACGGGATTCCCGGCCGTGTGTACAGCGCTTAATAGTGTGTATGGGGCTTAAGTCCAGTCCTGTTGTAGGCTGACTTTATACAACAATTCTGTGTGCTGAGCAGTGGCAGTGTGTCCATAGAGGGCACAAGAGCGCCGCCCCCTCTCGCTCCCGCACCGCCACTGAATACAATACATAGATTCATGCATTGCATGAATTTATGTATTGTTGCTGCCGCCCACTATTCAGATGGCCGGCCCCCTGGTGAGCGCCGGTTATCTGAATAACAGCAGCTGGTTGGCTTTGGAAGTGCCTATCAGAGCCAGGGCTGTATTCGGCTTCCAAATAGTTAACCAGGGGACGCACGGGGTGTGCGTTCCCTAGTTAAAACTGACAGGCGTCTCAGCCAATCAGGTTCACCGGTTCTGACCGGTAACCTGATTGGCTGAAGCTTCATCGAGGGCGGGAGAAGACATCGAGGGATGGTGGAAAGAGTTTGGCTGACCCCAGAAAGGTAAGTGCCGGGCTGGGGGGGGGGCAATCTGGCAGCATTTTACAGTGCACAGTGGCGACAATTCATGGGCACAGTGGTAACAATTGATGGCACAGTGGCTGCGTTTGAGGGCATGGCACAGTGGTGACAATTAATGGGCACAGTGGTGACAATTGATGGCACAGTGGCTGCATTTGATGGCATGGCACAGTGGTGACAATTAATGGGCACAGTGGTGACAATTAATGGGCACAGTGGTGACAATTAATGGCACAGTGGTGACAATTGATGGCACAGTGGCTGCGTTTGATGGCATGGCACAGTGGCGACAATTAATGGGCACAGTGGCGACAATTGATGGCACAGTGGCTGTGTTTGAAGGCATGGCACAGTGGTAACAATTCATGGTCATAGTGGTGGTAAATGATGGCACAGTGGCTGCATTTGATGGCATGGCACAGTGGCGACAATTGATAGCAAAGTGGTGACAATTGATGGTACAGTGGCTGCGTTTGATGGGCACAGTGGTTGCCTTTGATGGGCACAGTGGCTGCCTTTGATGGGCACAGTGAGGTTGCATTTTTTTATTTATTTTTTCGTTTGTTTGCGCCCCCCCAAAAATTTTGAGCACCAGCCGCCACTGGTGCTGAGTTGCATCCAGTGTATTTTTCTAAGCAACTCAATCTACTCCCACCTTCAGCCCAGGTTCACACTGAGCTGCGGGAATGAAGCCGCTGAACCCGCACAATTTCATTCCCGCATGTCTGTCAAGATTCGGCAGCAATTTCACAAACATCTGTACGGGTTTCTGCACAGATGTCAATGAAAATCGCACCCCGAAATCGCAAAAAGTAGTACAGAAACTACTTTTTGAAATCGGTGCGGCGGCGCCGCAAATTCATCGTCACACCGATTAGGACGGTGTAATTGCCGTCGATTTGACATCTCAAATCACATGTCAAAACGCACCAATGTGAACCAGGGCTCAGCCCAGGGAGGCTGCAATGGGCACACTGCTGCTGGAATGAAACCATGCGAGTTCAGCTCAACTCGCACGATTTCATTCCCGCATGTCAGTCCGAAGATTTCAGAGACATCTGTGCGGTTTCCTGCACCGATGTGTATTGAAATCGCACCTGAAATCGCCAAAAGTAGTACAGAAACCACTTTTGGGAATCGGTGCGGTGCCGCAAAGTCGGCGTCACACCCGATTTGAGCGGTTACATCGCCTGCAATAGCCGCCGATTTGGCATGCGATTTGGCTGCTGAAGAGAATCTGTGGATTCAGTTAGCTTCATGCTTCATGCACGCATTGGGGGAGTTTTACAAAAACTGGTACACAGAATCTGGTGCAGCTGTGCATAGTAACCAATCAGCTTCCAGGTTTTATTATCAAAGCTTAATTGAAGCTGATTGGTTACTATACACAGCTGCACCATATTCTGAGTGCTCCAATTTTAGTAAATCCCTGTTATTGTGTGCAGCCTATCTGGTACCTTACTCTGGAGGAATCGCTCTCACACAGGGTACAACGCACAATTATCCTTTATATAAGTCTTGAGAAAATGTGTTGAAGTAACAAATAAACCGATCTTTGGCACTGATATATTTTATATATATATATACCGGATATACTCAAGTATAAGCCGACTTTTTCAGCCCTTTTTTTAGGGCTGAAAATACCCCCCTCGGCTTATACTCGAGTCACTGTACCTGAAGGGCTGCGAGTGTCCATTGTTTAAAAGTCGCAGCTTCCCCCTGGTCCCTTCCGTGATAGGTGTTCAGTGTTCCGCCAATCACGGACGTCTTTTCAACCTCGGACAAGAGGACGTCCTTGGGAAATGCCTATCATGGAACGGGACCAGGAGGAGACTGCGACTTTTAAACTAAGCCTTAAAACTTTCAGATACACTCAGGCACAGGGAGGCTGCAATGGGCACAGAGAGGTGGCAATGGGCATAGTGAGGTGGCAATGGGCACAGTGAGGTGGCAATGGGCACAGTGAGGTTGGGCACAGTGGGGTGGCAATGGGCACAGTGATGTTGGGCACAGTGAGGTGGCAATGGGCACAGTGAGGTTGGGCACAGTAAGGTTGCAATAGGCACAGTGAGGTTGGGCACAGTGAGGTTGCAATGGGCACAGTGAGGTTGGGCACAGTGAGGTGGCAATGGGCACAGAGAGGTGGCAATGGGCACAGTGGCAATGGGTATAGTGAGATGGCAATGGGCACAGTGAGGTGGCAATGGGCACAGTGAGGTTGGGCACAGTGAGGTGGCAATGGGCACAGTGATATTGGGCACAGTGAGGTGGCAATGGGCACAGTGAGATTGGGCACAGTGAGGTTGGGCACAGTGAGGTTGCAATGGGCACAGTGAGGCTACAATGGGCACAGTGAGGCATTGACCCTCTTTTCCGCTTACAGTGGCTGCTGCATTCTCACCCTAGGCTTATACTCGAGTCAATACGTTTTCCCATTTTTTGTGGTAAAATTAGGTGCCTCGGCTTATATTCAAATATATATGATATATATATATATATATATACTGTATATAGTGATATAGTGTGTATTAGAAAGGTTTAATCACCAGAGTTAGCTAGTCAGATAATTTTCCTCTCCTAAGGTACTGTACAGAATCTCTAAGGCAATGTTTCTCAATGTCAGTCCTATCCCCAACAGGTCATGTTTTCAGGCCTTCTATTATTTTGCACAGGTAATAGCATCAGTTTCACTGCCTTAGTAATTACCACAGCCGTTCCATCTAATTATTCTCCATTGTTGGTGTCAACGGAAGCAATAGTGTCCCATCATTGGTGTCAGTGGGAGGAATAGTGTCCCATCATTGGTGTCAGTGGGAGGAATAGTGCCTCATTATTAGTGTCAGTGGGAGGAATAGTGCCTCATCATTGGTGTCAGTGGGAGGAATAGTGCCTCATCATTGGTGTCAGTGGGAGGAATAGTCCCTTATCATTGGTGTTAGTGGGAGGAATAGTCCCTTATCATTGGTGTTAGTGGGAGGAATAGTCCCTTATCATTGGTGTCAGTGGGAGGAATAGTGCCCCATCATTGGTGTCAGTGGGAGGAATAGTGCCCCATCATTGGTGTCAGTAAAAGGAATAGTCCCTTATCATTGGTGTTAGTGGGAGGAATAGTCCCTTATCATTGGTGTTAGTGGGAGGAATAGTCCCTTATCATTGGTGTCAGTGGGAGGAATAGTGCCTCATCATTGGTGTCAGTGGGAGGAATAGTGCCCCATCAGTGGTGTCAGTAAAAGGAATAGTCCCTTATCATTGGTGTTAGTGGGAGGAATAGTCCCTTATCATTGGTGTTAGTTGGAGGAATAGTGCCCCATCATTGGTGTCAGTGAGAGGAATAGTGTCCCATCATTGGTGTCAGTGGGAGCAATAGTGCCCCATCATTGGTGTCAGTGGGAGGAATAGTGTCCCATCATTGGTGTTAGTGGGAGGAATAGTGCCTCATCATTGGTGTCAGTGGGAGCAATAGTGCCCCATCATTGGTGTCAGTGGGAGGAATAGTGTCCCATCATTGGTGTTAGTGGGAGGAATAGTGCCTCATCATTGGTGTCAGTGGGAGCAATAGTGCCCCATCATTGGTGTCAGTGGGAGGAATGGTGTCCCATCATTGGTGTTAGTGGGAGGAATAGTGCCTCATCATTGGTGTCAGTGGGAGGAATAGTGTCCTATCATTGGTGTCAGTGGGAGGAATAGTCCCTTATCATTGGTGTTAATTGGAGGAATAGTGCCCCATCATTGGTGTCAGTGAGAGGAATAGTGCCCCATCATTGGTGTCAGTGGGAGGAATAGTGTCCCATCATTGGTGTTAGTGGGAGGAATAGTGCCTCATCATTGGTGTCAGTGGGAGGAATAGTGTCCCATCATTGGTGTCAGTGGGAGGAATAGTGTCCCATCATTGGTGTCAGTGGGAGGAATAGTGTCCCATCATTGGTGTCAGTGGGAGGAATAGTGTCCCATCATTGGTGTCAGTGGGAGGAATAGTGTCCCATCATTGGTGTCAGTGGGAGGAATAGTGTCCCATCATTGGTGTTAGTGGGAGGAATAGTGTCCCATAATTGGTGTTAGTGGGAGGAATAGTGTCCCATAATTGGTGTCAGTGGGAGGAATAATGTCCCATAATTGGTGTTAGTGGGAGGAATAGTGTCCCATAATTGGTGTTAGTGGGAGGAATAGTGTCCCATCATTGGTGTCAGTGGGAGGAATAGTGTCCCATCATTGGTGTCAGTGGGAGGAATAGTGTCCCATCATTGGTGTCAGTGGGAGGAATAGTGTCCCATCATTGGTGTCAGTGGGAGGAATAGTGTCCCATCATTGGTGTTAGTGGGAGGAATAGTGTCCCATCATTGGTGTCAGTGGGAGGAATAGTGTCCCATCATTGGTGTCAGTGGGAGGAATAGTGTCCCATCATTGGTGTCAGTGGGAGGAATAGTGTCCCATCATTGGTGTCAGTGGGAGGAATAGTGTCCCATCATTGGTGTTAGTGGGAGGAATAGTGTCCCATCATTGGTGTTAGTGGGAGGAATAGTGTCCCATAATTGGTGTTAGTGGTAGCTGTATTATATTACATTCCTGGCTTTACCAGACCAAAAGGGAAGAAATAACTTGATGTTGGTTGGTATTAGTCTTGAAATGCGCCCAGCAGATGACAGGTGCATGACAAGTCAGACCCAGCCGCCCAGCTCCATTGTCCGCATAACTCCTGGCTCCCCCCACAACTAACGGGACCCGAGCAGCCCCCCCCCAGTCCTGCCAGCACTAAACATGGCGGCACGGCTGATCCAGCATGGGAGGGAGCAAGGCATGTGTTCCCCGAGCCGGGGCCTGACGTCACCCACTGTGTTGATTTGCTAACCTTAAAGGAGAGAGGAGTTAGAGAGGCTGAGAGCGGGCACTGCGAACTGCTGGATCTGGCGGCTGCTTTAACAAGCACCATCCCCGCTCACCTACATGCCTGCGGAGACCGCTCATCACAGGTAAGTCCAGGCAGACATAGAGAAAGGAAACTCCCGACAACTTAGCATTTGTGTGTGCGAGAGGTGGGCTGTGATTGGATGGAGAGGGGTGGGGGGGCTTATTGTCACTTTGGTAGCCCCCTCCTGCCATCAGCCTGTGACAATCCTCAGATCAGCCCCAGGTTCATTCATGAGCAAGCTCCAAGTGTCACAGACACTAACTTACCGCAACCTACCGCCCGGGACCCGACAATGAGGAGGATCGCGCTGCAACTTACAGACTAGAGTCAGCCGATCGCCAAAACTTACCAACTTACCGTTGCATGCATTACCTACCGGCTCAGCCCTAGGAGATCAGCCGCCCGTCCCCCTCTGCTCAGCATGCACCGTGCATCCATCCCCGGCTTAGTATGGTGAATATTATGGGTGATTAATGCAGGTGAGTGGCGTGCATGGCTTAGGTATGGGGCTGGAATACTAATGTGTCATGATCCATTGTTTGCTCCATATATTCCGGCTATATGGATCGTCTCCGAGCATGCAGACACTGGGCTCCCCATCCATGCCATGGTGTGACATGCCAAGGAAATGTGGCATGCATCATTAGGACTTGTTTACGTCTGCTCCAGACTACAGTGCAGCAACTGGGGGGGATCTAGAATAAAAATTAGGGGTGCATTTCTAGAAAACTAGCACCCAACTGGATGATGGCATATCGAATTTGTTTGTCTGCTTAACACTGAAGTGCAGCAACTGGGGATCTAAAATAAGGGGTAACCCTGGGGGAAAATGGGGGTGCAAGCTAGCACCCAACTGAATGATTGCATGTATGACTTGTTTTTCTACTCTAAATACTGAAGTGCAGCAACTAGGGATCTAGAATAAAATAAGGGGTACCCCTTAAAAAAATTAGGGTGCAAGCTAGCACCCAACTGAATGATTGCATGTATGACTTGTTTTTCTGCTCAACACTAAAGTGCAGCAACTGGGGATCAAGAATTAAAAAAAGGGGGCACCCCTTAAATTAGGGGCACCCCTACAGGAATAGTGCTCAGCTGGATGATGGTATGCATATTTAGGACTTGTTTATGTCTGCTCAACACTAAAGAGCAGCAACTGAGGGGTCTAGAATAAAACAAAAATGAGGGTCACCCCTTGGAAAATAATACATGGGGGGGCAACCCTATAGAAATAGTGCCCGACTTGATGGTGGCATGCATATTTAGGACTTGTCTGTGACTGCTTAGGACTAAAGTGCAGCAGCTGGGAGATCTAGAATTAAAAAAATCTGAGGGGGCCAATAGAAAAATAAAAAAAGGGGGGGCAGCACCAGGGAAATAGTGCCCAACTGGCATGTATAATTCTTGTTTGTCTATGTTCAACGCTAAAGTGCAGCAATTGGGAAATCTAGAATAAAAAATGAGGGGGCAGCACCAGGTAAATAAAATTGGAGGGGGGGGGGGGGGTGCAATCCTAGGGAAATGGTGCCCAACTGGCATGCATACTTCCCGGTCTGTTCAACACTAAAGTGCAGTAACTGAAAAATCTAGGATAAAAAAAAAAGAGGGGGCACCCCTAGGAAACTAACCCAACTGGGTGATGGCATACATAATTCTGACTTTTTTTATATCTGCTCAACACTAAAGTGCAGAAACTGGGAATCTAGAATATAAAAGAGGGACACCCCTAGGAAAATAAAGTGTGGGCACTTCTAGGGTAATGGTGCCCAACTGGATGGCATGCATAATTATGTCTGCTTAACACTAAAGTGCAGGAACTGGGAGATCTGTAATAGGGGGGAATAAGTGGGTACAGCCCTAGACAAAACAAGGGGGCACCCCTAGCTCAAAAGTGGGCAATACTGGGGTAATAGTGCCCAACTGGATGGCATGCATAATCATGGCTTGTTTATGTCTGCTTAACACTAAAGTGCAGGAACTAGGAGATCTGTAATAGGGGGAAAAAGAGGGGCCAACTCTAGACAAATACAAAATAAGGGGGCACCCCTAGCTCCAAAAAAAAGTGGGCAATCCTGTGGTAGTAGTGCCTATCTGGATGATGGCACGCATACTTATGACTTGTTTATGTCTGCACAGTGCCCAACATTAAAGTGCAGCAACTGGGAGATCTGTATTAAAAAAAAAAAGAGCCCCTAGAAAAATGGTGCCCTACTAGATGATGGCATGCCTGGCACAATAGAACCGAGGTAGGTGATGTGTAGATTGGAGCATCCTATAGTCCCTTCCCTCCCTGTCTGTCTTTGTATTCATCTGTTGAATTTTAGCCTATTCTTGTCTCTTCAGCCTTTTGTTCCTCTATCTTTACATCAGTTCCCATATCATCAGCCTGTTTGATTCCTCTGTATCCCCCCCCCCCCCCCCCATTGATGATTGATTATTTTTCTGGGCTTTAATGCCCCTTCTATTGGCAATTCTCAGCTATCAGTTTTAGTTGTGATCTGTGTGGGTCTCTTTGGAAGCTGGATGTGTGCACGTTGACCAGCAAGCCAGCAGCAGGCTGTGGATGGAAGCGGTGGATGCTGTGAGCATACTTATTATTCAAATATTCATTCCTTGTTGTAGCCAGACAGGTCTGAAAATGCATTGTGAGCCAGTGTTGTGTGTGGAATAGAAGCAGCTTATGTCACAGCGCAGGATTTACTTCTTTTTTTTCCTCTCTCTGGCTGCTGCTTGTTCACCATCACTTAATGTTAACAGATTTGTAAGTTTTTGTTATCTTGGCTTTTAAGGGGGTTCTACAAGCAGTCTTCTAATCTGTCATTGATGCTAACATTGATATAATATTTATTTTTGAGAGGGGGGTCAACGTGTATGCATGGATTTTTTTTTTTTCCCCCCAAACTACTTGTGCCTAGGATTTAAAGGGAGCTGAGCCTAGGCAATCCACAACTGATAAAAGCCATTTAATAGTTGACTAATTAACCCTTACAAGTCGTCAAAAGGAACCTTGTCAATGGGTGCCTTTTCCCCCCCCCCCCCCCCCTCCTGGCTACAGAAAAACAAACTATTAAGGAAAAAGATAAAATCAGCTTCTTTCTCTACAGAGTTGGCTTCTCCTTGTTTCCTCCTCTGTATGTTTTTGTTTTTGGAAGATGTAACCAAAATGTTAGTTTCTCATAATATTTTAGGTTGCTTAGGCATTCATGTTGTAACTTAGCAGCCTTGATGTTTGTCTCTTTTTCTTTTGACTCTTTTTTTTCTGTCTCTCTTTCTTTTGACTCTTTTTCTGTCTCTCTTTCTTTTGACTCTTTTTCTGTCTCTTTCTTTTGACTCTTCTGTCTCTTTCTTTTGACTCTTTTTCTGTCTCTTTCTTTTGACTCTTTTTCTCTGTAATGTGTTTACTTTTTTTTTTTTTTTTTTTTTTTTTTAACAAGGACTTAACAGTGTTTCTTCTAAACTGCTTACACATCTATAAAATGGCACAAAATAGAATTCTTTTTAGGGATGAAACAGAACTGTAGCCCATATTTTAACACTTCATAAATTACGTGTAACACTGCTCTTCTCTTCTCTTTTTTTTTTTTTTTTTTTTTTATCCCTTGTTTAAAACTGGCACTGCAGACAGCTCTTCTTTTTTCCTTTTATTTTTTACAATCAGTGATCAATTACCTTGTATTATCTTATACATTGATGGATAAGAAATGCAGGTGTTTGCTTTTAAAGGTATGTCAAGGTATTTTAAAGGGACAGGAATTTTTTTTTTTTCTCCTTCTGAGTGACATCACAGAGCAGAGCGAAGGTTTATTTGCGGCTTTGTCCAGGTCTGTTTTTATCCCTGTGACCCTCACACTGTATAACTGGCTTCTACTTTGCAACAGACAAAAACATTCCTGCGTTAGCCCACACAATAGGACTAGCCGCTATTGTAGGGATCTGTTTTCTTAACCCTTTTATCCTGCCTTGAGTTTTGTTGCCATTATTGATATGTGTTGTTTTTTCTTGCTCTATGCTCCCATCCTCCTGTATCCCTAGTGTTTTTTTTTTTTCTTCTTCTTTTTAGTCTTTGCTGCGGTTTCAGCAGCCTGTAGGAGGGATGCAGTTTTACTTAATAAAAAAAAAAAGAAAGAAAAAGGACCTGTAGGAATGCTGGATAAAGTTGAGACACCCATCAATTCTTGAGAATAAACTAGGAGTTAAGGGGACAGAAGGCTGAAAAATGACTATTTTCTTTCTTGCCTTGCAAACATAGATAAATCTGCTTTGTTGTGTCTGATGTGCAGCTTTACTTTGAAAGCTGGAATCTTAAAAGTAATCACATTTTTCCAAGGATGTTGTGGTGTGTTTGTGTGTGTGTGTGTGTGTGTGTGTGGTGTGTTTTTTTTATTTTTATTTTTTTGTACAGGGATTTAAGCTTTCATCACATAAGCAGCAGGTGAATTTCACAGTTGCCATTGATCACAAGTTGAAATGCTTGCCTTGTCCATAAGTATGCAATAATTAGGGCTACATGTTATTATACAGGATTTATATAGCGCCAACAGTTTACGCAGTGCTTTACAATATAAAAGGGAGACAAAACGGTTACAATACAAGAGGACCCTGCTCAGAAGAGCTTACAATCTAATATGTTGGTCTATAATATTAGGTTTGGATTTGGCTTTTTCATACTAATTGCTTCTATCATTTCTTTATTTATTTGTTAATAGTCCATTTTTATGCAGCTATAGCGTAGGCAGGTTCTATATGTCAAGGGTTTTTAAGAAATTTTTTTATATTTTGCAAATGTTGCCAGTTTTTCATCCTAGTTGTGTTATAGCCATGTGCTTATTTTCAGCTTTGAGTTTTTTTTTTTTTTTTTTAGAGCTTCTACAATGTGCAGAGCTCAAGATTGGTGTCACCACTTGCTAGTCTTGCTGTTTCTCTTGCTGTCATAAGGAGGCGCTGTGCTTTGTTTTTTTAACTTCAGCAACTCAAAAGGGGACTTGCGTTTTCAAACGGCACTGGCCATGGAGAGCTGGGTAGCTAGTGCCTAACAGAAGACCCTTGGCGTTGTGATGGCAAAGGATGCACATCTTTCATTGCTCCTGATGATTGCACAGGTTTATATAGTTTGCTGATCTTTAATATGTTGTTGTGCCTGTCCTTCTGTAGAAAGGAAATGGCTGTTAACTCAAGTCAACAACTGAATTGTTGGCTTTGGTTAGTGCTGTGGTATTGAATTGGCTGATCTTTTTTGTTTTTAATGCCTAGTGCTATATTTTTATTTTTATTTATATATATATCTTTTTTTTTTTTTTTTTTTTTTTTACTTGATTGTAAAGGTGCTACTGCTAAATTAAATCGGATACTAAATAAATCTATTGATTGGAATTGCAAATTTTAGATGTGAAGGCCCCCCCCCCCCTTTTTTTTTTTTTTTTTGTCTTTGCCCCTTAAGTTTTTGTGCCCCTCAAGTTTGTTTGGTGGCTTTTTTTTTTTTTTTTTTTATTTATTTTTTATATTTCTCATGGGGCATGTCTTGAGCACATGGAAATATGTTGGATATAGAAGAGTCAACCCTTCTTCTGAAAACTGTTGTATATAGAAGAGTCAACCCTTCTTCTGAGTAATTTATATTGTTGGGTTTTATTCAGGAAGTTTTCAGTACAAAGCTACACTTGGTATGGCTTGCCTTCTCATTAACCCTTTAAATGTTCACAGTGGATGCCATAGCCCAATCCTGAGGGTGTCCATGGTGTATATTGTATTTGCGGGACAGGGACTTAAGGAGCTGTCCTGTAATTATATAATGCTCACTGGAGGCTAACCCCTTCTTTTTTTTTCTTAGGTGGAGATACAACAATGGGCTTAATGTTAAGGCTTTACGCTTTGTACTTTTGTTTCACAAACCTCAATTCTCACTATTATCCTAAGTCTGACAAGTACAATAAAGCATCCTTGCAGACTGCACGTTCTTTTGTTACCCAGTAAAGCAAACCTGTGTTTATGGCTGTATCTAGTTTGTGTTAGTTGTGCTCAAAAAATAAATACCCAGCCTTGTGTTAATTTATCTACTTGGTGGGTTCAGATAATTTATGGATGAGGCTGTCAGAAAGGAAAGGTTGTCAGGTATGTGTAGATGGTCACCGGGGCTTTATTTTGGTTGTGGAGTATCTGAAGACAGTATGGTGATAAAGGGAGCACTGGATGCTGTGGTGTGTTTTGCTTTTATGACATCTTACTGATCTTATGTTGAAGTTTTTCTTTATTTAGAATTTGATAGCCATGTGATGCCAAATTGGAATTTGTGGCAGTGTAAGGACTGGTACTTTATGTATGATCTCCATGCAATGTCTACCATTATGCTGAACAAATTGAAGGACTGCAGGGAATTGTTTGTTTCCATGATACAAAATTTTCTTCTTTGTTAATCAGCTTAGACCTTTTTTTTTATTTTTTTGGCATTGAAATATTTGAGAGGAGTGAATATTTCTGTAGTTTATTGTATTTTATCAAGGTCACGCTGACAGATAAGAACTGCTTCCAAAAACAGATATGTTGAAAAAAAATACAAGTTTGGAACTCAAAGCTTTTACAACTAAGTATTTAAAGCTTTGGGGGTTATTTACTAAAGGTAAATCCCCCTTTGCACTGCAAGTGCGCTCGCTGTAGATCTGAAATGAGGGGAAGCTCTGCTGATTTTATTATCCAGTCATGTGCAAGCTAAAATGCGTATTTTTTTTTTTTTTTTTTTTTTTTTTTCTTGCATGTCCCCCTTAGATCTACAGCGACTGCACTTCCAAGTGCACTTGTAGTGCAAAGTGGATTTTCCTTTAGTAAATAACCCCCATTGTGTCCAGAATAATATTATAGTAACTGTACTTCTGACCACGTTGGATGATTGTGGTGTCACGCGGGACTAACTTCAAGCAGTTCCCATGTAACAGATTTTCTGCAAAAAGTTTTACTGTTTGTTCAGCATGAGTTTGAGATGCACGAGAGCAATTTTTGCTGTGAGATATTACCTATACGTTATTTTACAGAGATGGATATATGAGAGAAATTGGCACATTAACATTAAAGGAGTGTGGAGCCTGCCACTTCTGTCCTCCAGTTTCTGAAAAATATTGTCTTTCTGTCATGGTTGTCCTGTGATGTCAATTCTTTTTAATGGTCACCAGAACAAGTATGCACAAACGGAGTTTTGCCTTAATTTGTGACAGCTTGGTGCTTGTCAATGTCTTTGTAGTTGGCGAAGTCAGAGATTTGGAAAGGGTAACTAGCATTCTTAAAAAGGTGATACGCAGTGGCAACCCCTTTTTTCTTTCTTTAAGCCAGTAGGTCTCAACTCCTGTCCTCAGGACCCATTAACAGGCCAGATTTTATGTATTACCTTGGGGAGATGCAGACTAGAATACTGCAATCACTGAGAGGCAAATGATATCACCTGTGATGTATTTCAGTTACCTTGCAAACCTGGCCTGTTAGTGGGTCCGGAGGACAAGAGTTGAGAACCACTGCTCTAAGCATAGGTTTGCTTAAAGTCCAGCAGTAATGGTCCATGTGTTTAGTAATATTCTTTAATTCACCAACCATGGACCTGTAACTGTGTGTTCTATGGTTGCCTCTAACTTTAGGAGACTAGAAAGAAATGTGTTGTGGACTAAATTAAACATTTTTTTTACAGCTTGACTTGAATGCTCTAGCCCATGGGTCTTCAAACTACGGCCCTCCAGTTGTTCAGGAACTACAATTCCCATCATGCCCAGTCATGTCTGTGAATGTCAGAATTTTACAATGCCTCATGGGATGTGTAGTTCCACCACAGCTGGAGGGACGTAGTTTGAGGATCCCTGCTCTAGACCATTGGTCCTCAACCCTGTCCTCAGGGCCCACTAACAGGCCAGATTTTATGTATTACCTTGGGGAGATGCAGACTAGAATACTGCAATCACTGAGCAGCAAATTATATCACCTGTGATGTATTTCAGTTATCTTGCAAATCTGGCCTGTTAGTGGGTTGATGACCACTGCTCTAGAAGGTAAGTCCTGTGGCTGGTGACACTGTATACTGGTGCTCATTGGGGTTTAAGGCTCAGCTTGGACTACAACAAAATTGTACCTGGCTGCTCACAGGATCAAAACTGTAGCGCTAAAATGGTGAGCTATAATTTGGCTTCAGCTTGGTTCTCCACCCAAAGACCCATACCCCCCCCCCCCCAATGCATTTTGACCATGTGGGGCCTAATCTTGGTGGCCTCTATGATTAAGCCCCACTTGGGCGAAATACATTAGCAGGGCTTCTTCTATGGGTTTTGAACCAAGCTGAAGCCAATTCTCATCTTTCACCTTTTCATCTCTACAATCTACTGATCCTGTGAGGGTTTTTTATTTTTTTATATATATATAT